>NC_138866.1:69882444-70482444 GCF_965194805.1 Balaenoptera borealis | reverse complement strand
GGGTGGGAGATAATTAGTATATATAATTTTTCCATATTAAGTATGATATTATGTTCAAACATAAATAAAAATATTTCATGGGAAGAAATATTTTTATTTAGTTTTTACTTCTGGGTTGTGGGGTTTAGAGTGACTTTTCCTCTACATCTTTCAGAGTTTTAAAGGTTTATGTTATAATAAACACATATATTTTGTTTACTTTTGTCACATTAACTATTTATTAGTTTTTACTTTAATCAATAAAATCGTCACATTTTAAAAGTCAAGTTGTACTAAAAGTTTATATAAAAATAAATAGCAATCCCCTGTTCTACTCTACCCCTAACTTAAGGTTGCTCCCTAGGAGTCCTGACTTACTTTTTCCATTTATTAAACTATGGTTGATTTACAATATTGTGTTAGTTTCAGGTGAAGACAAGTGATTCAGTTTTAAATATATATATATATATATATATATTTCAGATTACTTTTCATTATATTGAATATAGTTCCCTGTGCTATATAGTAAATCCTCGTTGCTTATCTATTTTATGTATGGAAGTTTGTATCTGTGATCCCATATTCCTAGTTTATCCCTTCCCCACACCCCTTTCCCCTTTGGTAACCATAAATTTGTTTTCCATGTCCGTGAGTTTGTTTCTGTTTTGTATACAGATTCATTTGCATTATTTTTTAGATTCTGTATTTGAGTGATATCATAAAATGTTTGTCTTCCTCTGTCTGACTTACTTCATTAACTATACAGTAAGTCCCCTACATACAAACCTTCAAGTTGTGAACTTTTAAAGATGCAAATGTGTATTCTCATGTCTGATCACGTAAGTTCATGTGTCTGGCGTGAACTACTGTACTTTTCAAGGTTCTGTACTGTAAGACTAAAAATATTTTCTTTATTTTTTCTGTTTGTTTTTTATGTATTATTTGTGTGAAAAGTATTATAAACCTATTACAGTACAGTACTATATAGCCGATTGTGTTAGTTGGGTACCTAGGCTAACTTTGTTGGACTTATGAACAGATTGGACTTATGAACGTACTCTCAGAACAGAACTCATTTGTATGTAGGTGACTTACTGTAATATTCTCTAGGTCCATCCGTGATGCTGCAAATGGCAATATTTCATTTATTTATGGCTGAGTAATATTCTATTGTGTGTGTGTCTGTGTATCTATCTATCTATCTATCTATCTATCTATCTATCTATCTATATCACATCTTCTTAAGCCAGTCATCTCTTGATGGGCACTTGGGTTGTTTCTGTTTCTTGGCTATTGTAAATAGTGCTGTTATGAACACTGGGGTGCATTTCTTTTTTGAATTAGAGTTTTTGTCTTTTCTGGATATATACCCAGGACTGGGATTGCTGGATCATATAGTAGCACTGTTTTTGTTTTTTTAAGGAACTTCCATACTGTTTTCCAAAGTGGCTGCACCAATATGCATTCCCACCAACAGTGAAGGGGAGTTCCTTTTTCTCCACACCCTATTGAGCGTTTATTATTGTTAGACATTTTGATGATAGGCATTCTGACTGGTGTGAGGTGATACCTCATCATCATTTTGATTTGCATTTCTGTAATAATTAGTGATGTTGAACATCTTTTCACATATCTGTTGGCCATTTGTATATCTTCTTTGGAGAAGTGTCTTTTTAGGTCTTCTGCCCACTTTTTGATTGGAATGTTTGTATTTTTAATATTGAGTTGTATGAACAGTTTTTATATTTTTGATATTAACCCCTTAATGGTAGCATCATTTGCAAATATTTTCTCCCATTCCATAGGTTGTCTTTTTGTCTTGTTAATGGTTTCCTTTGCTGTGTGGAGGGTTTTAAGTTTGCTTAGGTTCCATTTGTTTATTTTTCCCTTTATTTCTTTTGCCTTGGGAGACTGATTTAAGAAAATATTGCTATGATTTATGTCAGAGAGTGTCCTACCTATGTTCTCTTCTAGTTTTATGGTTTCAGGTCTTACATTTAGGTCTTAAAACCATTTAAAATTTATTTTTGTATATGGTATGAGGGAGTGTTCTAATTTCATTGATTTACATGTAGCTGTCGAGCTTTCCCAACACCAATTGTTAAAGAGGCTTTTTCTCTATTATACATCTTGCATCCTTTGTCATAGATTAATTGATCATAAGTGTGTGGGTTTACTTCTGGGCCCTCTATTCTGTTCCATTGTTCTATATATCTGTTTTTGTGCTAATACCATGCTGTTTTGATTACTGTTCCTTTGTAGTGTGGTCTGAAGTTGGAAGGGCTATGCTTCCAGCTTTGTTCTTTTTCCTCAGCATTACTTTGGCATTTCTGGGTCTTTTGTGGCTCCATATAAATTTTAGTATTATTTGTTCTAGTTCTGTTAAAAATGTCTGGGATTTTGATAGGGATTGCATTAAATCTGTAGACTGCTTTGGGTAGTAATGCCATTTAACAATATTTATTCTTCTAATCCAAGAGCATGGGATATCTTTTCATTGCTTTGAATCATCTTCAACTTCATTTATAAGAGTCTTACAGTTTTCAATGTTTAGGTCTGCCACATCCTTGGTTAACTTTATTCCTAAGCATTTTATTTTAAATGGGATTTCTAAAAATTTCTCTTTCTAATATTTCATTGTTAATGTAAAGCAGTGCAACAGATTTTTGTATATTAATTTTGTATTCTGCTCCCTCCCTGAATTAATGTATTCTAATAGCTTTTGTTTGGAGACTTTAGGGTGCTCTATGTAGAATATCATGTCATTGGCAAATAGTGACAGTTTTACTTCTTCCCTTCCAAGTTGGATACCTTTTATTTCTTTTTCTTGTCTGATTGCTATGGCTAGGACTTCCAATAATATGTTGAATAGGAGTGGTGAGAGTGGGCATCCTTGTCTTCTTCCTGAATTTAGCGAGAAGACTTTCAGCTTTTCACCATTGAGTATTATGTTGTCTGTGGGTTTGTTGTAAATGGCTTTTATTATGTTGAGATATGTTCCCTTTATACTCAGTTTGGTGAGATTTTTAATCATGAATTGATGTTGAATTTTGTCAAATGCTTTTTCTGTGCCTATTGAGATGATCATGTGGTTTTTGTCACTCCTTTTGTTAATATGATGTATCACATTGATTGATTTGTGTATGTTGAACCATCCTTGAGATCCTGGAATGAATCCAACTTGATCATGTTGTATGATCCTTTTTATGCATTGTTGGATTTGGTTTGCTAATATTTTGCTGAGGATTTTTGCATCTATATTCATTAAAGATGTTGGCCTGTGATTTTCTTTTTTGGTAGTGTCTTTGTCTGGTTTTGGTACCAGTGTGATAGTGGCTTCATAGAATGAATTTGGGAGTATTCCCTCCTCTTCAATTTTTTGGAATAGTTTGAGAAGGATAGTTTCTTCTTTGTATGTTTGGTAGAATTCCCCAGTGAAGCCATCTGGTCCTGAACTTTTGTTGGCAGGGAGTCTTTTTTTATTACATATTCTATTTCACTTCCAGTGATCAGTCTATTTAAATTATCTATTTCTTGTTGACTCAGTTTTGGCAGGCTGTAGTTTTCCAGAAACTCATCCATTTCTTCTAGGTTGTCCAATTTCTTGGCATGTTATTGTTCATACTATTTTCTTATGATTTTCTGTATTTCTATGGTAGCAGTTATTATTTTTCTTCTTTCACTTCTTATTTTGTTTTTTTTGGGTCCTTTCTTTTTTCTTCTTGGTGAGTCTTGTTAGAGGTTTGTCAATTTTGTTTATTTTTTTCATGATTAAAAATCTCACCAAATTGAGTATAAAGGGAACATATCTCAACATAATAAAAGCCATTTTTTCTATTTTTTAATCTCTATTTTATTTATTTTCTCTCTGAGCTTTATTATTTCCTTCCTTCTACTGACTTTGGCTTTTTTTTTTTTTTCTAATTATTTTGGGTGGTAGGTTAGGTAGCTTATTTGAGATTTTTCTTGTTTCTTGAAGAAGTCCTGTATCACTATAAACTTCCCTTTTAGAATTGCTTTTGCTGCATCCCATAGATTCTGTAAGGTTGTATTTTCATTGTTGTTTGTTGCGAAGTATTTTCTGATTTCTTCTTTAATTTCATTGTTGACCCATTTTTAGTATTGTGTTGTTTCATCTCCATATGCTCTTTCTTTTCCCATTTTTCTTTCTATGGTTGATTTTTAATTTCATACCGTTGTGGTCAGAAAAGATGGTTAAAATGATTTCTACCTGGCTTGTTTTGTGACCTAGTACCCTACAGAGTGTGTGCATTTAAAATAAATGTGTATTCTGTTTTGTTTTTGGATGTAGTGTTGTGTAGATAGCAATTAAGTCTGACTGGTCTATTGTGTCATTTAGGACCTCCCTTGCCTTATTGATTTTCTATTTGGATGATCTGTCCATTGATGTCAGTGGGGTGTTAAACTCTCCTACTATTATTGCACTCCTGTCAATTTCTCCCCTTGTGTCTGTTAGTGTTTGTTTTATATATGTAGGTGCTCCAATATTGAGTGGATTTATGTTAATAAGTGTAATATCCTCTTATTGTATTGATCCTGTTAATCATTGTGTAATGTCCTTCTTTGTCTTTCTTTATTGACTTTGTTTTAAAGTCTATTTTTTCTGATATGAATATTGTTACCCCTGCTTTTTTGTTGTTTCCATTTGCACACAGTATCTTTTTTCATCCCTCACTTTCAGTCTGCGTGTGTCTTTTGCCCTGAAGCGAGTCTCTTGTAGGCAGCATATTGTAGGTTGTAGGTTCTTGTTTTTTAATGCAATCTGTCACTCTATGTCTTTTGATTAGAGCATTTAGTCCATTAACATTTAAAGTACTAATTGATGAGTATGTACTTATTGCCATTTTAGACCTTGTTTTCCAGTCATTTTTGTAGTTCATTTGCTCATTTCTTCTTCTTTCTGTTTTCCTTTTGTGGTTTGATGATTTTCTTTTGTAGTGTGCTTGGGTTCCTTTCTTTGAATTTTTGTGACTCTATTGCAAGTTTTTGATTTGTGGTTACCATGGAGTTTAAGTATGTTGACCTATAACTATATCTACTTGCTTTAAACTGATAGTCATACAAGTTCAAACACATTCTAAAAGATTTACATTTTTATATTCCACTCCCCCATATTTTGTGATTTTGATGTCCTGTTTTACATCTGCGTGTTTATCCTTTGCTGTTAATTTTAGTTATAAACACTTTTACCAATCTTTATTTTTGATTTTTAAAAAATCTGTGTACTGGCTTATTTTATGTGATTTTTAATCCTCTTATATATTTGCCTTTCATACTGTGATATTCCCTTTCCTATAGATTCATGTTTCTTTTCTATTTATTGAAGACCCTTTCGTATTTCTTTTAGGGTAGGTTTAGTATTGCTGAATTCTTTTAGTTTTGCTTGTCTGAGAAATTCTTTCTCCTTCTATTCTAAATGATTATCTTGCTGGGTAGAGTATCTTAGGTTGCAGGTTTTTCCCTTTTGGGTCTGAATATATCATGCCACTCCATTCTGGCCTGCAGAGTGTCTGGAGAGAAATCAGCTGATAGCCTTAAGTTACTCCCTTATAACTAACTTCTTGTTTTTCTCTTGCTGGCTTTAGAATCTTTTTTTTAATCTTTCACTTTTTCCATTTTAATCATGATGTGTCTTGGTGTGGGTCTGTTTGGGTTCATCTTGTTTGGGACACTCTGTGCTTTTTGTACCTTGATATCTGTTTCCTTCTTTAGTTTTAGGAAATTTTCAGCCATAATTTCTTCAAAAACATTTTTGATTCCCTTTTCTCTCTCTTCTCCTTCTGGAACCCCTATTATATGTTTGTCGGCATGCTTTATGTTATCCCACAGATCTCGTATGTTGCTTTTGCTTTTCTGTACATTTGTTTTTCTGTTTTCTGTTCCGATTGGGTGATTTCTCTTATTCCATCTTCCAGATCACTTACTGATTCTTCTGTGTCATTTATTCTGCTAGTCATTGCCTCTAGATTTGTTTTTATCTCAGCAGTTGAATTGTCTAATTTTGATCGGTTCATCTTTATGGTTTCCAGTTCCTTGTTACAGTTATCTGCACTTGTATCAATAATCTTTCTTAATTCCTTTAGCATGTTTATTACCTCCTTTTTTGAACCCAGGGTGTAGTAGACTGGTGAAGTTTGTTTCATTATTTGTTCTTTAGAGGATTTTTCTCTTGTTATTTTAATTTGGGGTAGTTTCTCTGCTTTTTCATTTTATTTCACTTTCTCTGTCTCTATGAATTTAGGAGAAAGTGTTATATATTGTGGTCTTGAAGGAGTGTTTTTACGTGGGAGCATCTCTGTGTAGACTGTGTGTGTCCAATATTTTTGGTGTGAGGGCTGGTTTTGGTATGGATGCCAGCCACATCTTTCCTCAGAGCATGCTGGCCTTTACCTCCTTGATAGGTGGTGTGATTATTATTGTGGTGTCCGGACCCTGCACTGGATGTGAGGCCTCCTCTTTGCTCTGTGGCTGTCACCAGCCAGTTGAGAGCAGGGTTTGCTCCCCAGTTGTTGGAGTAGACAGGGTTGTATTTGATCAGGCTCTGTTGCCCTTGAGTGCATGCCGTGCCCCAAAGAAGGTGACTACTGAAGCAAGTGAGGGCCATGCAGTTACAGTGAACCTATGCACCACCCATGGAAGTGTCTGTGGTTCCAACCAGAAGCAGCCCAACGTGATGTCCCTTTCCCCCTTGTGTTCATCCCAGGTTTAATGCAAGGCTCTGATGTGGAGTAGGATGGGGCTCATGGCTGGGGCACCGTGGCTTCAGGAATCAAGGTGGGTGTGCTGCCACTTGGAATCTGAGCTGCCTTTGTAGTAAAGCTCTCCCATAACCTGTCCACCCTAGATCTGTTGCCAAGCTGCTGGGGAGTGGTGTGGGTGGAGCCAGAAATGAACGGCTGTGTACTCCTGCCCGGGGCCTATCCACCCAAGCCCCTGTATGTTCCTGTGGTGCTGCTCAGTGCCTGTGCCAGCAATGTCTGCCATGGCCGAACCTGCCCTCACCTTGCGCGTACTGACAGTGGGTTCCATGGCCAGAGCTGCTGTGTGTGTGTGTGCTGACAGTGGGCTCTGTGGCTCCCCCCGCTCCTCAACCCCACCCCAGGCACTCCAGGCTGCCTTTGAGCAGCTAGATGAGTCCTCTCTCAGGGCTCTTCTGCCTTAGATTCAGCACTTAGATGCTGCAGATTCTTGTGGTGCCACCTTGTGCACACACTGTTAATGTCTTCCTAGTTCATTCCGCCACCCCCATGTTTGCACTGACAGTGGTCTTTGTAGTTCTGCCCGGATCACACCCCAGGCCCCTCGGTCTGTCTCTGTGCAGCTAAACTGAATCTCTGCCCTGATCTCATGCCAGTCAATGGTGTAGAGCTAGTGAGACCAGGACATTCATCCCTTTAGATTGGGAAGTGCGCAAGGTGGCACCCACCATCACAAGTCTCTCTCCACCCCGATTATTAGCAAGCCAGCATGTGTGCACTCCTCACGAGTAGAGTTTAGACTTCTCCCACCTCTTTATCTGTCCCAGCATGTTTCCCAGCAGGTAAGGGGCTTCTCAAGGCCAGGGAAGGGTGCAAGGTGGCAACCACCATCAAAAGTCTCTCTCCACCCAGATTATTAGCAAGCCAGCATGTGTGCACTCCTCACGAGTAGAGTTTAGACTTCTCCCACCTCTTTATCTGTCCCAGCATGTTTCCCAGCAGGTAAGGGGCTTCTCAAGGCTAGGGTTCATGGTGTAGATTTTCTCTTTTTTACAGATCCCTCCCAGGGGCACTGGTCCCAACTTGTTACCTTTTTTCTTTTTTTCCTTCCTATCCAGTTGCATGGAGATCTTTCTTGTAGCTTTGGTTGTATAGGAGATCAGTTTCCAGTTATTCTTCTATAAGAATTGTTCCACATGTAGATGCATATTTGATGTTTTTGTGTGGGAGTTGAGCTCCACATCCTCCTACTCTCCTATCTTGATCCCCCTCCTGACTTACTCTTTTAGCCTTTTTTTGGTTATTTATCTCTGTTGTACTAAATAATATGCATATACTGATATTTCTTGATGTATTTCTTTTAATCACAGTTTATTGATTTCCTCTTAGGAAGATCAGGATTTCACTTTCTTTCATATAGCATCTCAATATCCCACCACATCCTTTAAAAAATTGATTTCAATAAAAATTTCTGGTCAAATTAATTGTGAGTCTTTATATTATTTGACAATGCAAATATTATTCACTGCTAAGCAAAGTTGTATAAAATGTATGTTTTATCACCAGTCTTTGTTTTTCTTGAAGTTAATATTTGCCTCATTTTTTATTTCCTTAGTTTTCTATGTACCTATTTTATGCATTATCAATCTATTAACAACATTATTTTCCAAAAGCTCTATTACACTAGAGGCTATATCATTTCCATTGTCCCTTAAAGACCATATTTTATCCTATTGTGCCAGCCTAAGCCATTTGCTTTCTAAGAGTGCTCTGCCTTAGGGGCCTTCTGTCCTTTGGAGACTTTTTTTACTTTCTTTCTTCTTTTAAATCTTATTTTCTCTTTCTCAGTTTATTCCCTTGTTTATCTGGAGCACATCTTCCAGTTGTTTCATAGAAAGGAAAAATAGGCTATAAATTTCTTGAACCTCTCATGTCTAAACATGAATTTATTTTACCCTTCCAAATAATTCATAAATGAGCTGAATACAATATCCTAAATAGAAAGTCATTTTTTTTTTTTCAGAATTGTGATGGTATTAGTCGATGGTTTTCTGGCTCTTGTTGTAGAGAATTTCTGTGATATGTGATTCCTGTTCCTTTGTGTGGAACCTTGTTTCACTCTCTGATGATTTTAGAAACTTTTCTTTATCCTTTACATGTGCAAAATTCAAGATGGTATGCTTTGTTGTAGGATTTCTTTATTTCATTGTGCAAGACACTCCGTCAGCTCTATATATTTGTAGACACATGTCTATCATTTATTGGAAATATTGTTGCATTATTTCTTTGATAACTTTCTTTCATCTGTTTTTATTAGTCTCATTTTATTTAATTTCTATTACTAATATAATGAAAGTCTTGAATAGTCTTTTAAATTTTTTAAAGATGTATTCTCTTTGATTTTTAATATCCATCTTTTTGTTCTAAAATCTGGGACTTATCCTTGACTTTACTTTCCATCCCCACATTTAAAAAAATTTCAATGTTATATTTTAAATTTTCAGCATATATCTCATGTTATATAATTGTACTTTATTTTAGTATTATTATTTTATTAATTTAACATTTTACTTTTTCTCTTCTCTTACCATGGCCTGACAAGGCTCGGCATAAGCTGGCATCAGGTTTTTGTACAACTCATTCTTTTCATACTTCAAACCATATTTTAAAAGACACCTCCTCAGTTTCCTTTATAACAATTTATATTTGAATTTGTAATTACTTGTTCATTTTTTACTTGTTTATTATCTCTTTATATCTGCTAGGCTGTTTTTGATGGTAAAACTATCTTTTATTAATTACTATATATTCTTGGCCATGTATAATGCTTGGTACATAATCAATTATTGGTTAGTGCTGATGAGAAGGAAATTAAAATGGTACAGAGTAGGAAAGAATGTGTTAGAGGACATAATAATCATATAAAATGAATGTTATATTAGTAGAAATTGAATATACTAAATCAGGGGGTATAGGAAAACCTATACTGGTCATAGGTTTTATAGATTATAAAGAATCAGAAAATGTAAAAAAGCAGAAAGCCAGAGTGCTTAGATTCTTAACCCCTCAGTAAAGATGTGAAGCAAGAATGCAATTGTTGTTTTATCAAGTTGTTTTATCAAGTGGGGCCCAGTGGAAATGAAACTGGAGTGAACTGTGTAGGTCCAACTCAAGAGTTGGCCTGGCTAAGAGACCCCATCCTCATAATAATAATATTAGGAGGAAAATGCTTCCTTCAAATGAAGTAAATTGTAATAAAGTATGCAATACCAAGAGGTCATGGTAGCTTCACTTTGGAATAACCTTTGGGAAAGAAATTATGAGCAGTTTTTGCAGAACATAAGAAAATGATCTTAGTTATAAATAAGATATTGTGCTGAGCTTGAAATCCAGGGAGCTTCTTGGTCCCTTAGACTCACTGTAACTCCTGTGGATGCTCTTGTAATCAGTGTAAAGAAAGCATATTACTTCATCACTTTTCCTTGGTTCCATTGTTCTTTTGTTCATGGAAGGAAACCCCTTGGCTGGAGGACATTAAGATTTATTTTTTCTCATTTTTCTGATGGTTTTGTAAAATAGTTTGGGCTAAGAGCAATTGTAGCAGCTATTTTCTTAGCTTTCTGCTGCCGCCATGGACATTAACCCTGCATAAGGAGTTAAAACAGGTAGACATACGCAACTATCAAAAAGATATGTTGAATCAATTCAGAAAGGTATCATATTATGTATTTGTCCAGCAGGAAGCTGCATGAGCTCGTGAAGGTCATTTCAGCTCTGAGTGCATTAGCTCTCTGAGAACTGTAATGTTTGCAATGTGATGTATATAGGGCTTCTGCAGAAAAAGTGTCATGAGGGACAATAGAGTAGAATGGATCATTACCAAGACACAATATGAAAAGGAGTCCTGAGGTTGAACTAAATGGGTGGCAGAAGGAGGTTGTGGCATTATTATATTTTGGTTATCACCAGGACCCAAAACACAGTAAAAGGCTCAAGAATCTTTTTTTTTTTTTTAGCATCTTTATTGGAGTATAATTGCTTTACAATGGTGTATTAGTTTCTGCTGTATAACAAAGTGAATCAGGTATACATAAACATCCCCATATCTCCTCCCTCTTGTTTCTCCCTCCCACCCTCCCTATCCCACCCTTCTAGGTGGTCACAAAGCACCGAGCTGATCTCCCTGTGCTATGCGGCTGCTTCCCACTAGCTATCTATTTTACATTTGGTAGTGTGTATATGTCCATGCCACTCTCTCACTTCGTCCCAGCTTACCCTTCCCCCTCCCCGTGTCTTCAAGTCCATTCTCTACATCTGTGTCTTTATTCCTGTCCTGTCCCTAGGTTCTTCAGAACCTTTTTTTTTTTTTTAGATTCCATATATATATGTGTTAGCATACGGTATTTGTTTTTCTCTTTCTGACTTACTTCACTCTGTATGACAGTCTCTAGGTCCATCCACCTCACTACAAATAACTCAATTTCATTTCCTTTTATGGCTGAGTAATATTCCATTGTATATATGTGCCACATCTTCTTTATCCGTTCATCTGTCGATGGACACTTAGGTTGCTTCCATGTCCTGGCTATTGTAAATAGAGCTACAATGAACATTGCAGTACATGACTCTATTTGACTTATGATCTTCTCATGGTATATGCCCAGTAGTGGGACTGCTGGGTCGTATGGTAGTTCTGTTTTAGTTTTTTAAGGGACCTCCATACTATTCTCCATAGTGGCTGTATCAGTTTACATTCCCACCAACAGTGCAAGAGGGTTCCCTTTTCTCCACACCCTCTCCAGCATTTATTGTTTGTTTGTAGATTTTTTGATGATGGCCATTCTGACTGGTGTGAGGTGATACCTCATTGTAGTTTTCATTTGCATTTCTCTAATGATTAGTGATGTTGAGCATCCTTTCATGTGTTTGCTGGCAATCTGTATATCTTTGGGGAAATGTCTATTTAGATCTTCTGCCCATTATTTGATTGGGTTGTTTGTTTTTTTTGATATTGAGCTGCATGAGCTGCCTGTATATTTTGGAGATCAATCCTTTGTCAGTTGCTTCATTGGCAAATATTTTCTCCCATTCTAAGGGTTGTCTTTTCATCTTGTTTATATTTTCCTTTGCTGTGCAAAAGCTTTTAAGTTTCATTAGGTCCCATTTGTTTAATTTTGTTTTTATTTCCATTACTCTACGAGGTGGGTCAAAAAGGATCCTGCTGTGATGTATGTCACAGAGTGTCTGCCTGTGTTTTCCTCAGAGTTTTATAGTATCTGGCCTTACACTTAGGTCTGTAATCCATTTTGAGTTTATTTTTGTGTATGGTGTTAGGGAGGTGTTAGGGAGTATTCTAATTTCTTTCTTTTACATGCAGCTGTCCAGTTTTCCCAGCACCACTTACTGAAGAGGTGGTCTTTTCTCCATTGTATATTCTTGCCTCCTTTATCAAAGATAAGGTGACCATATGTGTGTGGGTTTATCTCTGGGCTTTCTATCCTATTCCATTGATCTATATTTCTGATTTTGTGCCAGTACCATACTGTCTTGATTACTGTAGCTTTGTAGTGTAGTCTGAAGTCTGGGAGTCTGATTCCTCCAGCTTCGTTTTTCTTTCTCAAGGTTGCTTTGGCTATTCGGGGTCTTTTGTGTTTCCATACAAATTGTGAAATTTTTTGTTCTAGTTCTGTGAAAAATGCCAGTGGTAGTTTGATAGGGATTGCATTGAATCTGTAGATTGCTTTGGGTAGTAGAGTCATTTTCACAATGTTGATTCTTCCAATCCAAGAACATGGTAAATCTCTCCATCTGTTTGTATCATCTTTAGTTTCTTTCATCAGTGTCTTATAGTTTTCTGCATGCAGGTCTTTTGTTTCCTTAGGTAGGTTTATTCCTAGATATTTTATTCTTTTTGTTGCAATGGTAAATGGGAGTGTTTCCTTAATTTCTCTTTCAGATTTTTCATCATTGGTGTATAGGAATGGAAGAGATATCTGTGCATTAATTTTATATCCTGCTACTTTACCAAATCCATTGATTAGCTCTATCAGTTTTCTGATAGCATCTTTACGATTCTCTAGGTCTAGTATCATGTATTCTGCAAACAGTGATGGCTTTACTTCTCCTTTTCCAATTTGGATGCCTTTAATTTTTTTTCTTCTCTGATTGCTGTGGCGAGAACTTCCAAAACTATGTTGAATAATAGTGGTGAGAGTGGGCAACGTTGTCTTGTTCCTGATCTTAGTGGAAATGGTTTCAGTTGTTCATGATTGAGAATGATGTTGGCTGTGGGTTTGTCATATATAGCCTTTATTAGGTTGAGGTAAGGGTTTTTATGATAAATCAGTGTTGAATTTTGTCAAAAGCTTTTTCTGCATCTATTGAGAAGATCATATGGTTTTTCTTCAATTTGTTAATATCATTTATCATGTTGATTGATTTGCCTATATTGAAAAATCCTTGCATTCCTGGGATAAACCCCCCTTGATTATGGTGTATGATCCATTTAATGTGCTGTTGGATTCTGTTGGCTAGTATTTTGTTGAGGATTTTTGCAGCTATGTTCATCAGTGATATTGGCCTGTAGTTTTCTTTCTTTGTGACATCTTTGTCTGATTTTGGTATTAGGATGATGGTGGTCTCATAGAATGAGTTTGGGAGTTTTCCTCTCTCTGCTATATTTTGGAAGAGTTTGAGAAGGATAGGTGTTAGCTCTTCTCTAAATGTTTGATAGAATTCGCCTGTGAAGCCATCTGGTCCTGAGCTTTTGTTTGTTGGAAAATTTTTAATCATAGTTTCAATTTCAGTGCTTGTGATTGGTTTGTTTATATTTTCTATTTCTTCCTGGTTCAGTGTCGGGAGGTTGTGCTTTTCTCAGAATTTGTCCATTTCTTCCAGGTTGTCCATTTTATTGGCATACAGTTGCTTGTATTAATCTATCATGATCCTTTGTATTTCTGCAGTGTCAGCTGCTACTTCTCCTTTTTCTTTTCTAATTCTATTGATTTGAGTCCTCTCCCTTTTTTTCTTGATGAGTCTGCCTGGTGGTTTATCAGTTTTGTTTATCTTCTCAAAAAACCAGCTTTTAGCTTTATTGATCTTAGCTATTGTTTCCTTCATTTCTTTTTCATTTATTTCTGATATGATTGTTATGATTTCTTTCCTTCTGCTAACTTTGGGGTTTTTTTGTTCTTCTTTCTCTGATTGCTTTAGGTGTAAGGTTAGGTTGTTTATTTTTGATGTTTCTTGTTTCTTGAGGTAGGATTGTATTGCTAAAAAATTCCCTATTAGAACTGCTTTTGCTGCATCCCATAGGTTTTGGGTTGTCGTGTTTTCATTGTCATTTGTTTCTAGGTATTTTTTGATTTCCTCTTTGATTTCTTCAGTCATCTCTTGGTTATTTAGTAGTGTATTGTTTAGCCTCCATGTGTTTGTGTTTTTTACAGATTTTTTCCTGTAACTGATACCTAGTCTCATAGCATTGTGGTCAGAAAAGATACTTGATACGATTTCAATTTTCTTAAATTTACCAAGGCTTGATTTGTGACCCATGATATGATCTATCCTGGAGAATGTTCCATGCACACTTGAGACGAAAGTGTATTCTGTTGTTTTTGGATGGAATGTCCTATAAGTATCAATTAAGTCCATCTTGTTTAATGTATCATTTAAAGCTTGTGTTTCCTTATTTATTTTCATTTTGCATGATCTGTCCATTGGTGAAAGTGGGGTGTTAAAGCCCCCTACTCTTATTGTGTTACTGTCGATTTCCCCTTTTATGGCTGTTAACATTTGCCTTAAGTATTGAGGTGCTCCTACCTTGGGTGCATAAATATTTACAATTGCTATATCTTTTGGATTGATCCCTTGATCATTATGTGGTGTCCTTCTTTGTCTCTTGTAATAGTCTTTATTTTAAAGTCTATTTTGTCTGATATGAGAATTGGTACTCCAGCTTTCTTTTGATTTCTATTTGCATGGAATATCTTTTTCCATCCCCTCACTTTCACTCTGTATGTGTCTCTAGGTCTGAAGTGGGTCTCTTGTAGACAACATACATGTTGGGTCATGATTTTTGTATCCATTCAGCCAGTCTATGTCTTTTGGTTGGAGCATTTAATCCATTCAGCCAGTCTATGTCTTTTGGTTGGAGCATTTAATCCATTTACATTTAGGGTAGTTATCGATATGTGTGTTCCTATTACCATTTTCTTAATTATTTTGGGTTTGTTATTGTATGTCTTTTCCTTCTCTTACGTTTCCTGTCTAGAGAAGTTCCTTTAGGATTTGTTGTAAAGCTGGTTTGATGGTGCTGAAGTCTCAGCTTTTGCTTGTCTGTAAAATTTTTAATTTCCCTGTTGAATCTGAATGAGATCCTTGCTGGGTAGAGTAATCTTGGTTGTAGGTTTTTCTCTTTCATCACTTTAATTATGTCCTGCCACTCCCTTCTGGCTTGCAGAGTTTCTGCTGAGAAATCAGCTGTTAACGTTATGGGGATTCCCTTGTATGTTATTTGTTGCTTTTCCCTTGCTGCTTTCAATATTTTTTCTTTGAATTTAGTTTTTGATTAATATGTGTTTTGGCATGTTTCTCCTTGGATTTATCCTGTGTGGGACTCTCTTGTGCTTTCTGGACTTGGGTGACTCTTTCCTTTCCCATGTTAGGGAAGTTTTTGACTATAATTTTTTCAAATATTTTCTCAGTCCCTTTCTTTTTCTCTTCTTCTTTTGGGACCACTATAATTCGAATGTTGCTGCATTTAATGTTGTCCCAGAGGTCTCTGAGACTGTCCTCAATTCTTTTCATTCTTTTTTCTTTATTCTGCTCTGCAGTAGTTATTTCCACTATTTTATCTTCCAGGTCACTTATCCGTTCTTCTGCCTCAGTTCTTCTACTATTGATTCCTTCTAGAGAATTTTTAATTGCATTTATTGTGTTGTTCATCATTGTTCGTTTGCTCTTTAGTTCTTCTATGTCCCTATTAAACGTTTCTTGTATTTTCTCCATTCTATTTCCAAGATTTTGGATCATCTTTCCTATCATTACTCTGAATTCTTTTTCAGGTAGACTGCCTATTTCCTCTTCATTTGTTTGATCTGGTGGGTTTTTACCTTGCTCCTTCATCTGCTGTGTATTTCTCTGTCTTCTCATTTTGCTTAACTTCCTGTGTTTGGGGTCTCCTTTCTGCAGGCTGCAGGTTCATAGTTCCCATTGTTTTTGGTGTGTGCCCCCAGTGGGTAAGATTGGTTTAGTGGGTTGTGTAGGTTTCCTGGTGGAGGGGACTGGTGCCTGTTTTCTGGTGGATGAGGCTGGATCTTGCCTTTCTGGTGGGCAGGACTCATCCGGTGGTGTGTTTTGGGGTGTCTGTGACCTTATTATGTTTTTAGGCAGCCTCTCTGCTAATGGGTGGGGTTGTGTTCCTATATAGCTAGTTGTTTGGCATAGGGTGTCCAGCACTGTAGCTTGCTGGTCCTTGAGTGGAGCTGGGTCTTAGCGTTGAGATGGAGATCTCTGAGATAACTTTTGCCATCTGATATTACGTGGGGCTAGGAGGTCTCTGGTGGACTGAACTTGGCTTTCCCACCTCAGAGGCTCAGGCTAGATACCTGGCTGGAGCACCAAGACTCTGTCAGCCCCCCGGCTGCTGGGTGAGTATGGATTCCACCAAAAGCACTGAATGAAAAAGTGAAAAGCTGAG
Organism: Balaenoptera borealis; assembly: GCF_965194805.1. NCBI lineage: Eukaryota > Metazoa > Chordata > Mammalia > Artiodactyla > Balaenopteridae > Balaenoptera > Balaenoptera borealis. Next base: position 70,466,049 of record NC_138866.1, on the reverse strand, counting down.
CACAGTTTTCATTAGTCTGTGGAACTGCTTTCTTAGAGTGGCACCTGGAAGCTTTCCGAACCCCATCCTTTTGGATTTTTAGGGCAGCTTCATTAAATAGGCATGACTAATAAAATCATTGTCAATTCATGATGGAACTCAATCTCCAGCCCCACTTTCTTCCTTGGAGGTCAGGAGGATCAAGAATCATTTTTGATGTAATAAAATTTCAGCGTTAAATCTATAGGAATGCTGATGCCACTTTAATGTAGGGGTAGCCTGGGTTCAGGGATCTTCCAGTCTGGGGAATTTTATTACAGAGAGAGTTCAGAGTGGTATGTAGGACTGAGAAATTATATGAAGGAGAGAGATAAAGTTCAAAAGACAAGCTTCTGACAGGCATGAAAAACTATAAGGAATTTATAAGTAGAAAATCAAGGGATAGGTATAACTCATTAATCACAATTAAAGTAACAAATAAGTGATTACTTAGAAATTTTGAAAAAGAAGAATTGTCACCTCTGGGAACCTTTTGAGGTTAAAGTTGTTTCAAACAGAGCTATTTACTTAGGAAGTGATAAGTTCCATCTTTTTAGAGGGCCACTGGCAAACATGTCTGCTAAAAGCATTTATTCTTACAGAGCATTACATTATTCTTATTCATTTTATTAACGATATATCTTTTGGGGGAATTGTTTAAATGTTTAATGCTTATTCATGTTTATTATGCAGTAGACCAAAGACTGCTAGGTTTCTAAAGGAAGCACAGTATTTTATACACTAATGGTCTGGAAGTTTGTATTCATATCAGGGAAGTCTTTTTGCTCCTCTGCAAGCTCATCCTTTGTTTTATTATTCTTCATCAGAATAAGGAAACAACTGTAAAGCATGTGTCTTTAGATCGTTCTTTTCTTCTTAACAGCAATTATCAACTCATTCTTAAGGAAAATGACTTAATAAAATTATTTCTTCTAGCCTTTTTGGTCCATCTAGTTTCCAAAACTCTTAAGAACTGTCCAAGCTTTTTCAAAGCCTACTTCAAATTGTGGACCAATATCAATTATAATACTCCTTTAAAAACCTGGTGAATATTTACTTGGCATGATACTCTTCTCTTTCTAAGTAGAGAGTGTTTTACTTTGTTTTGGTTTGTTTTTAATATGATCTCTTTATTTGCCTTTTACCCCATACCTCAAAAAAAACTAAGAAAATAAATTATCAGCCTAGGAATTTAATTGATATTTAAATTACCTTTATTCATCTATTCCAAGTCTAAACTATGAAAGATTAAAGGCCCAAATAATTGTACACATTAAAAATTCTTCTTTTTGAAACCTACAGTAATCTGTTTGGTGAACTTTATGTTTCCAATTCCAAGAAAAAACTATTTTTCCCTTTCAATTATAGTATTTTTTAAAAAGGACGTGATACTCTATGAGAGAAAGATGCTGGAATTCCTGGATTTGAAAACATTTGAAAGAAGCCAGTCTAAGATTATGGTTTACTCTGCAACAAGCTTAGCATTATCACTGGATGGTCTACAACCTGACCTTTTAGCTGTTGATACTACCTGTTTGTTTCCTTGTTTGTTCCTTCTCCCAGCTGATAAGTTTCAGTAGAAGTCACTATTTTCCCAGTTCTAGGATCTTAACTCAATTATTTGCCATTCTACTAAACCTTAGAATTTTTTCCCCATGCTTTTAAAACTTGAAATTCCTAACTTAAAATTCTGCAATATTTATTCATTCTTTATTATTTCAGGTTAGTTTGTATGGAATTATTGAAAAACCACAGATTTTAATGAGAGATCAGGGTTAAAATTGTGGATCTGAAATTTACCAGCTGTTTGAACTTGGACAATTTTCTTAACCTTGCCGAATTTCAGTTTCTTCCACCTGTAAAATGGAAAATTCAGTAAATATCTCATAATATTGTTGTGGGTAGCAAGTGAAAGAATGTGTATAAAGGACTAAGGATAGGACTGGTAATATTAAGGCTAAAAATGCAATTCCCCTCTCCTTTCAACACTGCTTTCCTTTTCTCAACTAAAACTGGATTTCACTTTTTCAGCAGCTACTGCAACATACATGCAATTGAATATGACTATGCAGCCTGAATTTTTGTTGTTGTTCTCAATGTTTTAAATAATCTAAAACTTTTCAAATTCTGTGAAATGAGTTTACTTATAATGGTAGACTCATAATTTCAATTGATCTGCTCATTTTTGGTCATCTTTTTGTAAGTTCCCTCAGAAGTCTTGAATAGACAAGGTTTTTTACCCAGGAGTAGCATCAACTAGTAAAATAAAGCAGTTATAAGGAAAGTGAGTACTAGGAGATTATTATTATGTCAAGGTATAAATAAATGAAAACATATGTATATATGTACATACACTGAAAAGTAGAGAACAAAGTCCCAATGAAAGGACACAATGAAAGGCAAGTACTTGGTACATAGTCATCTAATTAGAAAGCACTGTTTTTTTACCTCCTTACTTTGGCAAATATAAGTAAGTCTGTTTCACTCTGGATTATCAAGAGGCTGTTAATGTACAGGACAGACACTTTGGGGCAGGGACACATATATATATGCAAAACAGATTGAAGGAGATAATGATGACAGAAACAGCTCCTATGTCCTGTCTACTGCTGCAGAGACATCTTAATAGAAGTGAAAGAAATACTTTTCTTTTTTAAAGCCATTTTAGAAAATGGTTATAGATCTCCAGGGCAGAACAGAGAGGTAAGTCAGGAAATATTTATGCAGCGGAGGGATGCCTATAAAAACTGTAGAACATTGATCACAAGGGATTGCAGAATTAACCTGGCACCAACTCAAATTGGGGCAGGACAATGGCCACCAACGGTGTGCGTTTTCAAGACAGCACTGGCCAATGGCTGATAAAGCTACTGTTGGAACAGAAACAGTCTTTATCTTAAGAATTCGATCATATAACCATGCAAACTTCACTTTTAAATGGTAATGAAAGTTTTAAGGAACCTTAAGAGTCATAACCTGATTCTTTCCCTTACCTAAGTTACTCTCTGGTAGTAAGTCGGCACTGAGAGACTCATTCACTCTTGGAGGCTAGGAGGACACTGAAGTAGTATTGTGCTAAGTGTCCCTCAGTGGGATGAAAACCTAAATGTGCTTCCCTGAGTGTAAGATGCTACCAACAAAGACTGTAGCACTGGGAAGATAAAAATCCCATTGAACACATGTCTATGTTTTCTTTGACTCAGCTTTACAGTAACAAGGTCAGACAGACAAAATTATGAAATTTGACTTCAGTAACTTTGTCCCATCCCCAGCTCAACACCTGATTCTCTGAGGACAATAACTTCCTTCCTTGCTATCCAAACAAACTTTGAGCTAGCTGTTACATATAACGGGAGCTGATAAAAAATTCACATTAAGGATTTAATGACAAACTAATTTGCCCCTTCTTTCCTAAAGGGAAATTTCAGACATCAGTGATAGGCTTCTGTGAAAATATTTTTGAAGGTAGCCCTGAACCACTCTGCACAAGTATCCACCCAAAATCTTGTCAGGTGGGTGCAAACTTGAATCACTTGCCAGAGCAACATCCTATTGAGACTGGTTGGGAGGTACTTTAGAGGAGAAGAACTCAAATTTGAATTTGACTACGTGTCCTTAAAGGAAAAGAAAGTTCGACACAGAATGAAAAACAATCTTGAGGTACTACTCCTCCAAAGTGGGCCAGTAATGAATACATTGACTAAACCTATATAATCAAACAGAAGTGGGTTAAATATTGTGAACAGAACCACAGTTTCTTATTTTATTATATAATTGGAAAGGAGGGAAATAGGAACAACTTGATAAAGTAAATATGGTTTGATTAATCAAGAGAAGTGCCTTCAACTCAGATAAACATTACAGTAACTCTAAAGCATAGGTTCTTGAACACACTTTCTTCTTCCTTGGCCCTTGTATCTTTTATACCAGAACCTGTTTATATGCTTCTGTGTAGTTTGGAACCATCACTAGACCATGACAACAATTAAGTCTCAGATTCCTTAAGTTGGAACCAACTCTCTGGAAGTATACATTATTCCCAAAAGTCACAATGTGAGCAAATATAAACGTATTTAAAACATACAAACATGCAGGTGTGCACATACACACACACACACACACACATGCACGCACAAAGGGAAGGTCACTGTACAAAAGTGTCCTGTTCTGGTTAACTATGGCTGCATGACAAAGAATCTCAAAACCTGCCACTTATATCTATGATCATGTTTTTAGCTTTTGATTCTGCAATTTGGGCAGGGCTTAGTGGGGGGAATGCTTCTCTGTGTTCCACATGGATAGGCAATCCACTTTGAATAGAGCTCACTCATGGTTGGCAAAGTGGCGCTTCTTTTCGCTGGGAGCTCAGCTGGGCCTAAGGATCAAGGACCTCAGTTCATCTTCACCTGGTTCTCTCTATGGGCTCCCTGGCTTACTCTTGGCATGGTGGCTGGGTCCCAAAAGTGAGCATTCCACAAAACAGGAAGTAAATGCTGCTGGCTTACTGAAGCCCAAGTTCAGAGTCTGATAGCATTACTTCATGTTTTGAAGTAATTGGTCAAGCAGCGACAGATTCAAAAAGAAGAAACATAAACTCCACCTCCTGATGGGAATGGGGTCAAGAATTTGGGGTCAATATTTTAAATGTTACATAGTTTTTTGTTTCTTTTTTTGTTTTCTTCTGGGCATGCTGCACGGCTTACAGGATCTTAGTTCTCCAACCAGGGACTGAAGCCAAGGCCATGGCAGTGAAAGTGCCAAGTCCTAACCACTGGTAGACTAGGGAACTCCCTTTTCTTTTCTGTTTTTTTTAATTTTGGCCACGCCATGCAGCTTGTGGGTTCTCAGTTCCCCGACCAGGGACTGAACCCCGGCCACAGCAGTGAAAGCACTGATTCCTAACCAATAGACCACCAGGGAATGCCCATTAAAATATTACAGAGTTCTTTTAAAAACTCCCTTGGTAAAATCTACTACTTGATATACAAGAGGAATCAATGTATAGCAGTTTTTCAGAAACTATCTACTGTTTAAAATTTAGTATCACTCCTTTAGGAAATATTTGTATTATTGTTTATTTCTCATTACTGATACTGCATTATTCCTTAAAAACATCCATTCTTGTGATTTCTACCTTATCTACCAAAACAAAGGTTAATTCATTATACTATGATAAATCGCCCAATCTGGAAAGTGACTTCACCCTGGCAAACCACTTTAACAATATTTCATGTTCTGTTGCAATAACCTGAAAGAGTTAGTGCTCCCCCTGAAAGGCTAACAAAAAGTGCCAACAGAAAGGGACTTAAGTGCTGAAAGAATCAAATTCATTATGTAAAATGGTGCATGAGCTCTCTTTTCTTAACTTTGGGAGGACTTTTGGAAGCAAATGGAAATTTTGCTTGTGTTAAGTCTACTGTACACATTACTGCAGATGAATTTAAAATCTTGGCCAAGTAACAAAGAAATAAAGGAAAAGAAACACACACACACAGATGTCCCAAATTTAACATAGAGCATAAGCATATCTATTTCTTTAGTCCCATTTATAGGTTTTCCAATAAATTGAAAATAAACAAAACCTTCTGGCTTTGCATGTCTGTGGGGAGTTTGGGACTTTAGGTACACATATTTAAGAATCTTTTGCATAAATCTGCATATGTTTACATGCAATGACAGACATACTGCCGCTTCCCAAATGTGGCTAGGATAATTTAATCTTCTGCAACATTTTGCATAGCATATGTAGGTATAATATGCTCAGAAACATTACCTGAATATATGCAAAATACACTTAGCTCATGCTCACATAGTTCTCAAACTACATCTCATATCAAAAGATGTAGTTTAGAATGAGATAACATTTTGCAGCTTTACTTCTGTACATTTAAAGAATTCAAATTAATCCATATTATCCATAAAATGAGCTTTTTAAAATTTAAATTAAAAATACTTCTAGATTTTCTTATTGTACATTCTTTAATTCACATTTCTTTAGCTATCTTCTTAGTTTTTCTTTGCAGTTATTACATTTGTTTTTAAAGTTATTCAACATTGTGAGTTGGGGATCATTGCAAGTTTCTATAACAGGGATTATGAGAGCATTTACTCCAAAACAGTAAAACAGTAAGCAGTAAAAATAATTTAAAAAAACCAATATTGACCTAAGCATAAATTATCTGTGAATATACAACACTGATACATTTTTAAAAAGAGAAATATTTTAAAATTTACAAAATTTATTGAATCATACAGACACTGTGCTTTTACTTTTATGTTGTTAGAAACATACCTTCTTTTTTTTATAACTCTTGATTTCATTGGCTGGCTCTTTGTTGCAAATTCCTTAATTTGAATAAATGTTTAATGTTTTATTTATCCAGGAATTATATGTCTATTGTAGAATACTATAAAAAATATAAGTAAGCAAAAACAACAAAAAAATACCTATAATCCTATCATCTAAAGCACTGTTAATAGTCCATCTAGATTTGTTTTTCATTATCATACTTAATTTGTTTAAAATATCATGTAGATTTTTTCCACTAAAGAATATATATTAACTATTTTTTCATGTCTTCTAAATATTCTATAACATCTTGATTATCTAATTGTCACCTTTTTGAAAGCAACTCTCTTGGAGCCTCTCTTTTATGTATACCTTTAGAGAGGATCACCACATGAACATGTATCTTTTTGAACAAAGCATTTAAACGAATTCATATCATTTTCCAGAAAGGAATTGAAAATGGCTATTCATCTGTTCACCAGTTGCTCCCTTCCAGTCATCCTGTCCTCTCAAAAGATTGGAGGCTACTATAATGAGTGTCCCTCATTCATTTGTGTAATTAGTCTCCATTTATATCATGATTTTTGGAATAACACCTATGCCGAGAATGGAATGACCACTGCTGGAGGGTATTTTTCCACATTCACAAACACAGAGTTGCATTTTTTTAGGTGTATTATTTAAAGATTAATGAGACTCATATTCACGCATGGTGAAGATAAAAATTTAAAAGCTCCTATCATCTTATTTTATATATTATGTCCTAAACTCTCAAATAGTTAACACAGATTTTTTTTATACGTAGAACATCTTGTTAGGTTATGGCCTGTTTAAAATGCCTCATCTAGCTCTGTTACTTCTGGAACTAAAGCTAAAATTTTAAGTGTGGCACAACAGTTCTTCCATTATCTGCTCCTGCCTTGCTTTCCAGCTTCTTATTCCAGCATTCTCTAACCCACAACTTCTCTATTCATGTTGAACCAGCTGAAGTAAACAGGCTCTTCTTTCTGCTTAGAATGTCTTTTCTTCTGATTTTACTTGGCTAGTTGTCTTCTCTACTGTCAAGACTTAGCTCATGCTTGTTTTCCCTAAGAAGCCATCCTTGACCTCTGCCATATCTGAATGAGGTTCCCTTTTTCTGTGAGCTGCATTGCTGTGCTTTAATGTTCCAGTTGTTCCTTCAGCTGTGAACTCCTTGAGGACAGAAATGAAGGAAGGAAATTAGTTTGCTTGTGCCTTTAAAAACAATATGTTCAGATGTGCTGTTATGTATGTAGGTGGCCCTACATATGGCCCTTTTTGGGCTCCCTTTGATTCCTTCCAAGAATATATTGTGCATGTGCAAATATATTCTTTCTCTACATATTGGAGAGCATATGTATGCCAGAACCCAATGACTTTCCTGTTGTTGGCTATAATCTAGCCTTGGGTAATAAGCATGCTCTGTGTTATATAGGGAGTCCTTAGTTTTGTTTGTTTGTTTGTTTGTTTTGTCTATGCCTCAAGTCTGTAAGTGAAAGAATCCATATGTGACACTTGATAGTGTCCCTGATTCATTCATGTAGTCCCCACCTCTGTCATAACTACCAGGTACCAGGCACAATTATACGCATTGGGGCCACAAAGAACTGTCATTGTTTATGCAGAACTAACAATTTCCCCATGGTTTGTCTTTAGATTTCTGAGGTATGCCTTTGCCCTACCACATTCTTTCCTTCGTTGGCTATTTTTACTGCTCTCTAATTAAACTGTGAGATCCTGGGAGCTGTGGAATATAATGAAAAACATGATTCCTGTCCTTGAGCTGCAGTCAAAATAAATAGAGGTGGGAGTGCAAAAGGGTTATGTGTGTATGGGACACAAGAGATGTACAAACATTTTAGAGATTCTAGTAATGTAAGCAATAATATTAACTAATATTTAATACCTATAGCATAGAGTTGTGAGAATTAAATGAGCTAGTATATGTAGAACACTTGGATAGTACCTGGATGTATCAAGTACTTTGTAAATGTTTGCTATTATTACTATTTACTAATTACATGGTAGATGATGTTGTAAGCATTTTATATATGAACTTTTTATAATTCTCATTCACATTGTTATATTACTGTATGAAATTTTTATATTATCACCATCATCCCCATTATATAAAGAAATAAACTGAGGCTTAGAGACATAAGTAACTTAGAATAGTAAAGTTATCTAGAATTCAGGTCCCTTCTCTCTCAATTTATTTCTCTTTCCACTGCAGAGAGCTGCCTCAAATTTCTCTTGCAGTTAACATCCCTTTGATTCTGCTTCTCTGAAGTTAACCCTAAAATGATTTTACTTCATATTTATTGGAAGTACTAAGTGCCTCTTGGTTGCAGATAAATAGAGGGCAATGGTGTCAGTGAGACTGAAGAAAAATGGTAGAACATTTTCCTTTTAATTTTCTACTCACTTAATTTTTTAACATCATGTGACTCTAGTAAAGGTCACACAGAATTCACAGTTCAGGGGGATGGTTATTTTAAAATACTTTACTCAAGTCTCCTCTAACTCAACATACAATTAATTTTAGATTTTGTATTGATAATTTTCCTCAGCAAAGATAAATTAACTCTTTAAATCAAAGCTGTAGAAGTTGAGTATTGACTGTAGTGAATAATAAGGCCTCTTTAATTTCTCCTAGCAGCATCTAAAGAGTTGTAAATTTTCAAATCTATACTTCTGTTGATGGGGAGTTCAGTTATTTCTAAACATAAATTATAAATCTATAACTAGCTATTGAAGACAAATTTTAAAATGATTTTATTATTATCAGTGTTATTCTAGTCACATTTTCCTACTGGAAAGGCTCCCTTAAGGTTTAGTTTAAGTGCAAGTTTAAGTGTTAAATTTCATATAATTTTTTTAAAACTATAGTCACCATGCTGTACATTATATCCTCATGACTTATTTATTTTATAACTTGAAATTTGTACTTTTGACCCCCTCATATTACTTCATATTACCTTCACATTACTTTGAGTGTCTCCGAAGGGACTAATTATTCATATCTCTGTTCCCTCCAAATTAAAACCAATTGAAAAATGAACATAAGAGTCAAACAGAGACCAAACTACTATCATTATTACCAGTAAAATCAGAATGTGGCATATGGCTTAGATTTAAAGCTAAATATGGTTTAGCTCTGAATTGATTTTACTCACCTAGTCATTGCATAGGAGCTCAGCAACTCAATCCCATCTCTTGAAGGGGTAGGGTCTGTCCGCATGGCATAAACTGGGGGGAAGAAGAGATGGCACACTACTTTCAGGTAAGTAAATTCCAAGAGAAGCTGAGCTATGCATGCTCAGAGACCCTTTTCCTATAGCCTCACATTAGATCAGCTCATTGCTCCTCTGCTTGAGGTGGTAGGGGAGGATTGAGTAAGTGATGGGTTTGGGAGGTTGGAGAGTGGAAGAGAAAACAGAAGCTGTCTCCCAATATTTCTTAGGAACTCCTATTTTACAGTCTGAGGTAAGAACATGGGCAAATAATAGGACAGTTCCTTTTATATATTTATACATTTGTAAATTCTGAAAAGACCTGAAAATGATAAAGCAAAGCATTATGTCATATGATAATATTAACCTAGTGAAAAAGACAGGCTTTTTAAGAACCCATGACAGTGGAGCATATTAAATACAATACATGCAATGAAGAAAGGAAGCACAGGATACTATGAGAAATTGTGGAAAGGCCCTCACTCAGCTTAGGGGCATGGAAAGCTTGGGGAGGGTTCCCAGAAGAGGAACTATAATACCTGAATTGTCAATGTAGGAGATCACCAGGTAATGAAGAGTTGAAATGATCATGATGGTCTATGGGAGAAGGGTGTTTATAGCATTTTGGACCAGAAAAGATTTGATATTCAAAGGCATCTAAGAACAGAGACTGTTCAGAAAACAAACAAACAAACAAACAAACACCTAGTTCAACATACAGTTCAGTGTTGGAACATGATAAGAATGAAATTGGAGAGGCAGATAGGGGCCAGATCATGTAGGAGCTCTACATTACGTTGAGAAATTCATGTTTTATTGGAAGTGTAGTGGGGAGTCATCTCTAGATTTAATGAGGAAATGGTTTAGTCATACCTGAGATCTCTTGGTATTTGTGTGGAGAACAGATTGTTGGACAATGGTCAGGGAGTTGGAGAAGCTTTAAAAGTTTATGGAAATCTAGATGAGAACAAATGAAAGTGGGGAGGGAGCATTTTGTAGAAATATTAAGATGATATGATTTATGACATAAGTAGAAAGGTATTCAGGTAGATATGGTAAATTATTGAGTACGGGCTTAAGGCAGGGAGAGAACATTAATCACCAAAATATGTGATACTTTGCTCTAACATGATTTTCTGTTTCTTATATGTTTACTCTCTATAATTTCGTAAGTGTAATTACCAACATTTTTGGTATTACCAAAAATAAAATAAAATGTTAGTAATAAAAATATTACCAACATTTTTCTGGGGTACAAAGAACTGAGAGATTTGAATGGTGAAACATAATGAAATTTGCTAATTGAATAGTCTCTCTACATCTGTATTTGCAAATGTGAAGGTGGATGAGTAGGAGAGAATATAAGAATATAACAAAAGAATATAACAAAACATATAATTTTGTTTTAGTCTCAAAATCCTAAAATTGTTGTGACAGATAAGAATCTTTTAGCAGCTAGTAAAAAGTCTAACCATTAAGAGAGGTATTTTTATTTCAGCAATAGAATTTATATTTACAGCATGTACATTACATACAACCTAATGAAATCCCTATTTTTCTAAGGTTACATTCTGAAGACAATTGCTGAATTTTCACGTTGAGAACCTATATGTTTATGTGTGTGTGTATACATATAAAATTTAACTTCATATGTTTTAATATAAATACATTAAAATATTTTTTTCTTATTCAAGTGATGGGAGCATTTTGATTCATTTACATTCTTGTATTTAGTTCCCTTTGAAGAGAAAAAATAAGACAAAACAAAACAAACACACACAAAAAAATTGTCCAAATATGTCATTGTACAATATGGTACTCACCAGATTTATTTGCCTGTCTGGCTACTCTTTCTGTGCTGCTTCTACATCCCTGCTCTGGGAACTTCCTCTGATCTTCTTCATCAGTATGATATAATAAAACAAAGATGCGCAGGGTACTAAGGGAAACAGTTGCACTTCACTGAGCCCAGGGGGTGGCAGGCTTGGGAAAGTTTCTCAGAAGAAATGATCAATGTAGAACACCATGTAGAAAAGAGGCGTGGAGGTGATAGTGGTCAGCAGGAACCTGCACGGTTTTTCCAGCAGTAAAGTCTGTATGCTCATATTGAGCTAAATAGACTCCTTCCTTGAGAACGCATGATACAGAATAATGCAGAGAAGTAGGGACTTGGGAGCTGTTGTCACTGAACATTTTATTCCATGTAGCTTGGGGATAGAAAAAACCTTCTCAAAAGCCGGTAGAAGAATACAGAACATCAGTGGAGAGAATCAGAGATTAGCAATGGAGAGGAGGTCCTTTCTGTGTTCTCTAGAGCACTCTCATACGTGATTTCAGTCCATTTTTAAGGTTCAGCAGCATCCGTGCCCTTGAGTTTTATAAGGCCCTAAATATTCTTAGAATACACATACCATAGCTCAATATGTTTTCTATTACTCCCAAATGAAAGAGTTCTACGTAACACAGATATAACACAAAAAGGATTCTTTAGCAGTTGTTGATTGGGCTGCCTGAAAGGACAAAAACAAACAACAACAAAAAACCTCAAAACGTGTTTTATGATAATGTGTTGTCTCTTCTTGAAAACTCTTTCTACATTTTTGTCATTTGAAAATACTTTCACCAAGGTACTATAACTTCCAAGCTATAACATTTTTCAAAAAGAAGAGGGGGCAAAGAGGTTATGCGAAAGCATTCAGTCAGTAGTTTTAAAAGAGATAGGAATAGGATCTCAGTAAAATCATTGTGAATCCAACTTGTTCAATAAAGGTGTAACTACTCAACCAAAGTACAGTTTACAGGAGTGACAGATAAATTTACAAGAATGAGGGAAGGAATGGTGGTAAAAAACTGACTAATCCGCAGGCCATTCCATGGAATTTAGGGAAATATTGCAACAACAAGATCCTCTGCCTGGGTTGGATGTAGACAAGACAAACATGGGGAAGAAATTTGAGTAGTTTTGGAGGGTAGGTGTTCTGGATAATCTCTCTCCAATTGAAATATACTCAGTTTTCCTCAATTTTAGTTTCCAAGGTAACAATGATTGATCCACCAAACTAACTGCCATCAGTGGGGATAAAATGCAATGGATATTTACGATAATTTTCAGAGCAATACTAGTGACTACAATCACTTACATATAAAATATTTTAACCCAGAATCATTTGTTAAGAGTGGTGAAAATTTCAGGTATCAGGGAAAACTGATGAGTGGGGTTTATGGGATCTTATACATTGTGCCAGATGTGATGTGAGTTCCTTGAGCATAGGAGAGTGATTATGATTCTCAGACGACAGGATCAGGAACAAAAACAAAAATAACAAAGCAGGACTGTCCCTAGGAGAACAATATGCCACCAGTGTTGAGCATTATTCATTGCAGCTTACCCTTCCACACGTTTGATAAAAGAAACTGGATGCCACTTTTACCACCATCTGTTCCTGTTGCCCAGAGATATGTGCAAAGAGCCATGGGGGCAGAGCAGATTCCTTAGCTCACATCTCAAGTTTGGAGCAGATTCATGTGATTGGAGGAGCCAAAGGCACACTCCCTAGGCAGAAAAGAGGCTGTGAATATAAAAATCTACCACTTTGAGATTTTTGGGTGAGAGGAGAGCTCTGCCTCCCACCCAGGATCCTAAAATGGGAGAGTACCCAAACATAGAAAGAAGATTGAGAATAAGAGCAGCCAAAAAGGAAAAAAAAATAAAATAAAATAAAAAAGTCCACTTCAAGTATCCCCTGGAGATGGATTTAGAAGGTTTATGTATACAAGTTGTTGTCATGCATCAGCCCCAGTCCCTGTTTCTGTAGCTAACGCTGAATAAATTGAGTCTTTCTCTACCAGCTCATTTGCACTTCTCCACATTGCACAGCGATTATCCAGCTACTCATCATTCCCTACTTCCCTTCTTCACCCCACTCTCCAACCACCACCATCAACATGACTCAAACATTTTTCAGGTTGCAAACACTTGACAGATGTAGAACTTGTTTTCTTTAAAGAGTTAATTCAGGGGACTTCCGTGGCGGTCCAGTGGTTAAGACTGCGCTTCCACTGCAGGGGGTGAGGGTTCGATCCCTGGTCGGGGAACTAAGATCCCGTATGCCACGTGGTGCGGCCAAAAAAAAAAAAAAAAAGAGTTAAATCAATGCTCAGAAACAAGAGGTTACTGAATAGCATTTCAGTCCAAACGAGAATTATACTATTTTAAGTACAAGATTTACATGGGAGAAAAACTCCATGAGGAAATGGGGAAGACACAAAAGAAACAATAATGATCAGAAACATTTAAGATGATCAATTATGAAAATTATCCAACTGACTTGATTCGAATCCCAGTTTCATCACTTAAAATTGTGTGACTTTGGGTCATTTACTTGACCTTTTCTTACTTTAGTTTCTTCATTATTACCTAATTAAGAGGATTGTTATGAGGATTAAAATAATACATATTTTTGACTTCTTTGATATCCTCTTTGGATAAAGATTGTTTACAAAAGATGCAGAGCAAGGTGTATAGTATATTACTGTATATTAAATGGAGGAAATAAATTATATTCATTTTGCTGTATATGCATAAATAAATTCTGAAATGATACAAAAAACCCTGCCAGCAATAATTACTGTGAAGGTAGGGGGAGTAACTGGGCAGAGGGGAGACAGCAATGAATGTATTTTGATTTTTATATTTGAAGCATGTATTAGTCTTAAACTGTATATTAAATTTAAAAAAGAAAATTAAAAGTATGCAGGGAATGAAAAATATGTAGAAAATTAAAACAATAACTAGGAAAATTCTGAAAAGTAGAAATATGAGAAATAATCTAACAGATATTAAAATACAAAGTATTGAAAATTAAAATAGTGTGATAATAGTACAACAACAGAAAGACATATCAAAGAAAAAGGTTAGATATTCCAGGATAGACACAAATACATAATGAGGATTATGTGTATGTTAAAGTTAGTATCTAAAATCAGCTGGGGAAAAGATAGACTATTTAGTAAGTGGCATTAGAACAACTAGGAAGACATCTGAAAACAATAAATTTGGACCAATATCACAATGTTTATTAGGATATATTTCAAATAGGTAAAATATTTAAATATAAGAAATAAACTGTAAAAGTGCTAGGAGAAAACGTGAGGTGATTCATTTATAAATCGGGTGTGGAAAGAACTTTTGGACTTCACTAAAAATCTGAAGGGCATAAAGGAAATGATTGTTAAACAGAAGAGACAGAGAGACAGGCAGGCAGACAGAGACAGAGAAACAGAGACAGAGACAGAGAGGGAGATAGAATAAGAGGAAAGAAAATTGAAATCATAACACTGGGAAATTTCCCAAAATTTAACAATACTCTGATTGTTAAACTGTGGGAGAATAGGCACTTGCATACAGCACTGACAGTTTAAATTTGTATAGTTCTAATGGTAAGTTGACAAAATATATGAAAATTACAGACAATATATTAAAGTTATATATTCTTTGAGTACTTCTACTTCTGGGAATCTATGCTAGAGTTCTACTTACCTCTGTACAAAATTGCAAACATACAAGGGAATTTGTTCTAGGATTGTTTATATCAGTTTGAACTATATGAAATCGACATTTTATGTGACTCAAAAGTTTGAATGTTGGCAGTATGCCTGTAATAGCAAATGACTGAAAAAAATATTCATTGATAGGAAGTGGTTCAATAAATTATGTTGCATTAAGTTAAAGTAATAGCATGAAAGTAATTAAGCTAATCTGCTCATACAACTAGGGAAAGATTGCCAATATATGTTGTTATGCGGTGGGGGAAAAAAAAGCTATTTTATCAATGTGTACCATATATTGTATTTTGTATAAAATTGAAGGAAATTGAGTAAATATTATATTTAAGTGCATAAGCATATAAAACCTTAAAATTTATAATAGTGGTTAGCTTTTGCAAGGAGGTGGGTCAGAGCTTCTACATATGGCGGTGAGTGAGATATGCATGCAGCTGGGAGATGTATGGCCCTCTTGGGGGAGAGCAGCTGTGTGGATCATGCCTAAAGGTGTGTGTGTGTGAGAGAATTTGCACTATATAAGTTCTAGTATGTTTTAACATTTGAACTCCATGGATGTTTTACCTAGATGCAAATTAAATATATCCAATATTTTCT
The DNA here is from genome assembly GCF_965194805.1 of Balaenoptera borealis. Classification (NCBI taxonomy): domain Eukaryota; kingdom Metazoa; phylum Chordata; class Mammalia; order Artiodactyla; family Balaenopteridae; genus Balaenoptera; species Balaenoptera borealis. The sequence goes on along the minus strand of NC_138866.1, from coordinate 70,450,329 downwards.
GTATAAAACAAGGAGTTTCTTCATCATTCCTGTGGGCCAGGTGATTTTTCTTTATTCGCGTATTTCTCATAGCATGGTTAATAAAATATTCTGATGTACAGAGTTACTTTATAGGTGTTACCAATATTTAATGGGTTAAAATAAAATAAGTTTAGTGTTTCTTTAACTTTTCAGAAGATGTTTCAAGCAGCCTGCTTTGGTACAGTGGCAGAAATAAGGATTTGGAGTCTCAGCTCTGCCACATAGGTACCTCCTGTGTGCTCTTCAGAAAGTCATTTAACATCCCTAAACCTATATTTTTCTCACCTGCAAAACTGGAATGATAGTTTAAAACACTTTTTATAAATCAAAAATATTCATAAAATTTTGGCATATCAAATTTTTGTAAACTTTAAAAAAATTTTGTTTCCAAGCATAAATATTCACAGTAACAGAAATTACTAGATTTTTCTCTGTGGATAAGGAGTCCAAAAGAGTTATGCTACGTGAACTGCTACATACATACACAGAGATTATTACAGATCCACAGGGAATGGGTCACTGAGTAGAAAGTAGGGTAAATATGAGTGTTACATAGCATGCAATGGGGCACAGTACACTCAGGGCTGGGACAGATGCTCTGCTTGTGTATCCACCCCCCACCACCACCACTACCAACAGCAACAGCAACGCAAGAGTAGCTTTTATTTACTAAGTCCGGACTATTTGTTAGATTTTGTGTGGCACACTGCATTTAATTGTTGCAAAATTCCCATTTTACAGTTGCCAAAAATTGGGCAACCAATTAAAGTGGCAGATGTGGGATTTGAAAACAGGTCTTCTTGATCCCAAGGTCATATATCCTTAGCAGTATTCCATTTAGTTTCATACTTTAGTGGGCATTAAAATATGTCAGAAGTGTAGATTTCTGACCTTGCTCCAGAGATTCTCGTTTACTGGGCCCAAGTTACCTGCACTGTATCAACTCTTCCAGTGGCTCTGGTGCTGTTGGTCAGTAGGTACTGTAAGTAATACCATGCTATTGCCAACTGCCTCTTAGTTCTCACCCCTGGCAAAGAATCTGCAAGTGACACTTGTAGGCAAGTCACTGTGTTTGCAGGAAAGATGGCAACCAACAGGGGCTATTACTTCTCTTTGCTTTCAGGCTCTGGGTTATCAGGGTCAGCCTCTCAGATGATGATGTGGTGAAAGAGAAGGGGTTATAGAATGTAGCTTCTTTGGTGGGAAGAAGACAGAGAGGTTACAAACAAACTATATAATCTGGGTTCTAAATCCATCCTTGGAGATTAGAATTCAGGTCTGTAAAGGGGTCTTAAAAGGGCTCAGAAAGATTCTGATAATTAGCCAGATTTGAAAACAAGTGGACTAAATCCTTTTAAACAGTTTCCCTCTCTCCTCTGTTATGTGCTTAAATATTTTTTGAAGTCCTGCTCAAATAATCAAATGGTAAATCTTATGCAGTTGTATCTTGTCTTATTAGGATAGTCTTTTCTTCATATTCTTGGCAAGTAATTTTTGTGGTACTTCTTTGTACAAGGCACAGAGCAAGGTGCAAGCATATGGAATATAAGGTATTCCACAAAGTAGAATATCTACTGAGAACCAAAAGAAATGGGGAGTGCCATGAGAAATCAAGAGGGGGAGAAGAGGCAGAATTATCAATGGAGGATTAAGGAAAACTTCACAGAGGAAATGAAATTGGATCTAGGCCTTGAAGGATGGATAAGATTTTAACAAGCCAGTATAGCATGAAAAATCACACTAGTCAGCAAAGAGCACCATGAGCCCATATGGGGAATATATCCAGATTTGATTAAAGCCTGATTTTAAATAGCAGTAATAAAGTAATGGGTTTATTAATTAATTAATATAATAATAAAATTACATCTTTCTTAACCATATACAACTTAACACTAGTAAACACACTGTAGATCAGAACCTATCAAAGACTCTAGAAAAGTAAGAATAAAACAAGGTTCTATATATACACAGGCTATTGTCTAGTAACTACAACAAAGTATAGGAAATGGTATAGTAGAGGTGTTTCTCAACTGCTAGATACTGTTTTCAGAACTACATTCTGTATAACATAGGAGTCCTGGGCTTTGTTCATAGGTACTAAGGGGAAAAAAAAAGTTTTCTCAGGTCAATAAGTATGGAAATTGCTGGTTTAAACAATTTCACTTAGTTTTTTTTTCTGTGGGACTTTCCAGAGCCATTAATATATCATTCAGCATTTCTCCAATTTCTTTGACCATGGTCTCCTGTTTTCTATATTTCATTATCATTATTATTTATTTATATTTTAGAGCACCTATTAACATCTTCTTGAGTGCTAATATTTCTGCTGAACATAGTTTAGGAAACCATGTACTAGAAAACACAGTAAAGGAGTCAGTCATCTTTTTTCTGGAGTAGGAAAAGAGTTATTTCATGGAAAGTAAAAGATAGGTAAACTAAGTTATATATCCATTTTAATGGTAGTATATAATTACAATTTTTGATAAATTTTATATTATTTAATAATATCATATATTATATCTATTAAACATAAATTAGACTGGTCCCTGTAGAATATCCTTTCTTTATATTAGGGTTACTTTTAAGAATGAGAAAAAAAGTTCTCTTGACTGTAGTACAGCATCTAGTTTCCACCATCAAATGTGAGCATTCATTTCACCTAAAAGCAATATTCAGGAAGTCCTGTAGTCTTCATATTTATTTTAGCCTCTTTTATTTGTATGAGTGTCCTCAAATCTAGACTACCAAGTCAAAAGAAGATTATATTGGATATATTTTTAAAATTTTCATTAGATTATCCTATCATTATTAATTAAATGGTGATGCAAATACTATATTTTCAAAGGTTTTTTATTTTGTTTTTTAAGTCCACGTGGATGAGAGTAATTATAAAATTGTTCTTTTAAACACTAACAGTACCTCCTCCTTCCTGGAATTCTCAGTTGTTTATACATTTTCTTTGTGGTTGTAGTTAATTTATGTCCCCACAAAATGACTACCCAACGTGTGAAAACTTATATAAGCTGACAGTTTCCTATTAGCTACGTGGCTAAAGAGGATATGTTAATTTTGGTTGGTAGGACGATATTGCACTAATGGCATATGGCCCAGATTCAAGAGTTTCTGAAATGGGTATTAATATTGCAGTCCACAATAAATATTGTGAACAAAACCCAGACCATTTTGAAAGGTAAGTGATCAAGAAAAAGGCTGATTTCCTTTGAATCTGGAAGAATACTAAGATTGTGTAGATTTTTTGAGCAGATTTTATTTCAGGCCAGAGAGATGAGGATATTGGCCCAAGTTTAAAAAATATGTTCTTGAAAGAGCCAGAACTCAAAGGCTAATTCCCTGTCCTCTGCTCTTTCTATTATGTCTTCTGTCATCTTTCCTAATACTTTGCCTTTAGACAGTTTATCAAATTTTGTTCTGTAAATTCTCTTAGGTTTGCACTATGCCAAAGGCTGAGTTGCTGTCATTTTCTTTCTCTGCTTACCTTGGTTACCAAAGAAAATAAAAAACAGTCAGTGTTTACTTAGCACCTACTTTGGACCCATCAGTGCTTGAGGCTAGAGTGGATATATAAGTCATATTCATGCCCACAGGTTTCTCCAATGGTAGCACAAATACAGGTCAAATAGTCTGGTTTCATCTTGAATATTATAAAACAAGTAATTATTTTTAAATTATTATGAAGGAATTCCAGTCTTATTTTCAATTCCATTCATTTTGATGTTTTAAAAATCAGCAACATTAGTGGGCAAAATGGGTGAAGGGGGTTAAAAAGCACAAACTTCCAGTTATAAAATAAATCATGGGGATGCAATGTACAGCATGGTGACTATAGTTAATAATACTGTATTGCATATTTGAAAGTTGCCAAGAGAGTAGATCTTAAAAGTTTTCATCACATGAAAAAATTTTTTGTAACTATGTATGGTGATGGATGTTAACTAGATTTATTATGGTAATCATTTTGCAATATATACAAATATTGAATTATTACATTGTGTACCTGAAACTAATATAATGCTGTATGTCAATTATATCTAAATAAAATCAGCACCATTCAATAATGTCCTCAAACTTGAACTTTGCCTTATATATCAAACTGTATGCTTGACATCATTACTTGGATTCTTAATAGGCATCACAAAATTAACCTGTCCAAAGCTCAAATCTTCATCAACTTGTCCATCTCCCAATGGCCGTTACTACAATAAATAATACCACCATTCATCCAGTTGCTCGGGCCAAAAATCTTGGAGTCATTCTTGATTCTTTTCTTTTTCTCATATTTTACATCCAAATCATCTCTGTTGGCTCTACTTTCAAAGTTTATTACTAATCTAACATCTTGTTATCCTCCTAGTTCATTGTTCATACGACTGTAATAGCATCCTAATTAGTCTCTGCTTCTACTCTTTTGCTACCATAACCTATTCTCCACATGTCAGCTACATTAAAACTAAAATTGGATCATTACATTCCTGTTCTCAAACATTTTCCCAACACACTCAGAATAAAATACAAATTTCAAACAATTTTTCTTGGCCTATAATATCCTATATGATCTTAACCCTTTTATCTGTTCTGGTCTCATTTCCTACTTGCTTGCTTACTTCTACCCACAGTGGTGCTCTGGCTGGAATTTGAACCTGCCCAGCATACTGATACCTCAAGGCCTTTGTCCTTGATAGTTCCTCTGCTTGGGGTGATCTTTGCCCAAATATTTGTAGTACTTTCTCCTTTACTTTATTCTCTTATTTGTTCAAATATCTGTTCTTTTGAAATAATTTCCCTGACCACCCTACCTGATATAATATTTTCTATATTCCCTAGCCACTTATCCTGCTTTATTTTTTTTTGTCTCTCAGTATAGCTTAACATTAAAATATGTATTATATTGGGTTATTGTCTGCCTCCCTCAGTTGAATGTTAGCTGCATAATTGCAGTTGTTTACTGCTTTATTTCAAGTGTCCAGTACAGCACATGGCTCATAGATGATGTTTTGCAATGTGAACAAAACCAGATACACACAAATACCAAACTGTAGTTCTATAAAGTACACTTGACTGAGTCAAGGAGATCTGGAAAGTCTTCCCTGAAGAAGAGTATCTCTGAGCCTAGATCTAAAGGGGGCAATGAAAATTAACTAGATGAAGAGAGGAATGGAAGTCTTCTGAGTAGTGCAAGGGCATGCAAAGGTATGAGAATCTGAAGCAAGACGGCCTTGTTGCTGGGGCAGAGAAAGCAGAAGTGGGCATGGACAGAGGAGTGTTGATACAAAGGGACATGGAGAGGTAAATAGGAGCTTAATCATGCAAGGCTTTGTTGTCTGTGTTGATCATGTGCTGTTTTTTATCTTAACAACAATAGAAAGCCTTTTTGGTATTTTAAGCAGGGTGGTGTTATGTCAGATATACGTTTTTAAAAGGTGTATGTAATTATAGTGTGAAGTTCGAAATAGGGAAAAGTGGTGATTGAAATAGTCCAGGAGAGAGATTATCAATAATTTACCAAGGGAGGAGTTGGTGGAAGCTGTGTTTTCCTTAGGTCTGGGTAATAAAGGGGTGCATTATCTGTAGAGAATTTTAAAGGAAAATGTAACCAACTAAGATACCATTTTTTATTATCATTATGTGCCAGTAATTCTAAACAATGTTGGTGATTAAAGTAGTCTATTCACTTGATATACCATTGGAGAGGACAAATAATAACTTGGACCAGAGATTCAGCCATTTCTTCATTCAAAAATATTAGTGAGTACCATTTATGTGTCAGGTGCTGTTATAGACATGGGAATGCATCAGTGAACAAAAAAATAAAACATCCCGCCCACAAAGCCTACATTTTTGCAAGGAAGAGATTGACATTATTAAATACATATTTAGCATCGCAGGTAGTGGTAAGTTCTCTTGATATGCCCAAGAGAAAATGTTAATTAAGCAGTTGGTCTTAAGGGCCAGGAGCTCAGAGGAAATAGCTGGGCATAAGATATATAAGATATAAAATATAAGGTATTTTGAAGGTCACCTGTTGGTAGATAGCTCTGTAATCATGAGTACACAAAGAAGGAGCTTAGAAAGAGAGAGTATGAAGTGAGAAAAGAACCAGTCTAAATCCTAGCACTGAAATGCCCCAATATTTAATTTCCAGGTAGAGAAAAATGATCCTTTAAAGGAGACAGAAGAAACAGTTAATTAGACATAAGAGCATATCAAGGACTGTTATAGACATTATACGATGATTAAAAGATCAATAGCTCAAAGAAAGTTGGTCATAGCACTGGTGTTATAAGGATGTTCTGCTTCTTACTTAGAAAATTTTGAAATAGCCTGTATTGAATATTTATACTTTCCCATTAAAAAGATGGACAGGACTCTGGGATAGCTAGAGTAATGTCCCCAATATAGAATTTTTCTCTCACTCTCTTGCTAAAGCATCCTTCAATGACTTCTTTCTCATGAAATGGAGAAGAAACTTCAAAGGCCTGTGCTCCATGATTTGGTCTCAACTTTTCAACCTAACCTCATCTAGCAGGTGAACCTAGATGAACCTCCTGGCTCCCTACATGAAACTTCTGCTCCCAGCCATCTCACCATTTAAGTGGCCCTTCAAAAGTCTGGAAAATTCATATTTTTTTCTTTGCTTATAGCATTTTATTTTTCTGGAATGCCTTCCTCATTCAATCAATGTTGGACCAATTCTTGTCATGTCTCTTCTAGAAATTCTTCCCATTTTTACTCTGTGAATCATAGAATAATTTATCAATACTCTACTATGATGAAGGATGGAGGCTGTTTATTATGTGTTTGTGTTCCCTACAACATCTATCTCACATCTCTATTTGTTCAATATTAAATGATTATCGAATGGCTATTATGAGCCAGGCACTGGAAAGAGCCAAACAAATTGCTCGCTGAACAATTGTAGTTGCTGCTCTTTTAAGTGCTAGAATGAGCCTATTTGACAGAGCACAGAGCTCTGGTATTCAGGGTGGTGTGCAAAGGCAGAGATAGTACCTAAGCATCTATGGCTAATCTCATGCTTTTTTTGTTTCTTACATGGCTCACATTAGTTTCCACAGTATCACTGTTTGAAAGAAAAGAACAATTCATTCTTTCCTTTGAAAATGATGAAACCTTAATATTTAAAAGCCTCTCTGTGCAAGCTGTTGGTAATGAAATATCACAACATCACATCTGATAGTTCAATTTAAATATTAATGAAAACCTTAAGCTTTATCTGGAATAGTTAATTTGGAATTTCAATTCTTATTCACAGCCTCGTGCAAAAAAAGGAGAGAGAAGAAAGGGGGAGCCGGAATGTTTTAAAGGATTTCCGAATAAGTTTCCCCAGCAGACGCACTGTTTGCAGACAAAGCAGCACAGATGTTACTTGTCTGTCACAGGGAATGCCAGCCTATAATGAGGCTCACTTGACTTGGTGTGCGTGTGTGTACGTGTGTGTGTGCGTGAACGTGAGTATGACAAAGCTAACTCACTGCAGACTCCAATAATAAGTGCCAGCCAATCTGCCATATAAATACGGGGTTCCGTAGGAGAATACCGGAGACAGAGAGAGCAAGAAAAGTAGGCTCCGGTCTGTGAAATCCAGTTTAAAATGGGGCAAAACAAGTGTGGATTTAAGATTATCTGGAATCTTTGAATCTATTTTCTGATTGATCAATGACATCAAAGTTTAATTATATGACATAAAATAGTAAACATATAGTATAATTTTATGCAATACGTAAAAAAATTCTTAGCTAAATGGCCATTTGGAAAATGTGTTTCTGTGTCCCTGTGGATTCAGGGCACAGGAACAGCCTGCTGGCTTTTCAATCTTTTTGTGAATGCCCCCAAGAAAATATTCTTGAATTTAGCTCACTGTGGTGTATGAATGGTGATTGATCTTGTCAGGAGAGAGCCTACCACACTTGGCCCCTTGCAAAGCAAACAGCACGGCCAATATCTTAGTCAAGTTCTCTTTGCCGCTGCTTCAGCCGTCAAAGTCACTGGTGCAATGCAGCATTCAAGGTAACTTCCATTCCGTGGTGAAAGCTGTTTTCTTCAATTTCTTGCCTTCTTTGTCTTTTTACTTGCCCCCTATCCATCTATCACCATTCCCTTGTCATTGGCACACTTATGCATTTGCCTCACCTTGCTGATTTCTCCCCACCTGCGTGACATGCCTAGAGCCCCAGCGCTGCTGACGCATTATCTATCCAGGGCTTTGTTGCATGGTGACATTCCAGAGCAGAGCTCAGCCCACAGGCATCTGCCAACGTGTAGGAACTCTCCTCTCCGGCGGCAATTATTCAGTTTGATTACACACGATGATAAGCTATTAAGAGGCACTCATACACAGCCCTTTATTTACCAACAGTTGCAATCTCCCCATTTGCTCTCACTGTGTAAGAAACTAATTTTAGTGAAGTAAACAAAAGGGATGGGTAGTCACCTCTGGTGGGAACAGTGCTGCAAGGTAGTACGTTTAAGTCTCCCAAAGAGAAATGATGTCAACAGACCTGTTGGATCCATTTCCCAAACTAACACCTGTTAAGTAGAGCACCTGGAGAAGAAAGATATCTAGTGGTTATGACCGCATAATCTAGTTTTTAGAACCCCCGTTTCTGTTTTTAATCATTTATATATACATTCTCTTAGGCCATCCCCAAAATGCAGATTAGGATTTCGAAGAATGTCTACACAAAGAAAGTTCTTTGTAACAACTATAACAACAGCTATCCAAAATTCCATGATTCCATTTATAGTTTGTAGACTGCTGCTTTATTTATTAGGTTACAAGTGTATTTTCTGTGTAATAATTCACAGCAAATAGCTTTGAGTAGAAATTCCTATATTATTGTCATTCTCTAACCTTTACAAAAGTAACTAACAGAAGACTTGTGTGTTGAGTGCATATAAATACCAGTTGTTTGTGAGTCTTTTTGCACTGTTAGATCTAAACAAGAAGTTGTAAAACAACAGAGTCTTTCATTCTGAAAAGAAAAATATCTGTAGCAAGGCATCTTTAATTCCCTCACATGCAGTCACCTTAAATAATCACCCACATCCAGTCTAGCTAGAGAGCTCCACCTTGCCTCTAATGTCCTTTTTTTCTCCTTTCCACAATTCCATTGCCCCTACCCCCAGCACAGACATTCTGGAGTCTGAAGCAAGAAAGAGGAAATTCATTTGTTTATCAGGTAGTGTTGGAGAGTAAATGGCTTTCCTTTGAGGATTTCTTTCCTTCTTCTCACTGCATTGAATTTAAAGCCCTTCCGCCTCTACTTTTTTCCCCACTTGTTAATGCATACCTCCTCCCAGGGCAACATCAATAAAGAGACCTGGAGATCTTGTTTTGAGTTTGTTTACTCTCAGCCACAACTGGGAATATGATTTCTAGCAGTATACAATGAAACCTTACTGTTGCAGGGGGAAAAAAGGAGATGAAAACTGTAATGCCCTGTGGAGTTCACAGCAATAAGAATGGACTGCGCCCATGTTAATATATACTACACCTATTTATGTATTTATAAACTAGTCTCTTATGTCCATATGGTAGTTGGTTCAATAGTATGCACAGTCCATGCCTTGTATGTAAGGATAACTGTAGGGATGACAATACTAGTATATTTTCATACATACCCACATTTTGCACGTAGGTACTAAGCTGGCAAGTCTATTTTCTTTCATGCATATGTTTCCCAGTGATTCATCTCTGAAAGTCGCCAAGTGAGATACATGTTTTAGATATAGATACAACTAACTCCTAGAAGCCCAGTTAGAACTCTGGAAAAAAAATTCTCTAAACACACTATCTTCTCTAAGTAAGACCATCAAATCGCAACTATTTTTGAGTGGATACAGAAAGATAAGAAATCTAGTTAGTATGTACAGAATGTTTGATGTGCCTACGTGATGTTTTTATTCTGAATTATCTACCTCCACAAACAGGTATCCAGACTATCTAAACATTTCTCAGAGAATTAGAGTTAAATTATTATTTTGGAAATGCAAACGTTATGAAGTTAGAAAATCATTTCTGAAAACCTATAAAACATTAAAATATGGGTATTGCAAACTTTAATACTTGGAAATCTTTTTGGAAACTTAAGAAATATCAAAAATTATCCTTATGTTTCAGATTTCTATGATGATAAATTAGTTACTGCTTATTTTTTGATTGCTTCTAAACCAAGATAAAGAAACTATTCCACTGTCCAAATTCCCCCCTTTCCCAATCTGGTTGCAGTGTCACATGTTCATAAATATTACTCACAGAGGCTGAAATTTATGATCTCTAAATGTTTTATTTATTTTTTCATCAAAAATGACCCCAAATTCATTTTAAAATGCTTTTAAAATTACTCAGAATAAATATAGCTTTAAAATGAAATTACCAACTTTATTTAAATATTATAAGAAAAAATTATAAGTTCACAAGTCTTATATTAAATAAAAATCACAGAAACAAGTCAACCAAGACACTCTCCAGGTATTTTTAAAAAGATGCCAATATTCAGAGATATAAATCTACATATATAAAGATAAAGCAGTGCTTTTGTGTTGGATTTCTTGTGAGAACTCCAATTTCTTCAGCTTCTGAACCAGAAAATATTCTTCTAAGTTTTATTCAAAACAGAAATTTCCCTTGATGGTGGCATTTGATAAAAACCAACTGCCATCGCTCAGTCTAATTGACTTATACTTTCTGAGTCCTAAAGCGGACAATCTTTCCAAGTTCCAAGGATCTCATAATATACTGGAAATCTTAACTTGTTTGGTATTCGAGGCTATTACAGTTTTCCAAGATACATAATCAGAGGGAATATTCTCTTATGGTTTTGCGTGTAGATCACTCCAAAGCAGCTAAAACCAGAGGAGGATAGTAAGTTCTACTATGTCAAAAAGCCACTGGCGTAGGTGTTGGTATCACCCTCCTTATTACGATGACTACTCTACTAATACTCTTCTATGCTGAAAACATTTAGTATTGTGGTGAATGGGATAATTATCAACCATAAAAAGTGCAGAAGAAAATTTGGAAATGATTCTCTCCAATTTATCCTTTGGATTTTGTTATAACAATTTTTATTTCATGACTGCCACACTTATTTTTAAATATATCCAGTAAAGAGAGCCTGCCTTTTCCTATGTGGTTTCTTTTTCCAATAATGCTCTTCCTCTGTTGGTGCACTTGACAAAACCTACTCATTCTTCAAGAAGACCCAGCTCCTAGCGGGCTACTGCATACAACAATTTTCTCTCTATGCAAATTTGCCCTCTTCCTCTCAAGTGCTCCCATAGACCTTTGTCCCCAGTTCCTATAGAGCCCTGACTCTGTTGTGTAGGGACATCTCTGTCTTATTCTGTGTTCCTGACTGGAATATGTGTTTTGTGAGGGAAGGGATTATGTCTTCTTAGCCACAGAGCCTCAAACCATATCTGATATATGATAAAACACTGCAGGGAGATATAGGCAAAGTGCTAAGGAAGTTTTTACATAAATGTACACAACACAAAGAATTTACTGCTCTACTTTCTTCTCACTGCTTTCAAGCTCTTGTTTTGTTTTGTTTGTTTGGAGGCTGGTGGTGTTTTCCGGGGTTGAGTGTGGGGAGGAGGGATTGGGAGAAGTTGCAAGCATCTGCAGGACAGGGGCTTTGCCTTATTTGTGTTTTCTCAGAGCCCCCTCAGAGCATTCTCTGTAGTGAGTAGGCAGTGAGTATTGTAACGAGTCATTCATCTTTAAAGCAGGTCATGGTCTCAACTGAAAATAACTCAGGCTTGTCAATTGTAAGTGTCATAATAAAGGTACTCTTTATAAGTAAATTCACTGATGTTAGAAAAATAAACATTATTGAAAGTGCTTTTGCTCTAGATAATCCACAACTAAAGCAAAGCAGATACATATGCTAACAAAAGCATTGTCTTTTTATTGTCTTCAAGGCATTCACTTATTCATTCGTACGCCCATTAATTTATTTTCTTATTCATTCAATAATTATTTATTATTTATAGGTTACCTATTGTGTGTACACGTGCTAGTTTTCATGTGATTTGCAGTGTGGTATGAAGACAAATGTTAAAGGGATTAAAACACAAATAATGATAAAAATACAACTGAAAAAATTTCTGGTTGCTACTACAGGAAGTGTAAGGGAACCCTAATCTTGTCAAGCATTGGGGGGGGGGGTGTGTGCTGGGGTGTTGGGATGGACCAAGGCAAAAATCATTGAGGAAATGTCACGTAAGCTGAGTCCAGAAGCAGAAGGAAAAATTGGCAGTCAAAGGACTGAAGGGAAGGAAGAGAGAATAGGTGAGCCTTTGAGGTAGAGGGGATGATAATGTAATGTTCTAGTGCATGAAGGTTCATATTACATGAGGCAAGAACAAGGTGAGTGGGGTGTGACAGAGGAGGAGCCAGGAGATATAAATTGAGAATTGGATAGCAATCAAAGGAAATAAATGACATTCACGAAGTTGCCAATTTTTCTTTTTTTTTTTTTTTAACGTCTTTATTGGAGTATAATTGCTTTACAATGGTGTGTTAGTTTCTGCTGTATAACAAAGTGAATCAGCTATAGATATACATATATCCCCATATCTCCTCCCTCTTGTGTCTCCTTCCCACCCTCCCTATCCCACCCCTCTAGGTGGTCACAAAGCACCAGTTTTTCTTTTAAATCAACATTTATATTTTTAGTATTCTGAAAATATTTTAGGCAAGTATCAAGAAATTTCTGATTTTCAGCCCTAAAATCTTTAAATTTTTTGTTAATTATTTTATCCTTTATTTATATGGATTGCCAACAACTTATTTTTAAGGGATTAGGAACTGTGAAATCTGGGATCTGATTATGGGAGTTTGTGACTATTAGAGTAGGCCTGGTTCTCATGAATGGGAAGAGGAGATTGAGTGTGATGAAAATTTAAGGAGGTGGAACCAGGCCTAAGCCATGGTTACCCCCAGTGCACTCAGTTTTCCAGACAAAAAACAAAACAAAAACAAAACAAAACAAAAAAACATGTTTTAGATTCACTGTTAAAGAAAAATAAAAAATAAAATAAAAGAATGGTTCAATAGGCTCTGGGTAAGTGGTGATGAGGAACTGACCCTACCAGAAGAACTGAATAGTAAGGCACACAAAATAGGAGCTTTACCAATAAATTCCTGTCCCTAACCTCTCTATATTAATCACATAGGTGAAAAGCTGCTGTCTTTTTCTTTAGAAAAATGTACAGCCTATGTGCATCAACAGAGTCTAAAGCAAGGTACATCACCATGACAACCATAACTCCAGTCTCGAGCCAGAAAACGGACATTCTATGATGTACAGAATTTGATTGAGGTGGTGGTCTTGTGCAATTCCCAGGGATCTGGTGGCAGAGACAGGGTAGGAGTAGGAAGTTAGTGTGTACTGTTTACAGTACTGTTATGTAGGTTAGTAGGCAGTATCTCTACACAGCTCATTTCCTCTACCATATCCTGCCATTATTCAGAGATTGTTATCTGTCTGATATGTATGGCTTTGGCATTGTGGGGGGAGGAGTTTGGCTACTGACAAATGTTTCCTCATGGTTTTGACTATTATCCTGAATTGACTGTAGGTGGTTTTTCAGATTGCTAGGCATTATCATGTATTTTCTTTTCAGTGTTATTCTTGGAACACTTCAGGTAAGAAATAAATACCAGATTTTCATCTGTTCATGTTCATGTATATATTAGTTTATAAGTAATACACTATAGGAGATTTAAAATACCTAGAAGCCCATTGTGGCATATCCCCATGCCATATTAATGCATTTGCTCTGTTTGATGGATTAATATGGAGATGATCAATATAGGATTCATATTTGTAAGTGATAAGTTACTAGGGATCTTATGGAAAAACAATTAAAGAATTAGGAGCTACACTGCTAATTACACAGCCTTCTAATTTTTTCCATATCTTTTGTCAAGTTTAAACAAAAAATTTGTGAAAAAGGAATTTTTCACGTTGAATTAGTGTATTATGAGATTCACAACTAGGAAAACAATATTATTTTAAACTTTTCTTACATTAATAGAAAATATAAAATCTTTTCTATAGGAGAGCTTCAAGTTAAAAATATGGCATTTTTATATATTCATGAAAACTAGTAATTCATTATTTAAAATCTGGAAGTTCTACTCAGGCATATGCAATAGTAAGTGAGGATATTAACATCTTTTATATTCACAACAATTTGAACATACACAGTTTTGTTTCTTTTTCTTTTCACATATGCATAGATATAACACATCTTCAATAGCAATGATTTAATCTCTCAACAAGTCTGTTGAGGGGAGAAAGGAAGGTTGACATGAGCAAGTGAATTCTAAGTGAAAGATGAGGAAAGAAAAATCACTTTCAAATATTTTTCATGACTAGAAGGCCCCCCCTTTTGTTTACATTCAATTTGCACTTGACTCCTCATTAACATATGCCCTTATTCATCCTTTCATTAGCAGGGATTCATAGCAACCTAGGGATAGACAGACAGACATTGTAAGCTTTCTTGCACAGTAGGGTAGAGGACAAAGTTGTCTTGTTTGTATAACTTTGGCCTTTTTGATATTACTAGGGAGTAATAGAACACCCTCACAGAGAGCAACCCTGATTATAGACATGGGGATGATGAATGAGCAATTCATCCAAAGCTTCCTCTGGATAGGCAAACAGTCTTAGACCTGTGTGTGCACTACTCTCCGGGCAGCTGGGGAATAGGTCAAGTCAGTGTCATTCTGTCCCTGAAAGTACTTTCTGTTCTAGGCATAGGGTCTTTTCAAGGCAGCAAGAAGTATCACACAGATGACTCAGCGTCACGCACAGGTGCTGCTTGGATTCAGTCCTCGAACCTGGGATTATAGCCTATTCAAATCATCAGTGAGATGTTAAAGAATTCCAGTCCAGGATCAAAAACAAAGCAAGCATTCTCCTTCTCTTTTTCAGATTTCCATGATCCTTTTAAAGTATAAATTCTCTATTTGTTTTCCTAACATTTATAGTCAAATTAAACTTAGACCAAATTGCCTTAGATCCTGACTTATTAACTTTTCATTTCTCTTTGTGATATTACTAAACTATCTTTTTGTAAGCTTTATTCCACTTACAAAAATGGGGATAAGATCATCTGATTCACAGTGATATTTCAGGGATTAAAGAGATAACACATGGAAAACTATTGCAAAATCTTTGGGACATAAGAAGTCAGTCCTCTTCCAAACACATAAATCAGAGATTTAGCTCTCCTGAGCATTTTGTTCTCATTCTTCAACTGTTTCTGGTAGATGAACTATTAAAGATAAAAATGTAAAATCTGAACTTAACTAATATGTCTCTATGAAAAACTAGAACTCCGTTAAGGAATTTGAGGATTTTATGGTCTGCTCTGGCAGTTTCCTAGTTCTAGATTTATGGGCCTGCCTTAGATTGGTAAGGGATGTACATTTCCACAATAATACAACAGAAATTGGAGAAGTTAGAGACAAAACGCAATCTCCAATTCTTTATCATTAGGTAACTTACCTATTGGAGTCTCTCGCTATCCCTGTGGGGTTAAACTAGATTGTCCTGATTCCCTTTGAGTTACTAAAGAGAAACAATAATTGGAAGTTGAAGCAGTACTTACAAATTTCTTCATGGTGATGGGTAATCATTTAAAGGTGGAACCAAGTGCTTTTCCATGTGTAAACTCAGCTTGTTTTAGAAATCAGTAGGAAAAAACCATAAAATAAATATTCTGATTATATATAAGTTGGAGTGTATTTAATATCTTAAAGGATTTTTTTGCATAATTAGACATTTTTAAGACAATCAAACCTGTGTAACATGAGGCAGAGTGTGGTCAAAAGTCTCTATCTCAAAAATTATCTTGAAGAAATATAGCTAGAAATGTGATTTTTAAGGGAAGGATAATCCCTTGACTGCTATTATTATATAAGCTTAATGCTTGCTAAAATTCTACAATATCAGAAAACCCAGAATAATTTTATTTTCTCTTAAAGGTTGCTAGGGATCTTGTGCCACTAAATGAAATGTCATCTGTAAATATCTTATTGTAATAAAGACTGTAACAACATAATTTTGGTCATCATCATTTCAGGATCTGGTTTAACATATCCAAATTGAAGGAGCTAATAATATACATAATCAAAGTATCACAAACTTACATAGTAAGAGACTGTAGAAACAAATCTAGTATTTGTATCCTAATGATTACCCAAATGTACTTATGAGTCAAATTCTAATTTTGTAGTAAATCTTAAAGCTTTTGTTACAATTAGTTTTTAAGTTACTGCCAAGGTTGACTATGGTCATAAAACTATAAATCTTGGAGACAATATTCCGGTACTTTACCAAGCATTGCAATGAAACAAAGCATTTTAATAATTTCCAAGAATACACCATTATTTTTATTTCCTCTTTAATAATATTCTCAGTTCCTGAGTACATGTTTTGGAGGGATAACTTCAGAGTGTATACTCTAAGACCTACTTTGGGGTTGGTTTAGGGTGGAAGCTGATTGAAATTTAATTGCTTCAACTTCTCATAACATACAAAGACAAAGAAAGTGATAATTGAGAAAACAATCTGAAAATAAAGTCTTACTTATTGACCTCTTATAATATCTTCCAAAATTTTAACTGTCAAGGAATAACTAGTCAATGAAATGAATATGACATTAGCTAGATGTTTCACTAATGTGGAGGTTACTATCTTAGTAAGTTATTTATTATTCATTCAACAAACATTCACTGAGCATTATAAGATGCACAGTATCTTTGTTAAATATTGAGCCATTTGAAGTAACATAGTTTAATAGAGCAGGGATAACCTCAAAACTTAGGTAGAAATGTATACAAACTATCAATAATTCAAATCAAAATCAAAATATTTGATAACAACACAGGAGTTCAGAGAGAGGGGAAAGCAATTTATGAAGGAAAGCCAATTAAAGATGTGCCATATAAGCAAGAGTTGAGGAGTATAGGCATGATTTGTATAGATAGAGGGAGAAGATAAAAAGCATTCTGAAATAAAGGTTAACATAAATAGTAGTCTGAGATCAAGAAAGAGTGTGTTGTTTTTGAGAGTCAGGAAACTATAATGGTCTCAATGGATTATTTATAGTAGTGTGAAATGTGAGTTTTGAAAGCCAAGCTGAGGTTATAGAATTTATACAATGAGCGCTAAGAAATTATGAGAAGTTTTAAAGGAACCCTACCCTGCTGATACTAGTGAAAACTGGTTCAGTATTTCTGAAAATTTTCTTATCCTTTGACCCAAAATTGCTACTTCTAGGAATTTATCCTGAGGGGGAAAAATTAGAGGTGATTTTAAAATGAGTATTCTACAATACTATTAATTATATTTAGAAACTGAATTTTGCCTAAATGTTCAAATAAAAGGGATACAGTTAAATGAATTAGGATATCTCTTGGAACATGAAATGCTCATTAAACCCCATGTTTTAAAAGAATTGTTTATGACACAAAAATGTAATATTATTTAATAAATAGTTTAAAAACAGATACTGGTGGTATAGAAAAATACACAAAAATATTAGCGCTGTTTATCAATGGATGAGGAATATTCTGGGTGATTATTTTCTTTTGTCCTTTTCAGGACAAACTTTGTACATGGAATATCTATCATTCTATAGTACATAATACTTTTCAAAAAATAAATAACCATATAAAATTTGTGACAATATATTGATAGAAAGACTTCTATATTTTTAGAAGACCAATATGTGAGAAAGTAGAAATGAGATATAGGGAGGGAGGAGACATATACAGCTGTATATAATTGACAGCATGATTGGAACGCAAAGGATAGGTGAAAGAAACATGATCAGGATTTTATATTTGGTTGGCTATAAAGTATGAAGGAGAAATATTGTCAAAATTTCAAGCCTAAAAATTGAAATGAAAATCTGTACTTTCAGTGATGAAATCAATGATGATTTGGTATTGAATTATTAGATTTTACGACTATGGTAGGTACCCAAAATATGGGAATGTGAAAAAGAAGCAGCTGAAAATATGTATTTAAGGATCAAGTAGTATTTTAAGCTGTTAGAGATGATTAGCTAGAAAATGAAAAGAGAGCAGAAAGAACAGAGGCCCAAACCTGAGCCTTGAAGGGTAATTAAAATCCAGAAATGGAGGGGGATAAGATAGCAAATAACCCAGAGAAAAATGGTCAATGATAGCAGGTTGGAGAAAGAAGTAATCCACCATGTCACCGAAAAACAAAAAATAAGGGAGTGTTTCAATGTGACAGTTGTTAGTGTTGTCAAATAGTGTAGTGTTCTGAAAAAATGCATGGCAAAATAAAACCGTCAAAGTAGAACATTAATAAAGGTTCATAAAATAGAAAATAGAACATTAATAATAGACATAGGAGAAATTCATGTGCATCCTTAGTAACTGCAGACTTCAAGTTGGATTAGATACTGTTATTTAGAAATTTGATACAGCATGGAGAAGCTGTGAATATTTGAAAATTGTCTCTTGCTACCTACCTATAGTCCATGTACACAATGACATCCGTGGATGAACTGCATAATGCTTTCTCTGTTAGTTTTATTTCAAGCAAATAACTTAGATATAATCAAGAATTTCACAAAATAAAATTATTTGGGGAAATACTGAGATATACAAAGTTAAAGAGGTTTCTTTAAGGAAAGACTTCATGTAACTTTTCCTATTTTTATATGCACTGTGGATTTCCAAAGGGGGCCTTTAGAACAAAATTATTTCAAAAATTAATTGAGCATAAAACTCATTTTCATGGAGTACCTCCTAGACTAGTTTTCCGTGGACTTCATAGTGGGAAATGATGACAGATAGCAAGGTGTTGGCCCTGCCCACCCCATAAGGATACCCTGCTCTACAACTTCACTTTTCATCCCTTTAAGCTCAGCCCAACAGAGATCCTAATTTACTGTACATTTATGGGATATCCTTCTCATCCCTCTTCACAGTTTTTATTTGGAACTACCTAGCAAAATATTCTTCAGAAGGTAACTGCAGCTGATATAAGACCAAATAGATGCTGCTTTAAAACAAAAAAATAAAACATGACTTTTGCTCTTTGTCTATATTTAGCATTTCAATGCTTTCCTTTAAGAAGAGCTATCATTTGGCTATAGTAAATATTTTAACAATAATTTGAGGAAAATTAATTTTAAGACTAAATTATTAACCTCATATTCAATATTCCCTTTCTAATTATCCCACAAATATGGGCTGTTTTTCAGTAATATACCTGAATTGGATGAACTTTCTCCTTTCTCTCCACTTACTAACTCTTGTTCCATAAGCATAATTTCATCAAAAAGACTTCTAGAACTTCTAGGCTGAAAATTCCCATAGTACTCTGTGCCTACTGCTATCAAATTATTTACCAGTCTTCATTGTAGTTGCCTGCTCTCTGGTCTTTCTTTTAACTGAATGTGCTTTGAACCATTAAATGCATAGTGCCTAGGATCTAGTCATTGCTTAATAATTGTTGAATAAATGAGTGAATTAATGAATGGGTCTTTTATGCATTTTGAATTTTAAAGTTTCATATAAAGTGGCTAAAAGAGGTTATAGAAAGATGAAATGATTCAGAAATACAATATGCATTTTTTACTTCTTGAACCATTTCCTCTGGAATTTTCTCTAACTAGTAAGTGTTCCAGAATTCAAGGATTTTTATTTAAAGGTTTTTTGTTTCTTTTTTTAACATCTTTATTGGAGTATAATTGCTTTACAATGGTGGGTTAGTTTCTGCTGTATAACAAAGTGAATCAGCTATAGATATACATATATCCCCATATCTCCTCCCTCTTGTGTCTCCCTCCCACCCTCCCTATCCCACCCTCCCTATCCCACCCCTCTAGGTGGTCACAAACCACCTTATTTAAAGGTTTAATTTACAAATATGAAACAAGAAATTTCTCCCAGTTCTTCATCTCCCTTCATCCTTCTTTTTCCTAATTACTTTCTTTTCCTTCATCCCTTAAAATGAACAGACAGGCTGCTCCAAAGTTTTTGCAAATCTACTCATTGAACATTCTTACAGACTAAGCAGCAATTGGAAGTGAAATCCAACAGTTGTTTTACTGCTCTCTCATCAACTGGAGCAATAAAATGATTCCACGGGAGCATTTCTGCCACTAGAAATTGTGATAGTGTCGTTTCCCATTTCCTTTTACTTTCATAAATGATAACAGATGATTTCTTGTTTTTCTCTCTCCTCTCTCTTGTCTTCTACATATGCCAATGATGTCAAACTCCTTTAGCTGCAGAAACTTTCTTTAAAAGTATCTTATGTGTGTTTCTAGTTACAGAAAAGTAGAACTACTCTGGATCGCAACTGGGGAAGTGTAGTAGAGGGTGAACTCCCCTACCTTCTTGTTTTAAGCCTCCACAGTGGCCTCTGCGATGTATCCATGGAAGAATATTGCAAAACTACTGGGCTGAAAGTTTGCAGGACTGAAAGAATGGAGGACTCGATAGGTGACATTTTAATTTAAAGTCTCCTCTTCTATAGAAGGGCTTGGCGGGTCCCATAGTTATGGCTAATTCTTCAATAGTAATAATCAGGTGATATATCATTTTTAAAGTCATTCAGTAAACTGAAAACACAGAATCACACTTCAGCTTGTTTGCTTGTTTTCTGAAGGATCTATAAGCTGTATTTTTTTCTGAAAATAAATATATATCTTTAGAAAAGGAAATAATAGAGGTCTAGATGATTTAGAGCATTAATACAAATGAGACATAAATAAGTAAACCTCTAGTCTAGTCATCTGAAACTTTCCCAGAACAATAACAACTAAAAATTGTCAACCTCTGACAGCTGTTTAACAGTTGATAGAAAATGTGGTAGGACTCCATCGAGTTCACATTATACAGGTGTCCACATTAAAAAAAAATCATAATTGGCACTAATTAAGACCACTGTTGGCAGCTTCAACAAAAAGGCCAGACACTGAGTGGGCAGGAAGATCCGCCTGGCCTCTCAGCCCCAGACTTCCCAGCAGGTCACTGCTGAATTGTATTAACAAAGCTAAGTTATTCTTGCTCTTCTAATTCTATAGAAACAGAAACTCAGCTTGCTATTACTAGCAAAATAAGCGATTCCAGTACATTTATTACATATATTGGAAGTTTCGGGCTCAGGATTATCTTTGATAATAAAAATGGGTACAAATATTATGCATCCTGTTTGTCCGCTATGAGAAGACAATGTAGCTGATCACTGGCACAAGTTCTGCCCAGTTAACACCCACACAATTGACAGGAGAGGTAGTTCTTATTAAGTGTGTGATGGACCTATATCAACTGATGACCGTCAATTTTTTTAGGACTTGATGCAAATACTTGTCTTATGGCCTTTCTATTTCAAATGTAATGTGTGAGTAATATTCGCCACCAGATCCAACTGTGATTTTTATCTTGTTTGCACATGCAAATAAAGTTGACGATTAAACTTACTGTCTTGGAACTCCCATCCTGAAGAGTATTTTTGTATTTTCCCTGATGATAAAATTGTAAGCAAGGAAGATTCTCCTCTGTTGGGGAGGAGAGAAAGAGTGTGTCTATGTAGGTCAATCAATGTGCAAAAAAGGTGCTTGGGGTTGGTTTTCAGTAAGTGTACTTACAAATTATTCAGTCTTACAGACCCACATTCAATTTTGCATTCAGATGCAGGCCTGGGTTGAGGATGGGAGGAAAATAAAGCTCTGAAGTGGGGTACCTAATCATATGAAGGTTTGCAATTTTGTTAGGAATAATAGAGAAGCAATATTGAGAGAGCTGTGGGGTTAATGAACACGGATGTGGCTTTCATGTGCAAATTTCTTTTGATTAGATGAAACAACAATTCCCAGAGTTGGGACTGGTGTCCACACACCCAGGCCTGCATCTGCATGTAAATGGCTTCATTAGAGGCCAGATCTGTGTGCACTGATGAACTGTACAAGGCACTCAAAGAGTCTCCGCTTCATGGGCTGCTTTCTTGCTGCGTCTGTTTCCTGTTCAGAAAATAAGTGGTATAGTTCTCCTTTCTGCCAAGCTGTTTAAAAAAGAGATAGTTTGAGAACACAAAGGGGTGAGGGCAGCTGACTATTAACATATCTGTCCTCTTTTTCTTATTCTTACAGACTGCAGATTGGAAACATATCCTTTTATATTTCCAAGTAAAATTAAACTTCCTCAAATTTACCTGGCAGTTATCAAGGTTAATATTTTTGTAATTTGCCATTTATTCAGTGCTGACAGGAGAATGGCCCTTATGTTGGACAGGATATCACTGAATATACAAAGAACTTGCCTATCTGCTCATTCTACCTAGGTTGAACCAGACCTCTAAAACTCCCTGTGTTTTTACTTTATGATTCAGGACTTACTGCTAACTAGAAGTATCCTTTGTGAGAGAAAAGGATGCAAGATGTTCTCAATATTTGATTAATGAAATCCTGAAGCATCATTAGTTTGGAATATTTCTAGGGAATTTTTATCAATAGTCAGTTAATTTATTAATTGAACTAATTTGCTTTCAGCTATAATCCATTTGTTTTAGATGGAGGTCATAGGTGCCTGGTTTTGGGCAGTGCTAACTTTGTGAGCTCTGAAGTAATAAGGACTGATACCATGTAATAGAAATAGTTGCCATGTTATTTCTATTCAAAAAATTTTAGCAGACCAATTTTAATAACTTTATTGAGGTTTAATTTACAAACTATAAAATGAATGTATTTTAAGTGCAGTGAAGAATTTTGCCTAATCTGTGCACAATAATCAAGATATAGAACATCCTATAACCCCAACAGATTTCCTTGTGCCCCTTCCTACTCAACCTTCCCTCATCCCCCACCTTGATGACCATTGATCTGCTTTTGATCAATATATTAGGTTTGTCTTTCCTGTAGTTTTAAATAAATGGCATCACATATATTTTACATCTGACTTTTTTTCTCAGCATAATGTTTTAAATATTCATCCACATTACTGTAAGTGTTTGTAGGATGTTGCTTTTTATTGCTGAGTTATATTCACATGGATAAACTACAATTTGTTTATTCATCTACCTGTTGATGTTCTTTGGGGCTGTTTCGAGTTTCTGGTTATAATGAATACAGCTGCTATAAACATTTGTGTACAAAGTTTGTTTGGACTTTTATTTCTTTTGAGTAAATACCTGAAGGTGTAAACTGCTGGTTCATATGGTAAGGTTATTCTAAACTTTATTAGAAACTTCCAGACTGTTTGTTAATGTAACTGTACCATTTTGCATTCTCACTAACAATGTTTAAGAATTCCATTCTTCCACATCCTAGCCAATATTTGATTTTAACAATCCTTTTAATTTTAGCTCTTCTAATGGTTGTGAAGTGGTATTTCAATGTAATTTAAATTTGCATTTCCCTGAGGATTAATGGTGTTGAGTATCTTTTCCTGTGTACATTGGCCATTAGTATACCTTCTTTTGTGAAGTTTGTTTATATTTTTAATAGTTTTTCCTACTTTAAATATTTTTGTATTCTTCTTATTGATACATATGAGTTCTTTAAATATTCTGGATACAAGCTAATTTTCAGATAGACATATCATAAATATTTTTCCTAGTTAGTTTTATGCCTTTTAATTTTCCTAATCATGTCTTTCAAAGAGAATTTTTTTTTAATTTCACAGAGCTCAATTTATTGTTTCTTTCATGTTATTGCTTTTTGTGAACTCTCTAGTAAATATTTGTTTTCCCCAAGATCACAAAGATTTTCTTCTAGAAATTTTAAAGTTTTAACTTTTATGTTTAGGTCTAGATCCATTTCATTTTTGTGTGTAAAGTAAGATCTGAGTTTATTTTTCCTATACTGATATTTATTCTATCACTACTTTTTTTTTGAAAAACGCTATCTTTTCACCATTGAATTGCCTTAGCAACATCAAAAATCAAGTAAATACATATTTGTTGACTTATTTCTGTACTCTTTCTTTTGTTCCATTGATCTGTATCTCTGTCTTTAAGTCAGTATCACATTGTCTTGATTATTGTACCTTTAGAGTAAGTCTTGAAATCAAGCAATATACTTCTTTCACTTTTGTTCTTCTTTATCAAAATTTAAAAATTACTCTTGATTCTTTAAATTTTCTTATAAATTTTAGAGCCAGCTTATTAATTTCTACCCAAAAAAACCTCAAATTTTGATTATAATTGTATAGAATCTAGAGTTCACTTTTGGGATAATTAATATTTTGATCATATTGAATATTCTTTCTGATATATCAACATGGTGTATCTCTCCACTTATTTAGATGTTAAATTTTTCTCAGCAATCCTTTATAGTTTTCAGTGTGCAAGTCTTACAAAATCTTTGCTAATTTACCCATAATATTTTATGGTTTTTGGATGCTGTTGTAGATGTTAGTTTTTAAATTTTGATTTCTATTTTTTCTAGGATATAGAAATATAATCATTTTTGTATATTGATCTACTATTCTGCAAACTGACTAAACTCATGTATTAGTTCTTCTTTTATTGAAAGTGTTTTGAGTATTTTATTCTATTGTATGATTTTCGAATGGTTATCCTATGCCAGATGCTGTGCTAAGCAAGGAACAAACATTACTTCTTTCAATACTTAGAACAATTCTTGAGATAGGTTCCGTTATTGTTTTTAACAGCTTTATTGAGGTATAATTGATATACAAAGAAATGCACATATTTAATGTGTACAATTTGATGAGTTTGGACATATGCAAACACTTGTGATACCATCTGCACAATCAAGGTAATAAACATACCTGATACTTCTCAGAGTTTCCTGGTATGTCATATTTTTAAACAAATTTTGAAGTACACAATATTGTATTGTTAACTCTAGACACTACTACATGGTACTGCTGGTCTCTAGAACTGATTTATCTGGCATAACTGAAACTTCATACCCATTGAATAACACTTCCCTGTTTCTCTCATCCCCCCAGCCCCTGGCACCACTATTGTTTTCTCTGCTTCTATGACTTTGACTGTTTTAGATACCTCATATAGGTAGAATCATACAGTATTTATCCTTTTGTGACTGGTTTATTTCACTTAGCATAGGAAATGTTAGTGAGGTTGTATAGAAATTGGAACTTCTGTGTACTGTTGGTGGGAATGTAAAATGGTGCAGCAACTATGGAAAACAGTATGGAGGTTCTTCAAAAAATTAAAAATAGAACTACCATATGTTCCAGCAATTCCTCTCTGGGTATATATCCAAAATAATTGAAATCAGGATCTCGAAGAGATACCTGTGCTCTTATGTTGATTGTCTCACTATTCACAATAGCCAAGATATGGAAACAACCCAAGTATCTGTCAACAGGTAAGTGGATAAAGAAAATGTGGTATATACATAAAATGGAATATTAATCACTGTTAAAAAAGAGGAAAATTCTGCCATTTGCAACATCATTTAGTAGTTCTTAAATGATGTTTTTACTCTTAAATCAAACTTACATTCTTGAAATAAACCTCATGATGTAATAATACCCTTTTTACACATTGCTGGTTTTCATTTGCTTGTGTTTTGTGAAGGTTTTTTTGCATCTATATCTGTGAAGGTGTTGAAGTTTTATTTTCTTGTAATGTCTTTGATTTTGGTAGCAGGGTCATAATTTCCTTATAGAATTCACTGAGTTTTTTCTTTCTCCTCAATTATCTGATAGAGTTTGTGGAAGAGTAATCCTTTCTTAAATATTTGATAAAATTGATTAGTACAGACAACTTGGCCTTGTCTTTTCATTGTGGGAAAGTTTTTAACCAAAATTCAGTCTCTTTACTAGATAAAGGAATACTCAGATTTTCAACTTCTTTCTGAATCACTTTGGTAATAAGCCTTTTAAGGAATTATTCAATTTCATTTGAGGTTTTAAATTTATTGACATAGATTTTGCATAATTTGTATTATCTTTTTAATACCTGTAAGATGTGTAAAATCCTATCTTTCTTTTCCAATATTGCTGTCTTTGTCTTCTCTCTTTCTCTTTCTTTGTCTTCTCTCTTTCTTTTTTTTTTTTTTTTTTTTTGGATAACTCTAGCAAGAGATTTGCCAGTGCTATTGGCCTTTTCGAGGTTTCATTGTTTTTTTCCATTCTTTGTCTATTTTCTCTTATATTTGTTTCCTCTTACATCTTCAATATTTTCTACCTTTTGCTTACTATGTGTTTGATTTGCTCTTTATATTTAGTTTATTCATGTGAAAACTTAGATCACTGATCTGAGACCCTTTTTTTCTAATCTAAGCATTTAAAATTAAGATGACATTTTTCCTATATACACTGCTTTAGCATCATCTCACACATTTTGAGATACTGTGTTTTCATCTTCATTCAGTACAAAATATTTTCTAATTTTTTTTGCAATTTCTTCTTTGAACCATGAGTTATTTAGACTTGTGTTTTAAAATATCCAGATAGTAGGGGATTTTCTATATATTTTTCTGTTATTGAGTTCTATTTTAATTTCAGTTTGGTCAGAAAATATGCTCTTATGTTTTCAATCTTTTTAAATTTATTGAGACTTGTTTATGGTCTATCTTTATGAATGTTTCATATGTCCTTGGAACTAATGTGTATTCTGGTGATGTAAAGTGGAATATTCTATAATGTCAATTAGATTAAGTTGTAGACTGTGTTGTTCAGGCCCTCTGTATGGCTCCTTATTTTCTGTCAAGAGTGTTATGGTCTCCAACTGCAATGCAGATGTTTATTTCTCCTTTTAGTTCTGTTATATTTTGCTTCAAGTATTTTGAAGATTTGTTACTGGGTACATGTACTCTTAGAACTTTTACATTGTCTTAATGAGTTGACCCTTTAATCCTTATGAGTTATCCCTTTTTATCCCTCGTAATTTCCCTTGATTTGAAGTCTACTTTGCCTGATGTTTACAGAATGCTTCCAACTTTCTTATGATTAATGTTTTCAAGATCTATCTCTCTTCCAGATTTTACTTTTAAACTATCTATTTCTTTGTATTAAAAATGGCTTTCTCATAGAGAGCAAATAGGTCTTGCTTTTTTATCCAGTGTGTCAATCTCTCCCTTTAATTGGGGCATACAGATCATTTACATTTAATGTAAATGTCAAATTTGTTAGATTCATTTCTATGCTGAGCTACGTGTTTAAAATTTTTTCCCTTCTGTTCTTTTACTTTTTTTCCTGTCCTATTTTGCATGAATTGAGGAATTCTTATTTTGCATCAATTGAGTAATTTTTGCATTAATTGAGTAATTTTTGGTTTTCCCATTTGAACTCATTGATTGGTTTATTTGCTATATCTCTTTTCAAAATTTTTTTAGGAGTTGCTCTACATTTTACAATGTATGCATTTTAACTTACAACAGTCTACTTTCAAACAATATTATACCACTTTACATATAAGAACAGTTTTCTTTTATAATTTAAGCAAGTGAATTGACATTCTCATAAGAAAGGTTTAGTATAAGATGACATTCAGGTTTTGTGTGACAGGTCCAGAATATTGGATTTGAAATCCATATCTCAACCTATTGCTGCTTGCCTATTTTTCATAGAAAGCACATTACTGCCATCCTGAAGATACATGCTTTTGGTCTCAAAGGTACTGGGATAAGAAAGCAAGGATGTAATGACATAGACTTTTCAAGGAACATAAGACAATTAGATGATAAGGTTAAGAACATGGGGGTGCGTTTTTTTATATCTGTGCTTCAACAGAGCACAGCACAGGGTCAGATCAGGTTCATTTATAGTTCTGAAAATATATTTGGTTGTAAGATGAATATCTGACTTAAAGGATGGTTAGTGTAACACCATTACATTGTCCAGAATGACTTCGCTACATCTTTTTGGGCAGGGTCATCAGACTTATTATAATTTCATGTATCGGAAAATATTTTTGTGAGGAGGGAGGTTAAACTTCTTGGGTAAAGGGTTTTAAAATCTTTTCATATAAGGCTATCATATATACTCCTTTGAATTTAGATTATTTATTCTTCTATGATGCCAGAAGGCACCATGAGCCTGAGTGATTTTTGGAAGGCGTAAAAAGTCAGAGGTCTCTGTCTCTTTTTTTGCTTTTTCCTGAGGCCCTTGGAAAGCCATGACTAATGAGTAGGGATGGAGTATTAGGAAAAATTTTGGAAGTAGGAGAAATCTCAAGGGCAAGAAGATGAATTAGAATATTGTAAAGAAAATTGTCTTGTACTGTATGTCTATGTATTTTCTTATCCAAGATGTTAGTTTTTTTTCTAAAATTAGATGCTATTTTTGATACAGCTTTGTGAAACCTGCCTTGTTCTATTTTTGATTAGTTTTCGTTAAATTTAATGTTAAACTTTTTACTTTTTTGAGAAAGCAAGTGAATAAAATACACATTTCCAAGACTTGTTTTTGTTAACTTTCACAAATTGTGAATTAAGATATTATTTCCAAGAGTTGTGATCATCAGTTATTTCTACTGTTAGAAGAAGAAAGGTGACATAATTTATTACATATCTAAATAATTATTTTTATATTCAGTTCTTCTCTGTTACAGAAGTAAAACTATATGTTTTCATCTTTCTTTAAAGATTATATGTCCTTATCAATTTATTTTTAATTCAATACATGTGCTTTAATAAATGCCATCATTTTTGTTTGTTTTAAAATGGAATTATCATAAGGAGAAGTTCTTTTTAACATTTTAAGAAATAAATTTAACCCCTAGAAGTATTTCTTTTCAGGGCCTCATTGATGGCTGTATTCAATACCATTTCTTCAGAGTATTTATTCACTCCAGAGGAGTTCTTTTGAGGAAATAGATCAAGTCACATAGAAATTTTCTTCCTTCTCTGTGACTGTTAGCTGCCAGTGACCCTTCAGAACTCTTGGTCTCAGTGAATCATCACTTGAGAGATAGGTAAACTTTCTTCTGGAACTTCATTAAGGCATATTAATTTCATTTGAAGTTTTTATCAGAAATCTGAATCTACTATATTCTTTGATTTTCATATCTTATAATTTAGTAAATCATTCAATTTATTGAAAATCAATAATGAACAAGGTCCCAGGGTGATAAAAGGATGAAAGAAACATGGTTTCTGCCCACTTGAGGCTTAATTTGAATAGGGGAGCTACTATAGACTGAATGTTTGTGTGCCCCTCCAAATTCATATGTTGAAATCTTAATCCCCATTATGATGGTATTTGGAGATGGGACCTTTGGGATGCAACTAAGTCATGATGGTAGATTCCTCATAATGGGATTAGTGCCCTTATAAGAAGAGACATGTGAGAGCTCTTTCTCTCTTTCTCTTTTGACCATGTGAGGATACAATGAGAAAGCGGCCATCTACAAGCCAGGAAGTGGGCTCTCACCAGACACCAAGTCTGCTAGTGCCTTTATCTTAGATTTCCCAGCCTCCAGAACTGTGAGAAATAAATGTTTGTTGTTTAAACCACCCAATCTATGGTATTTATTACAGTAGCCCAAAATGACTAAGACAGGAGCTAAAACATAAATATGGAGAATGCAGTGTTTTTTGTAGAGATATGGAAGCAGGAGAAAGAAGCTTTGGATGGTAGATTGAGCAGAATCCTAATGACAGCAGGGTTTTGATTGACACTTTGGCTGGAAGAACAGTTTGTGAGTTATGGCATTATGAATACAAGCATGCTGGTAGAAATACAGCTCATATTCTAGCAATGGCTAGCAGTTTAGTTCATTTTGGTGATATTAGGTGTCTGAAGTAGAGAAGCAGGGGTTAAAGCTGAAAAGCTGTACTCACAAGATATTGGTTTCAGAAGGTGATTGCAAGATTATGTAGTCTAACCTAATTTTATAAATGAGGAAAATGAGGGACACAATCGTTTGGTGTCCAGTATGTAGCTCAGATTTTCTTGAATTCCATTTTGCCTCTTCAGAGAGTGCTATCTAGGGGTCATACTCCAGAGAGCCCTAATCACCTTGCCATGTGTTCACATTTGATTGGGTTAAAAGTGGTAATCACTGAAGATTTTTGAGGAGGAAAGTAACATGGTCAGAGTCATGCTGAGGAAAATTCCTCTGACAGCTCTCTGGAAGATGGATTAGGGTGGAGAGAGCCTGAGGGTGGGAAATAAGTTATGAGTTGATTTAACAGCCCAGAAGAGTAAAAAGAGTCTACACTATAATGATAACAGTAATACAAAAGATGGGAATATATATTTATACAGATACATTCTTTGCTTAGTGTTACCAATTGAATGTTTGTATCCCACTAAAATGAATGTATTGGAACCCAAATCCCTAGATGGTATTTGGAAGTGGGGCCTTTGGAAGATAATTAGGTCACAAAGATGGAGCCCTCATGAATGAGGTCAGTGACCTTATATGAATAGACATGAGAGAGATTTTCTTTCTCTACTATGTGAGGTTACAGCAAGAAGACTGCTCTCTGCAAATCAGGAAGAGGGCCCTCACTAGACACCAAATTTGCAGGCACCGTGATCTTGGACTTCCCAGTTTCCAGAAGTGTTAGAAATAAATGTTTGTTGTTTAAGCCACCAGTCTATAGTAGTTAATTGTAGCAGCCCAAGCTGACTGAGACACTTAGGGTAGAAGTTGCTGGATTTATTGTCTCACTGAGTATGGGATACCAGAGTGAAGGACCAGTGGACAATGCATCAGAAATTTGGAGTCATTTTGATTTTAACTAAGGCAGCACTATTAACATAAATAGGCCAATTCACTGACCTAATAAGAATTATGCATACACACACACACACACACACACACACACAGGCAAACACAAAATCACTCCGAAAAGCTTTATTTCTGTTATGGAGAAAGCATCTCTCAAAAAGCTGGATCAAGTAGACAAGCTAGAAATTGTGACATGGAAACATTTCCTCTGGAGCCATCACCCATGAGGACTAGCTGTGTTGTAGAGATATATCAGACAGTAGGTCAGGCACTCAGAGGTTGAAAGCTTGTCTCTCTGTTCCAGGGTGTAGCACATAACAAAAGGAATGAGTAAAAAAGAACCTAGGATGTATTCCAATCTGCTGGATTATAATTATTTAAAAAAAATTAGAGCTAAAAATTCCCCATAGCCAAACCTCATATTTTATATAATGGAAAGCAAAACAAACATATATATTTTATGTAAAATGACTGAATTTGATAAGTTGGTCTATAGGGTGAAAAAACTTGTTCTAGAACCTGTGTATCCTGATTCTCTGCCCAATTATCTTTTTATTGTTTTAGGGATTTTGGCTAGAAACACACCAAAGGCAAAATTGTAAAGAAAAATTTTATGAAATGTTAAAAGCACATGAAAAGTCTAGGATAGGATTGAGAAGTTATGTTAGCTACTTGGGCACTAATTTCTCAAGCTACATTGTGAAACATGTAACACCCATTTCTATGGTTCAAGCGACTATTTTCATTTACTCATTCTAGTAGCCTCTAGTTATTTTTGCTAAACTTCCTATTCTCCTACTTTAAAGGGAGAAAATAAGCCATCTCTATAGTCAAAGCAGCTGTGTGTTCTCCTCACCCTTCCTACCTGGGAGGCCAAAACCTACAGAGGCTGGTTTTGCAGAAGGCTTTTCACTTCCTAGTTGTATAACCTTAGGCAAGTTACTTGACACTCTCTGCCCTATTTTCTTCAGTTATAAAACTGATATGGTAATAATAAGACCAAATTATGGGGTTGCTTTAAGACTAAAATGAGTAATACATTTAAAGTACTTAGAGGAATACCTGGCATATAATGTGTTCATTTTTTTCCTCAAAGTTAGCAAGCATTCTGACTAAAACAAGGCATAGTTCTCTCCTCATAATGAACTATAGGCTATTTATTTATAGCTTTATGCATTATGTAGTTTCTTCATGAAACACTTTTACTACTTTTATGCACACACTGTCATCATTTTTCTGCTCATAGCCAAGACTATCTGATAGAAAACAGATGCAAAAAAGAGGGAGTGAAACCATATTTGCCATACTTACTTATGTCCCTTTTTAAGGTTTTGTAAATGACTGAGTGAGGAAGCAGGTAAATTGAAAATATTCCAAAGGCATGTTGTTGCATATTGGTATATATCATTCAATATAATTAAGACACATATTCTTACTTTTCTTTTCTTTTTCCATGGACTTTTGAGCCCAGATCATTGAGACCTGGGTAAATATTCACTATTCCAAATTATAATAAAAATTGGATGCCTGATGTAATTGTAAAAAGAACTCGAGAGCTAGACCTATCGTGTGATTCATAATGCAAACTATGCACTGAATCAGGACTGATGCTTCTTGCGTGACTTCCCAAGAATTTATTTATATAATAGCTACTTAATGGGGATGTGCCAGATGTAATGATGAATGAATGGTACCTCCATTGAAGAAAGCTGCAATAGTCTCCATTCACTATATGCAGTGGTATACTGTATATACCACTGTATGTACCATCTAAGCCTGCATATGTTTTACATCTAATTCAGTATTACTGAGGCAAAGCCTAGTAAACCAGATAAGGGGGCTTAGTGTTAGATTAATTGTATAGGGGAAGCAAACTAGTAAGTTACGTCTTTTCGGTGTTCTTGAGTTCTTTGTGAAGAACTGTGAGAGGATAATGAACATGCAGACTTAAATGCCCTAGTGGTATCTTGACCATAGTCACGAAACATAACCTGTGGCGAGAAATAATTGAAAATGATGAAAAAAAATCAAACATAAAAAAAAGTGAAATTTCTGTCTCCTGGATTAGGACTACGGAGGCATAGGGGCAGAACCAAGCAGATTATGCTGTTTGATTTTCAAAAACCCATGTTTTGATGGGTTTAATTATTCAGGAGAGAAAAAAATGATGGTTTATGAGAAGAGCAAGCTATACAGATAGAAGCTACTTTTTGTAGGGGGGAGGTTTACCAACCGGTGTGCCCCTTGGAGGTAGATTTGGGCAGAACTAGGAGTTTCTATGTATTTTGGCCTTGGACAGCTGAGCAGAAGTTTAACTGTTGGTAATACACACACACACACACACACACACACACACACTCTCTCTCTGCATCCCTATGTCAAAAAGAAACAAATGAACAAAAAACAAACCTGTTAAAAAGAACCTGCGTTTTTGTATCTTCTATCTTTCTTAGCACATCTTCCTCCCTCCTACCCTTCCTCCTTCCCTCTCTCCCTTCCTCCCTTCTTCCTTCCTTCCTTCCTTCCTTCCTTCCCTTCCTTCCCTTTCTTTCCTTCTTTCCTTGCATTTTCATAATCAGGTTGGAAACTACTCTGTCTAGACCGAAAAACTTTCACTACTGCAATCATTCCACATGCATCGCCTCAGTTCATTAGTTTTAGACCATCTGCTGCCCTCTTGTGGCCATGTAATCCACCTACCTATGCCCCAGCTCTAAGCACTTAATGGTTTTTGTCAGTTGAAGGAAACGGTTTTGTCAGTCAGAAGAAACTGACATCTCAAACTATAACTAACTTCCTTTTTTTCTGCCCCGTATTGCATCATTGTCTTCTAATGCAATTTGGCTCTAAAACACGTAAAACTTACACGTCAGTGATCATTTTAAAGACAACGTACAGTAAATACATCATGAAGTGAATTGTCTTCTGAGGAAATTTGCAAGTAATGCTTTTCACCTTCTCATGTTGTGTCTTGGATAAGCCATTTTATATTAGCAGATAATGTCCAAATATAGAAATAAAAATCACTTACTGTATAGCAAAATATATAAAGTTGTAAAAATACTTCAAGAAGAGCTTCAGGTAAATTCCTGACCAAAGAGATTTGATTAAACCATATCTTTATATAATACTTATAACAATTATAGCAAAAAGGAATTGTTTCAGGTAGAATTATTAATTATGTCTTTGTAATAAGTTTTGGAAATTTGGTTTTCTAAGAGATTCTTAATTTCAATACCAAGTAATACATGAACCAATACATTCATCTCTGAAGTCATTGCCCTTTATTTTATAGCCTTCTCTTTTATATCAAGATTCCAATGTTCTTTTTGGGTCAAAAGAATAAAGCCAAAGCTAAAGCAAGGATAAAGAATCCTTTTATTAAATTTGACGTGCATGTCCCTGATATTCCTCATTGCACTTTTATTTTCAGCTTCTCATTATCATTACCATTTTAAATTAGGAGCAGAGATATTTAACTTGTTCAATATAATGATTTAATGAAAACTAAAGAGCTAATTCAGAGTAGCACCTTATACTCAGATACTCTGAGTGCTCAGCAAAGCTGACAATTCCATTTAAGGGGAACATTTTTTTTTCTTTATTTGGACTGTTGTTTAAAGACTATATTAGGTAATTCAAATGTTACTATTGAAATGATTCCTAATTAAAATATTCAAAAAGATGGGGAAAAGGAAACAAAGATTGAATGTTAAAATCTGGTGCTACTGCAGTGTTGACGTGTGAGACATCGTCACTCTGAAACACCCAAGAGGCAAGTCAAGGTTGTGTTTAGAGACCAGCAAACAAGAACAACAAATCTTCTTTGAAAATAATATTAAACGTGATTTTAAAAAAATCAATATCTCTGTGGGAAAAATCAAAAACTTTGCAATTCCTAATACTTATTATATGATTTAGTACCGGTCATGGTTTGACTGTGTGTTGGGTGCATTCTCTTTATAAAATTTAGGGTCTCTAAAGGTCTTAAACCAGCTTTTAGCATCATCATACCATATGATTAAACTGATTCTTTGGAGACAGAGAAAATGGAATAATGATTGAATGAGCAAAATATGGGCTATTGCAAATATTTCTAAGCTAACAGTTATGATGTACTTAAGCATGAATTACCAGTTATTGATCCTTGCATACAACTCTTTACCAAAGATATGGGCCCTTTCTCTATAAGCCTATCATCAGCTCTGGAATGGGAAAGATAACTGTGATAGTATCTGAAAGTACGATTTTATACATATACGTAAATGTGAAGGTTTCCTTCAGAACTGAGTGAAGAGGGGAGACATTTTTCATCTGGATTAAACTTGACTATTCACTTACCATTTTAAAGTCTCCTATGACTTCTCTTCTTTACCATCAGAGCATAATCTAACCCAGAGAATAGAGCCAAAGGGATTGTCTTAGGTTGTTTTAGAGAAAAGAGTAACTTTCCTAGTTATATACTTTAAACGTACAGCATTCCTCTTTATTAAATAAATGTGTTAAGTCTAACCTTATGTATGCAAAAAATAAATTTTTCCCATCTGAAATATGGTTAGTCTGTGCATAGTATATAAAATCTGCTCCAATTGTTTAAACAAAATAAACATGAGATATCTATTTCTTGCTGTGAGATCATACTAACTTATTACTTTAACATTCAGTTTCACTAACAGAAACTAAATCCATCCCTAACCTAAAAGAAAATATTTTCTTTGCAAAGTATTTGTCTTGAAGAAACAAGCAAACAAACAAAAAGACACTAAGCAGGAAAAATTCTGGCCTGCAAACTCCATTCTCCACTCAGTAGGCACCCCCCGGTTCAAATATGCGCATGTTACCAAAGAATCAAGCTAGACCTGTTCTATGATTCACAATCCAAACTCTGCACTGAATCAGGAATGATGCTTCTTGTGTGACTTCCCAAGGATTTGTATTTATAAAATGAGCTATAGCTATTTTCCCTCCATTACAAAGAAAAGATGTTATTTCTTATTGCCTTTCCTCAGGGTTTCATGGGACAAGAAAACAAGCAATTAAAAGCAATCACATGTGTAAAGTAGCATGTGATATGACTTGTCTCAAAGGTTAAGCAAGAAACTAAATCATTGAAAGTTGGAATGTGCTTGCATTATAAAATTAGAACTTCTGAACCCATTGTGTTGCTCAGTTTTCAAATTCATAAAATAAGAAGGACACTTGGCTTTCATTACAAATTTAGTGTGATTATTTGGAAATAAAAAATTTGAATTATGAATCACATGAAATCCTTCAAATGCAAATATTTCAAAATAGCAATATTGTCGGGCACTTTATGAGGCAAATTAGAAAGATAATGTCTCAAAGCCAAGATTTTGAAAAAAGCAATTAATTTGTATTAATTACAGATATATACCAGTAAAAATATTGTTTATTATTCAGTATGTGTTGGAGGTTGGTTATTATTAGATTTTTATTAAGCATGTATTTATTAAGCAATAGTATATATTTTTTCAACCTACGCTATTTTCTATGAACAAACCATGATTTGTTATCCGAAAGATACAGCTGTAACTGTGCTATTTTAGGAAAATAAATAAGATCACCTCCCTGTGTCCCCCACCCCTTTCCTCTCTCCCTCCTTCCCTTTCTTTCTTACTCCTTCCCTCCTTTTCTGTCTTCTTTTCTTCTCTCATCTCATCTCTATCCTTTTCCTTTCCTTTCTCTATCCCACGAAATGTCCATGTGCACAGGCATGATGAATGCCTCATCCTGTGAATAAACTGGCAGTGTTGATCTACAGCTGTATGCAGACTGCATCTTTCTTCTGAAGCTGCAAGGCACACATTTAAACTCAAATCTCAGAGATTGCAGCACCTAGATTGCAGTACAAATTGGTATGACCAACCAGACCCAGCAACCATCGATCTTCATTCTTCCTGCCACCCTGTAAACTGAAACCTTTTGTAGCAAGAGGTAACTAAAATTCTGAAGTCGACTTGCAATAAAGGAAAGCAGCAACTTTAAGATTGGACTGAAATATCTGACAGCTCTCTGAAACAAAACAAAAACAAAATGTACCCAGGTTTCAGTTACGCTCTGTTTGGTTTCTTTTCTTGTTAAATAAGTGCTGGCATATAACTCATTAGACATCTTATGGGCAGCCCCACAAAGATGTAGGCAGTACAATTTAGAGTAAATGGGAGGTGTATAATTCAGCATTTACGCTTCTGGATAAATCAGGTTTCAGCATATGAGATGTTTGCCATATACTTCAAATATTCTTATTTCCCTAGCTGCTGGCTCAAATTTGAATTTAAACAGGCATATAAACAATACATGGGGAAAAAAATCCCAAGTTTTTCTATAACAATTTCCATTAATAATGAAACCTTGTTTGAGGCAGGCAGTAAAGTAAAACTAGAGAACTTGTTTCCCTGATTAATTCCTTTACTTTGGATGTGGACAGGAGAACTGCATCCAGGAGGCTCAAACCAGAAGATCATCCGTTTAGTCCATTCCCAGGCGGTTCTAAAATATTTTTACTTACTCTTGGAGACATTAAGTGTTACTCAGAGAATGCATTTTTAATAGAGAGGGCTTCAGCAGATTCTCTTTACTTGGTATCTCATCATTTCTGACCTGCGGATGGCCTTTCCTAACACGATGTGCCCAAACCCAGTGATCACATGTCTCCAAGAGTAAATTGACCTGAGTCTCTTAAATGAGCAGGAAGGGGAATAGAGGCGGCTGCAAATTTTTCTTCTATCAAGAAAAACAACGAACAAACAGAAACTAAAGTGTCTCTTATTTGAGAATCACTTCTTCTCCCTCGAAGGCAATCAGAATGTTGCAGAATGTGATTTCCATCCACAGTTATCAAAATGAGGTTCACCATTAAGTATCAACAAGCAAAATAAAACAACATACTGTCATTTGCCAACTAAACTGCCAAAGATTTACAAATGAATAACTAATTTACTCAGTGCTAGTAATGTTATGATGGTAATAACATTGCTACCTGTAGTAGAATACTGGCAAAAAATAGTAGGAGCCATTCTCCTATCTGAATATATACCCCTGGCAATGTGACTTTGCAACTCCTCTCATCAAGAGGTGGAGTATATTGGCCCTCCTCTTGAATCTGGGCTGGGCTTGTGACTTGCTTTGACCAACGGAATATGGTAGAAGTGATGTTTGTGCCAAACATAAACTTATTTTTATGTCTGCGTAGAAAATCCTGGAAGGCTTTCTCTCTTTTTTCTGCCCTTGGCGCGGTAGAGAATCACCTGTCACTGCTCCTTCAGATCACTCGTCATTACCTTACTGAGTGATGGAGCCTGTTATTAAACCCATTCTCATCCTTCAGATCCAGGTTAAAAATATTGGTTTCTCCTATTTTCTCTCTGAGAGGCCGATTTCTGTTGGTCAACTCCAGGTATAGCTTACTTTTTCGAATAAACATTTTAACCAAACCCTATAATTTGTGCAGGGCCAGACTAGGATCGGGCAAGTAAGGCAAGTGAGCCCCTTATCTCAGCTGCAAAATGTAAGGAGGCATCAAAAACACATTTATCAAAAAACGTTATTGTTTAATGCAATACTTCAAAAAGTTGAAATTAATGCAAAAATTGAACAAAATAGCAAAATTTTAGGTAAAGACAGGATGAGTGTGAGACCACATAGCATAATCTTTGGACTAAGTACGTCTGAATTCCGTGTCTTAATTTTGCCACTTTTTACTGTAAGACCTTGGAGGATTTATTTACCTTCTCCAAATGTGTTTTCTCGTCTATATAATGTAGCTACTACTTTCACTGGGTCATTTAAAAACATTAAATAAGATGAGCCATCCAAGTGTTTAGCATGTCCTTATCACATTACTACTCAGTAAATGTACTGATTTCTCATTCTTTTTTCTAGGTGTGTATTTTTTCCTTTTGAAGCTTATCATTCACTGAACAAATCTTTTTTGGGTACCTATCAATGTTCTTGGGATTGCTCTTAGCAGTGTTTTTGAAATTATGCTATAATGGTAAGCAAAAACAGGCATGGGCCTTGAGATCAAGGAGCTTACATTCCCATGGGAAAGATAGACATTAATCAAATAATCGCAAACTCACATTCAAAAACACAGTGTGATAAGCATATAATGGAGGCATTATACGTAATTAGGCAATACTTCCTGCGTAAGTGCCAATCTGAGATAGGTACACTAATAATCAGGTGAAATGGAGAGAAAAGTAGCATTCCTAGATAGAGAATGGTCCTTTGCAAATGGTTGAATAAAGGAGTGCTTGAAGACATTGGGAGAGGTCAACAATGTCAGTTGCTCTAAGAATGTCCATTTCATTGGTCACCTTAGGGAGAGCTGTGACTCTATGTTTGACTTAAGTGAAGAAAGAAAGGGAGATGACAAATGGACCTATGAAACAGCAGTACTTCTATTACAGAGAGCAGTTTATTTTGTTGTTGTTGTTGTAGTTGTTTTTCCACACCGCCCCCCCCCCCCAGGGTTCTAGACAGAGATAGGATAGGAAACAGAAGGAAAGTTTTTCTTTTGTTGATTGTTTGCTGAGGACAGAGACTTGATAATGTTTAAAAATCACAGCAGGAAGTTTTCATACCAGAGGGAGGGATTAAATACACAATGGAGAGGAAAAGTAATCAATTCAGTCAAATGCTTATGAGGGAAGAAGGGAATAAGTTTCAAATCACCATCTGTAGACAGGTGGAGAGGTAATAAATCCCCAGTTATGATGCAGAGAAGGGTAGGATGGTTGCAAATATAGGTGATTTGTGTTGGGTTGTGCAGAGACAGAGAACAGATTTGCATCATAAAATCAGAGGTGTCCTTTTCTCATTATCACTCTCCTGTGATCATGTAGTGAGTTCAGTTTCAGACCCAAGTACAAGAATGCGATCTTCTGTATACCATTCTGCCAAGTGACCAGGGGCTTCCCTTGGTCTTCGAGTCATCCAGTGTGGAACTGGGAAGGAGACTCCCCATGAAGTAGTCATGGTGGCAAAGGAAAAATTCCTGGCATTTGTAATTGTATTCATTTTCTATTGCTGCTATAATAATTTACTACAAATTTAGTGGCTTAAATAAGACAAATGTATTATTTTACTGTTCTGTAGATTAGAAGACTAACACAGATCTCACTAGGCTAAGATCAAGATGTTGGTGGGTTGCATTCCTTTCTGGAGGCTCCAGGGAAGAATTTATTTCCTTGCCTTTTCCAGCTTCTAGAGGCTGCCTGCTCTACTTGCCTCTTGATTCCCTTTCTCTATCTTCAAAAACCAGCAATATTGGCCAGGATCCTTCTAACACTGCCATCTCTCTGGCTCTTTCTTTTAATTGTCTTATCTACCTTTAAGGACTCTTGTGATTGCTTTGGGCCCACCTGACTAACTCAGGATAGTCTCCCTGTTTTAAAGTCAGTTGATGAGTAACTTTAATTGTTTGTGAACCTTAATTCCCCTTTTCTCATGGATCATAACTTATTCACAGGTTCTGGGGATTAATATTTGAACATCTTATTTTTTTTTTTTTTTTAATGTCTGAAACATTTATATTAACATATTTCCATACAAATACAAATATAAGATTTTTAGAAATTTCATGTAATGTCTGAAACATTTATATTAACATATTTCCATACAAATAACCCAATGAAAGTTTAGTATTAGTTGTTTTGTTTGTTTTTTTATACTGCAGGTTCTTATTAGGCATCAATTTTATACACATCAGTGTATACATGTCAATCCCAATCGCCCAATTCAGCACACCACCATCCCCACCTCACCGCAGTTTTCCCCCCTTGGTGTCCATATGTCCATTCTCTACATCTGTGTCTCAACTTCTGCCCTGCAAACTGGCTCATCTGTACCATTTTTCTAGGTTCCACATACATGCATTAATATACGATATTTGTTTTTCTCTTTCTGACTTACTTCACTCTCTATGACAGTCTCTAGATCCATCCACGTCTCAACAAATGACTCAATTTCGTTCCTTTTTATGGCTGAGTAATATTCCATTGTATATATGTACCACAACTTCTTTATCCATTCGTCTGTTGATGGGCATTTAGGTTGTTTCCATGACCTGGCTATTGTAAATAGTGCTGCAATGAACATTCGGGTGCATGTGTCTTTTTGAATTACGGTTTTCTCTGGGTATATGCCCAGTAGTGGGATTGCTGGGTCATATGGTAATTCTATTTTTAGTTTTTTAAGGAACCTCCATATTGTTCTCCATAGTGGCTGTATCAATTTACATTCCCACCAACAGTGCAAGAGGGTTCCCTTTTCTCCACACCCTCTCCAGCATTTGTTGTTTGTAGATTTTCTGATGATGCCCATTCTAACAGGAGTGAGGTGATACCTCATTGTAGTTTTGATTTGCATTTCTCTAATAATTAGTGATGTTGAGCATCTTTTCATGTGCTTCGTGGCCGTCTGTATGTCTTCTTTGGAGAAATGTCTATTTAGGTCTTCTGCCCATTTTTGGATTGGGGTGTTTGTTTCTTTGATATTGAGCTGAATGAGCTGTTTATATATTTTGGAGATTAATCCTTTGTCCGTTGATTCATTTGCAAATATTTTCTCCCATTCTGAGGGTTGTCTTTTCGTCTTGTTTATGGTTTCCTTTGCTGTGCAAAAGCTTTGAAGTTTCATTAGGTCCCACTTGTTTATTTTTGTTTTTATTTCCATTACTCTAGGAGGTGGATCCAAAAAGATCTTGCTGTGATTTATGTCAAAGAGTGTTCTTCCTATGTTTTCCTCTAAGAGTTTTATAGTGTCCAGTCTTATATTTAGGTCTCTAATCCATTTTGAGTTTATTTTTGTGTATGGTGTTAGGGAGTATTCTAATTTCATTCTTTTACATGTAGCTGTCCAGTTTTCCCAGCACCACTTATTGAAGAGACAGTCTTTTCTCCATTGTATATCTTTGCCTCCTTTGTCATAGATTAGTTGACCATAGGTGCGTGGGTTAATCTCTGGGCTTTCTATCTTGTTCCATTGATCTATGTTTCTGTTTTTGTGCCAGTACCATATTGTCTTGATTACTGTAGCTTTGTAGTATAGTCTGAAGTCAGGGAGTCTGATTCCTCCAGCTCCATTTTTTTGCCTCAAGACAGCTTTGGCTATTCGGGGTCTTTTGTGTCTCCATACAAATTTTAAGATGATGTGTTCTAGCTCCGTAAAAAATGCCATTGGTAATTTGATAGGGATTGCATTGAATCTGTAGATTGCTTTGGGTAGTATACTCATTTTCACAATGTTGATTCTTCCAATCCAAGAACATGGTATATCTCTCCATCTGTTGGTATCATCTTTAATTTCTTTCATCAGTGTCTTATAGTTTTCTGCATACAGGTCTTTTGTCTCCCTAGGTAGGTTTATTCCTAGGTATTTTATTCTTTTTGTTGCAATGGTAAATGGGAGTGTTTCCATAATTTCTCTTTCAGATTTTTCATCATTAGTGTATAGGAATGCAAGAGATTTCTGTGCATTAATTTTGTATCCTGCAACTTTACCATATTCATTAATTAGCTCTAGCAGTTTTCTGGTGGCAGTTTTAGGATTCTCTATGTATAGTATCATGTCATCCGCAAACAGTGACAGTTTTACTTCTTCCTTTCCAATTTGTATTCCTTTTATTTCTTTTTCTTCTCTGATTGCCGTGGCTAGGACTTCCAGAACTATGTTGAATAATAGTGGTGAGAGTGGACATCCTTGTCTCGTTCCTGATCTTAGAGGAAATGCTTTCAGTTTTTCACCATTGAGAATGATGTTTGCTGTGGGTTTGTCATATATGGCCTTTATTATGTTGAGGTAGGTTCCCTCTATGCCCACTTTCTGGAGAGTTTTTATCAGAAATGGGTGTTGAATTTTGTCAAAAGCTTTTTCTGCATCTATTGAGATGATCATATGGTTTTTCTTCTTCAATTTGTTAATATGGTGTATCACATTGATTGATTTGCGTATATTGAAGAATCCTTGCATCCCTGGGATAAATCCCACTTGATCGTGGTGTATGATCCTTTTAATGTGTTGTTGGATTCTGTTTGCTAGTATTTTGTTGAGGATTTTTGCATCTATATTCATCAGTGATATTGGTCTGTAATTTTCTTTTTTTGTAGTGTCTTTGTCTGGTTTTGGTATCAGGGTGATGGTGGCTTCATTGAATGAGTTTGGGAGTGTTCCTTCCTCTGCAATTTTTTGGAAGAGTTTGAGAAGGATGGGTGTTAGCTCTTCTCTAAATGTTTGATAGAATTCACCTGTGAAGCCATCTGGTCCTGGACTTTTGTTTGTTGGAAGATTTTTAATCACAGTTTCAATTTCATTACTTGTGATTGGTCTGTTCATATTTTCTGTTTCTTCCTGGTTCAGTCTTGGAAGGTTATACCTTTCTAAGAATTTGTCCATTTCTTCCAGGTTGTCCATTTTATTGGCATAAAGTTGCTTGTAGTAGTCTCTTAGGATGCTTTGTATTTCTGCGGTGTCTGTTGTAACTTCTCCTTTTTCATTTCTAATTTTATTGATTTGAGTCCTCTCCCTCTTTTTCTTGGTGAGTCTGGCTAATGGCTTATCAATTTTGTTTATCTTCTCAAAGAACCAACTTTTAGTTTTATTGATCTTTGCTATTGTTTTCTTTGTTTCTATTTCATTTATTTCTGCTCTGATCTTTATGATTTCTTTCCTTCTGCTAAATTTGGGTTTTGTTTGTTCTTCTTTCTCTAGTTTCTTTAGGTGTAGGGTTAGATTGTTTACTTGAGATTTTTCTTGTTTCTTTAGGTAGGCTTGTATAGCTATAAACTTCCCTCTTAGAACCGCTTTTGCTGCATCCCATAGGTTTTGGGTCATTGTGTTTTCATTGTCATTTGTCTCTAGGTATTTTTTTATTTCCTCTTTGATTTCTTCAGTGATCTCTTGGTTATTTAGTAACGTATTGTTTAGCCTCCATGTGTTTGTCTTTTTTACGTTTTTTTCCCTGTAATTCATTTCTAATCTCATAGCGTTGTGGTCAGAAAAGATGCTTGATATGATTTCAATTTTCTTAAATTTACTGAGGCTTGATCTGTGACCCAAGATGTGATCTATCCTGGAGAATGTTCCGTGTGCACTTGAGAAGAACGTGTAATCTGCTGTTTTTGGATGGAATGTCCTATATATATCAATTAAATCTATCTGGTCTATTGTGTCATTTAAAGCTTCTGTTTCCTTATTTATTTTCATTTTGGATGATCTGTCCATTGGTGTAAGTGGAGTGTTAAAGTCCCCCACTATTATTGTGTTACTGTCGATTTCCTCTTTTAGAGCTGTTAGCAGTTGCCTTATGTATTGAGGTGCTCCTATGTTGGGTGCATATATATTTATAATTGTTATATCTTCTTCATGGATTGATCCCTGGATCATTATGTAGTGTCCTTCCTTGTCTCTTTTAACATTCTTTATTTTAAAGTCTATTTTATCTGATATGAGTATAGCTACTCCAGCTTTCTTTTGATTTCCATTTGCATGGAATATCTTTTTCCATCCCCTCACTTTCAGTCTGTATGTGTCCCTAGGTCTAAAGTGGGTCT
Organism: Balaenoptera borealis; assembly: GCF_965194805.1. Classification (NCBI taxonomy): domain Eukaryota; kingdom Metazoa; phylum Chordata; class Mammalia; order Artiodactyla; family Balaenopteridae; genus Balaenoptera; species Balaenoptera borealis. The sequence continues at coordinate 70,406,012 of NC_138866.1, read as the reverse complement.
CTTGTAGACAGCATATATATGGGTCTTGTTTTTGTATCCATTCAGCCAGTCTATGTCTTTTGGTTGGGGCATTTAATCCATTCACGTTTAAGGTAATTATCGATATGTATGTTCCTATGACCATTTTCTTAATTGTTTTGGGTTTGTTTTTGTAGGTCCTTTTCTTCTCTTGTGTTTCCCACTTAGAGAAGTTCCTTTAGCATTTGTTGTAGAGCTGGTTTGGTGGTGCTGAATTCTCTTAGTTTTTGCTTGTCTGTAAAGCTTTTGGTTTCTCCATCAAATCTAAATGAGATCCTTGCCGGGTAGAGTAATCTTGGTTGTAGGTTCTTCCCTTTCATCACTTTAAGTATATCATGCCACTCCCTTCTGGCTTGCAGAGTTTCTGCTGAGAAATCAGCTGTTAACCTTATGGGAGTTCCCTTGTGTGTTATTTGTCGTTTTTCCCTTGCTGCTTTCAATAATTTTTCTTTGTCTTTAATTTTTGCCACTTTGATTACTATGTGTCTCGGCGTGTTTCTCCTTGGGTTTATTCTGTATGGGACTCTCTGCGCTTCCTGGACTTGGGTGGCTATTTCCTTTCCCATGTTAGGGAAGTTTTCGACTATAATCTCTTCAAATATTTTCTCTGGTCCTTTCTCTCTCTCTTCTCCTTCTGGGACCCCTATAATGCGAATGTTGTTGCGTTTAATGTTGTCCCAGAGTTCTCTTAGGCTGTCTTCATTTCTTTTCATTCTTTTTTGTTTAGTCTGTTCCGCAGCAGTGAATTCCACCATTCTGTCTTCCAGGTCACTTATCCGTTCTTCTGCCTCAGTTATTCTGCTATTGATTCCTTCTAGTGTAGTTTTCATTTCAGTTATTGTATTGGTCATCTCTGTTTGTTTGTTCTTTAATTCTTCTAGGTCTTTGTTAATCGTTTCTTGCATCTTCTCAATCTTTGCCTCCATTCTTATTCCGAGGTCCTGGATCATCTTCACTATCATTATTCTGAATTCTTTTTCTGGAAGGTTGCCTATCTCCACTTCATTTAGTTGTTTTTCTGGGGTTTTTTCTTGTTCCTTCATCTGGTACATAGCCCTCTGCCTTTTCATCTTCTCTATCTTTCTGTAACTGTGGGTTTTGGTCCACAGGCTGCAGGATTGTAGTTTTTCTTGCTTCTGCTGTCTGCCCTCTGGTGGTTGAGGCTATCTAAGAGGCTTGATGGGAGGTTCTGGTGGTGGGTAGAGCTGACTCCATCTTATTTTTTTTGAAGGGCTGGTTATTCTACTTATCACAGTAACGTAATGGTACATTATCTGAGACTTTGGGTTCAAACTGTGCAATATTTCTTTTTTCTTTTTTTTTTTTTGCAGTCAATAAGAAATTTACTTGTTTTAAAAAAATCCAAATGCTGGCATTGTCTAGAAAAATTTAACAGGTTTATTTATAATTGTTATAAAGCTGAACTGCTGAAACTTGTTCACTGAAACATTTTGACTTGCATTAATGCTTTATGTCCCCGCATTTATATTAAAAATTCACACACAAATGAAAATGGAAAAACTGCCAATACCTGTTTCTGTCCCCTATTTTTCCACCTGCAATCATATACTTAGGTACCTTTTGACCCCACGGGGGGAAAAAAAAAATCTAACGTCCAGAACTACCAATAACAGGAAGATAATTTTTTTTTTTTTTTTAAGAATGAAATGTTTCCCATCATAGTGGATTCTTAAGCACGTTCTCCACGTATGTGGCGTGCTAGCTGTATGTCTTTTGGCATAATTGTTACACGTTTGGCATGGATAGCACACAGGTTGGTGTCTTCAAAAAGGCCAACCAGATAGGCCTCACTTGCCTCCTGCAAAGCACCAATAGCTGCACACTGGAAGCGCAGATCTGTTTTGAAGTCCTGAGCAATTTCCCGCACCAGACGCTGGAAGGGAAGTTTGCCAATCAGAAGTTCCGTGGACTTCTGATAACGTCTAATTTCACGAGTGCCATGGTACCAGGCCTGTAACGATGAGGTTTCTTCACCCCTCCAGTAGAGGGCGCACTCTTGCGAGCGGCTTTTGTAGCCAGTTGCCTCCTCGGTGCTTTACCACCGGTCGATTTGCGGGCAGTCTGCTTTGTAAGAGCCATGGTATAGAGACCTCCTTACTTATCCCCCTTCTCCTTCGGCTGGAGCTCAACGAGCTAGAGGCGGTGCTGGCGACGGAGGGTGACAGCGGCGCGGCGGTGGCAGCGAACACAATTGAAAGATGGCTGACACCGAGTCTATCCCCCAACACACCTTTTTCTTTCATGAGGTCTCTTGACGCAAGTGCTGAGAAGGCAGGCTGTTCAGCTATCACAAACTCAGATCCAATATTTCCAGGCATTTAAATGGCAACAACTGCAGGGTCTTTAGGATCACTTACCTAGCACTTCTGAGTAGCAAACCCCTTCTCAATCAACTCTCCTGACTTGAGATCCTAGTCTTCTTCTCCACTACTTTCAGAACTTCCAGCCCCTCTATATTACTCCACAAGAACTCTTTGCCTTCTCTGGCAGTATCCATAGATTACAAATCAGACTAAATGGTACTTAAATGATTAGAAAAACTGTCTTCCTCTTTCTTGAAACCTGTGAGAGCTCTGTCATTTGAAACCCAGTGATTTGGCTGTACACAACTTACAAAGGAATAAATAGGGATAGGACATTGGCATTCTGATTCTGTCCTGGGGAAGTCATCATCCCTCACACCTATATCCAGAATGGGTTGAACAGAATGGATTGAATGACTTCTTCTGAAACAGCAAAAAGAAATAAACCAAAAACCCAAATGTAATCTGATCCATCTTTTGTTAAGGGTCTTTCTTCTCTTTTTGACATATAATATAAAGGATTTTGGGGGAAAGATTACAGATACCAGGAGACCACTCAAAGTCATATTCAGGCTAAAATTGTCTATTTTTTTAATATCAAAGACTAATTATAGTAATTGATGCAATGCTGTGCTCTAAACTTACAATTTTCTTTTAGGAAACAGAACCATTGGCAAATACTCTAACCTCTCATGGAGTGTTAGACTAAATTATCCTTAGAAATCATTGATACAGTACATTGAGGGAGAAGGGACATTTGCTCATCTCCCTATTAAGCCTCAGGCCTTGGAATAATGTCCCCTACATCCTGTGAAGCAGGATAGAAGACTTGATATGCTTGACTTTTAAATTAAAGAGATTCTTTAAAAGGAGAGGGAGGGTGGGAGGGAGATGCAAGAGGGAGGAGATATGGGGATATATGTATATGTATAGCTGATTCACTTTGTTATAAAGCAGAAACTAACACACCATTGTAAAGCAATTATACTCCAATAAAGATGTTAAAAAAAAAACACATTTCGGAGGACTAAATAAATATGCTTCTGGTTAAATGTAAAAAAGAAAACAAAAAACGGAGAGAATATGTAATGGAAAGCAGTTAGAGTTGAGAATAGGCCATAAAGACGAGCTGTTGGCTCCTGGAAGCAGCATCTAGAGAAACTGTCAGTACTCAGGATTTGTATATGCTTCTGTTTAGAGTTTGAGAGGCAAACATGGCCTGCAGAAATTTTTGGTGGAACTGCTACCCAGAGCCAAAAGACAAGGTTTATTTATCGCTTTAATGTATTAAACATTAATTTTTAATATCTAAGAAATAATTATTCATTCAAAACATTTTTTAGGTTCCTATCTTGATTCAGGCTTTGTGGCAAGTGCCTAGAGATACAAAAAGGACTGAAACGTGTTTGAAGGTTAAGAACTTTGAAGGATAAATGTAGAAATCTAAAACATCATTGTAGTGAGATGTGTTTTGATGAGTTTTAAAAAACACCAGGAGACATTTGTCAGGCACATAAATGGGGATGGAGATGATCCCTCCACCCATGACTGGAGGGGTTAATTCCAAGCAGAGTAACTGACATTGGGAAAGGCCAGGGGGAGGGGGTGCAGTACACCCGTGTGCAAGGAATTATAACAATGGCTGTTACATAAGATTCAAGTGGAAGTAGGGACAGTAAGTATTGAAAATGAAAAGATGGTAACTACCAGCACATAGAGGGTATTCTAAGACTTGTGACAGAGTGTTGAAATAAATCATTTTTGAATCAATTTTACAACTTTAACTTATATACATAGTCCATGGACTGTTTGCTTTGATACTTTCTTTAAGGCAACCCAGCTTTTCAATTGTATAAACTTATTTCAAAAATCTTGTATTAGTCCCATAAATAGAAAATTAGTACCTCTTGCTGTAAATTATAAATGGGAAGTAAGGTCTCAAAACTTCTTAAAAAATCACCATTAACGGCTAATCAGACACAATTATCTGCCAAGTAGAGTCTTAGGATTAATTGTAGGTGTCATTCATGGAATTAGCTTAGGATGGTAAGAGAAGCCAATATTGTGGAGAAGATAATGAAGTCGACGTTTGGTGTGATGCTTTTGAAAGGCCAGTGTTTGGGCACTTAAAAAGAATTTCAGCACCAAAGACAGGCCTAGAAGTTTAGCTCAGGGTCACAACAAGTTACAGGAGGAAGTTGACATTCCAAGAGTGGAGGACCATAAAGTTTTGTGAAGTTATAAATAGTCATTGGGCAGATTCATCTAAGTAATCAGCATTACCTAGACTAGAAAAGACTAAGAATATTGGTTTTTCTTTTTTGCTTTCCTTCTTTTTTTTCCCCCTATGTTCCAGTTCAACATTAACCAAAATTATCATCCATCACCCAAGGCAGAATTGATAAGAAAGATAAATTTTTTCTTTGGGTCATGCCCTTCTAATGTCACACTTCTGCTTCATGGTGATGACTTTCTTTTCTCCCTTCCTTTCTTCCTTGGTGTCCCAATTTCCATGGCTGGATTCTGTCTGACCTGGGACTGTCATGTGCCTTACCTGTATGTTGAAGTTGCCCTACATGTTCGGTTCCTACCCCCACAGATTCGTGTAGGAACTGCCTCGTATCACATTAGAAATAACGTTTGCCTATATTACATATCTTTAAGGCCTCACTTCCTCTAATAGTAAGTTAATCCTAGATGGAATAAGTATTTGAGAGTCATGGTAATATGATCATATATTAGTGTAAAAGGCATATCTTACATAAGCAAAAGCAAGAATATTTTAATGATGACTTTCTGGAGGCAGTATTTTTACTCTTCTGATCCAACCTATCATTGACATTAAATGCCAGTGAATTTCAAAACAAATGTTTTGCAAGAGGTCATGTTCTGCTCTTTCAGTCTGTGGTGTCAGAGAATTTCAGCCCAATTTGATACTCATTTGAGTTGTAAGATTTTTCTCTTTGACTAAGATAGTGGTTAGTGAGTATGCTGGATCTGCTTCTGATGCCATCAACAATTTGGGACTTGCAACAAAACAATGACAATGGAAAGAAGGCTCGCTAGATTGAGGAGGACAAATCAGGGGATGAATTTTCCAGGCTAAAGTCAAGATTGTCAAGGAATGTAGAAGCAGTACCCTCAAGCAGTCCAGAGGGCTTACGGCACAGTACAACATGTAACACGCAACAGTATCTAATAAAACAGACAACTCTTAATGGTAATAGAAGAGCTTGAGGCTGGTGGGATTAGGCCAGATAAGAGTGCAATAGTATGTGAACTCTCCTATATACTGTGTCCCTTCTATATCCCGCACTATTTTAATTTTGCATTTGATTTGCCCTCATTTATAGGTTGCATTGTTAAGTGTTCCAAAACTTTTCCTCTTTGGAATATCTTTACCTCACATTCTAAGATACTCTTTCCAAAGGCACAACAAAGGTACCTTTTTTGCTATTTCCCCTGCAGCATTTGGCCCAGTGCTTTGCACATAGACTATACCCCATAAATTATGGTAGTTGGATGATTTAAGTAATTTTCTTTGTAAAGTACTAAAAAGTCTTAACCAACACGCTGAATAGAGATATAGATGTGAGGGAATCAGCTTGACAATAGCCAAAGCCTGTAATAGACAATGCATTTTAAAAAACATGATGCTATTGAATTTAGAATAAATTGGGAGAAATAATTCACTTTTATGGTGGATTAAGACAGTTCTACTAATGAGACATAGAAATGTTGATGATGTTCTTCTAAAGTGTGATTGGATAAAAGTAATAGAGTTGGCAATAAATCAGTTTTGAAGAAGGAAAAATAACCATAAAAATTTAGTACAACATAAATATATCTGTTATTGAAAAAGATTAGTTCTGAGATTATGATTAATATAGTCAATTATTTGATTTCAGGGTTTTTTTAATCTCTATTGTTCTGAGATTAGCCAATGAATTTAATAAAATTTTATATTTTTATAAATATATTTTAAAATTTTTATATTTTTTATCCCAAGCAATGAAACTGCAACATGATACAAGAGTAAAAATGCAGGGTCAGAGTTAAGAAAAATAATGAGAATCTCCAAAGACAAGAGACCCAGAGGCTAGTTTCCCCTCTATTATAAAGTACTGTGAGCTTTGAGGCAAACCATCTTTGGTCCGGGGGGTTTTGGATCTATCTTCAGTAATAATGCAAAAAGATTTATTGACCTCCAAATTTATTCCAGGCAATTTTGAGGCAGGTAGCCATTAACTTGAAATATTCCTAGCTTTAAAAGTTCCTTTCCATATCTAGATTTTTATTATTTTACTACCTATAACTGTGGTTTGTAATATTCTAACCTACTAAAGCTGTGTTTCAAAAGAAATGTGACACAGAATCACAATATATAAACCAGATCAAAGCAGTGAGTCAGGCGTGGAGGACTTATTCTCCATCTGTCTGATAATCCCTTCCAAACTTCCTCCTATACTAGTCTCAAAGAACTCTATGGTATAGTCAACTACAATTTAATACGAACTTGATTGACCTAGACTACACTCATTAATATTAGTTTAACAGAGAAAAAAAGAGTAAATAAAGTAGATGTAATATGCAAATCCTTTGCTCCAAATCTATCTATGTTTTCGCTTTGACCACATCTATTCTCATCTTCTTTTTCTGGCCTTCAAGGTAGTCCAGAATTTGGCCTTACTTTCCCTGGGTTAACTGAATTTACTACTAATCCCCAGCCCTATGCTGAAATATTTAGATCTATTTTCTCTGCCTTAAAAAGTAGGCACTGATTCTTGCTACGATACATCTGATCAGATGAATCCATTGTTTTATGAATATCATCTCCATTCTCTTCCTAGTTCTTTTTCAGGATCAAGTATCAGTCCCTTCTTGACTGACTTCTTCCAACTCTACTGTATTTAAAGTTTTAATAAATTAAGTACTAAATCTTATATTGCTTTGTGTTACTTGCCATTATTTTATGTATAGCTCTTTTGACTCCTGGACTATTCTCTTGATGGCCATGTATAATCAACTGAGAAAACCTCTTAATTTTTTCTATCCTTTTAAACTAAATTTGCCTACATAATCAAAACCCTTTAGAACTGCCAGAGTTTACATAGTGCTTAAGGCTTGGTGGTGCCTCCATTTTTGAATAATGTTGCTTTTCAGGGGTTTTCCAACTGACCCCCAAATTGTGAAGGTCATGACATGACTTAAAAGTGTCTGCTTCGGCACTGTTTACATTATCTTTTGCCTTCAATGCCGTATTCTTTACTTCTTTCTGGAATATGGACTAAGACATAGGAATCCCTATGTCTATAGGGATAATCCAGTTTTCTTCACACTTTGCACACATCATACCACATTTTAGAGAAAATCTGGGTCTCCAAATAGTGTTTGGTTGAAGATAGTGTTAACATCCAAGAGAATCAGACTTGATGCACGGATCCTAAGAATGGAAATTTCTAGTTGATGCAAATGCTCTGAAATCAGAAAGAGAGCAGATGGGGACAAATGTACCTACAAAGTTTGGAGAGGTTGGCTGAGACTTTAAGAACTGGAAGCTGGCAAGGGGCAGGCAAATGTCTAGGTCTCTAAACACTAGCAAGGTTTTAAACCCCAAAGAAGGGCTTGAGTAAAAACCAGTAATGAGGGCAGGAATTTATATATTTGGAGTAGGAAAGGGAAACAGAGATGTAGAAGGACCTGTGGATCTAGGGGCAAAAAGAAATCCAGGACTCAGACCCAGGATCTTCAAGGCTGAGTTTATAGTGGAATAACTAATTTAAATCACCAGGAACAGTGTCTTCTTTACATAGATCCTGCATAATAATCAGAGTTTCTCTGAGCATTAGTAAGCTCTTGAAGATTGATATGTGTTTGCATTTTTAGAACCTTAAATTAAACCAGCCAATATTATTTTTAATTTTTATCATTTCTGTTATGTTTATCTTTTAATAGGATATTTGTATTTTCATCTTAAATATAGAAAATAGCATAATTATTTTACTTATTCTCTCAAAAAGCACAATTTTTTTCATTCTCTGTGTTTACCAAATAATATGGATAATAATTTCAGCACATTTTTTATCCGTGAAAGCCTATGTACTGAATGTAATAGAATAAAATCCTATAGGCAATGAAGTGAATTTATTTATTTCACATGCAAGGAACACTGATGCTAAAATAAGTCTAGAATAAGAGCTTCAGCAATAGATGTGTCCCATTTAAATTTATTAAGAAAGAAATCTTCAGGTAGTGAGCAGACAATGACTCTGCAGCAAATTTAAGTAATAATATTTTAATCTCCCAGAGTCTGATTTATTTTGAAAAATGTGTGATTTATTACTGAAAACACATCTTATGTAGGAAATAAGTAAGTGATTTTGTAAAGCAGCAGAACTTGTTTGTTTGGTTATTTAATACTTGAATATATTTAAATGCCTACATCATTTACAAGTCACTCTCAGATATAAAAATAATAAAATTATTTTATACAATATAAAAAATATTTAGATTGTTCTTGGAAGAGCACATACCTATACATCATGGACAGTCAACAACTAAATGCCAAAGAAATTAATGTTAGATAGAAAATTCCTAAGTTGAGCTACAAATACAAATTCAAGGGACAATTTTAAATTCCTAACCTGAGACATAAGATAAACCATTCCAAATAAATGCCTTGAATGTTGTAATGGACACAGTGGTTCTACACCTCCAGGGATGATTTAAAATGCATTCACATCTTGCTGAGATATTATCTATCATATATAAGAAATTTAAGCCAAAATACCTTACTTACCAAAAAACACCTTTTATGACAGATGTGAAAGCAATGTGAAAATTCAAGATGTCAGGAAGATTTTGTTCAGTAATGAGATAGTTTGATTCCAACTATTGAAATAAATAAAAAAGATAGGAAAAGAAACTGCCCCAGGGTTTGAAGTCTGATGTTATTCAGAAAAATATATGTAAGTTGGGCAAAACTTTTGTTAATTGTAGTACTGAGCTGAGAGTTGACATTATAATTTTAATATTATTGACAAAAAAAATTACCTTTCTTGTATATTGGTTTTGACATAGATATGGTACTCAGGTTGAAACTTTAACATGATAAAACATAGTTTTTAAATTTTATATAAGAAGCAATTGTAAACATAAAGCAAAATCTTGTACATTTACAAAAAAGGGTAATGGTCCTGTGCGTAATTCTGACCTTGTTTAGGACTATCAGAGAAAACCCTGTGGACTAAAAACAAGCAATGAACAAAGAAAGATTATAAATCATATGGAGAGATAGACCTTATGTTTTTATTCAATCTTCTTGATCAGATTATGGAAAGTGAATCTTTTTGTGAACTGTATAGATGAAGAGTGTTGGAAAGGAACTGTGAAGACTTGATTATAGCTCTTGGGACCTTCCTTTGTTCATTTGATAAATAAAGGTAACACATCATAAGATTGTCCTATCTAAAACACAAGGCTGAAAAGAAAAGGCAGAAAAGAATTGACAGGGCTTGATCTGCTTCTTTTGTTGACTGTCTTACCCAATCATAAATTCCTTCTTAGAAACATATAAAGGCATTTGAAATCTGGTAAGAGCTAAAACTAAGACGTGATTATTGCTGTTGATGTTAGATGGGCAATGAATGCAAAATGTCTGAGTGTCTTTAATCAACAGCGTTTAGGATCACTAAATGGCAGATGCTTGGGTTCCTTATCGTCCTCAGGAAACTAATAGTGTTTGGATCTTGTTTCAACTCATATTTTCTGATGATTAATTATTAAAAGTTATGTTTGTTACTAATGCAAGATGTTAAAAATAGAAAAAACTGTGTTTAGGGAATATAGGAACTCTCTGTACTATCTTTTCAATTCTTTTGTGAATCTAAAACTTTTCTATAAAATAAAGTCTACCATAAAAAAGTGATGATAAAATATATTTTTAATAACAAAAGATCTGAATAGATACCTCATTAAAGAAGATACACAGGTGAGGGCTTCCCTGGTGGCGCAGTGGTTGAGAATCTGCCTGCCGGTGCAGGGGACGCGGGTTCGAGCCCTGGTCTGGGAGGATCCCACATGCCGCGGAGCGGCTGGGCCCGTGAGCCACAATTGCTGAGCCTGTGCGTCTGGAGCCTGTGCTCCGCAACGGGAGAGGCCACGATGGTGAGAGGCCCGCGCACGGCGATGAAGGGTGGCCCCCGCTTGCCGCAACTGGAGAAAGCCCTCGCACAGAAACGAAGACCCAACACAGCCATAAATAAATAAATAAAATTAAAAAAAAAAAAAAAAAAGAAGATACACAGGTGATATAAGAATATGAAAAGATGCTCATCATAATTTCACATCAGGGGATTGAAAAGTAAAAGAACAATGAGATGCCACTACACACTTATTAAAACGACTAAAATCCCAAACACTGACAATACAAATGCTGACAAGATGCAAAACAACAGACACTCTTATTTTTTTCTAGTGGAATTCAAGATAGTACAGCTTCTCGGTATTTACCCGAAGGAGTGGACAACTTAGGTCTACACAAAAATCTGCACACAAATGCTTATAGCAGCTTTATTCATAATTGCCAACATTTGGAAACATTCAATAGGTGAATGGACAAACTGTGACACCTTCATAGAGTGAAATATTCTTCAGCAATAAAAGAAATGAACTCTCAAGCCACAGAAGGATATGCAGGGACCTTAAATGCATACTGCTAAGTGAGTTTTTTTTTTTTTTTAAATACTACATACTGTATGATTCTAACTATGTAGTATTCTACATAGTATTCCAGTATTCTCGAAAAAGCAAAGCTATGGAGACAGTAAAAAGATCAGCGGTTGCCAGGAGTTTATGGAGAGGGAGGGAGAAATGAAAAGCACAGGGGATTTTTAAAGCAGTGAAATTACTCTGTATGATAGTATAATGGTGGATACCTGTCATTATGTATATGTCAAAACCCATAGATTATACATAAATAGTTAGTCCCAATGTAAACTATGGACTTTATTTAATAATAATGTATCAATATTATCTCATCAAATGTAACAAATATATCACTCTAATGCAAGGTGTCAGTAAGAGGGGAAACTGAAACTGTATGTAAGGGAAGGGGGTATTGGGGAACCCTGAACTGTCCAATTTGTCTATAACCCTAAACTTTCTCTAAAAAACAGTCTATTAACTTTAAAAAAGTGATGTTTATTATTAATAATTTTTCCCACTATCAATTTCCTCTTCAAATATCGTTGAATTCACAGTTGCACACTGAACCACTCATCTGAGAGCTATTATCAAGTCGTAAGTGGAAGCTTTGGCTGGATGTATTAAATATAACCTTAGGATATGAATGCTGCGAAAAATATTCTAAGTTATGGTGAAATATTTTTTTAATTAACAAAAGTTAAAGGAATTTTATTTCTCCCTTTTACACATCTCTCAAAATTATCAATTTCAGGGAAAAACATAACAATGTAAATGTAGTTTTTTTAGCATACTGGCTTTTGAATCATGCCTATCTTATGTGAAGGTGAAGAGATCTTTGCTATATACCTAGAAATCATACAGTATGCACTATTGGTATTTTTATGTGTAACCATGTTGATGAAACCATTTGTACTTCTATCTAATTATAATCTTGAGTCTACAAATAAGCCTAATTCCCTCTACACCTAATTAGAAATTTCATACATTAGTATGAAACTGCTTTATATGTTATAAAGAGATTATTTCAATATAAGCAGATTTTATATTTATAAGAATACATAAGAATGAAAACACCCAGCTAACAAATGCAATATACACAAATATATCTATGAAATGACAATTTACCATCTTGAAAATTTTCAAAAGCTTGAAAGTGTAGTTAGTATAGAGCATGAGGTTTTTAGGAATTTAGAATAATGACTATTTGTTGAAGCTTAAGGTTTTTCAGTATAGACTTCACAGAAAAAGCAGCTGTCCAGCAAGATCCTGACATATGAACAATAATGATGCAAAATAGAGTTAAAAACAAAATAGTAGTATTAACGTAGTAGTTAGTAGTTACCATTCATTGTTCACTTTCCAGCGTTTCAGCTAAGCACTTTACATGCATTATCTTTCTGAATTGTCCCACAATGGTATGAAGCAGGTAATAGTCACCTTGTTTTACAGGTGAGGACATAGGCAAGATGTGAAGTTTCAGGCACAGACAAGAGATTATTTGCTCAAGACCCTATAGTTAGTAAGTGAAGGCCCCAGAGCTGGTACACTGGAGCATCCTAACTGCTGTGTTTTCAGAGGAGGGGTGAGCCATCCACCCAGAGTGCCTGGGAAGAACTTACAGGGATGAGCTTACGGTTTCAATAAAGTAGATACAAAGGACTGAGTGCGCTCCTGTTTAAGAGTAGAGATAAGAATTGTTTTGAAGGAAGCAAATCTAACTTAAATGAGCATTAGAAGACAGTGTTAGCATCTGCAAGCTATGACCCCTTCAACATTCCCCTTAGGCCTCTTCAGCCTGGTTAGCATGTGTGTTATATTTTCTTCTTTCTTCTTCAGCTCCTAGGAGCGTAGCAAATGAAAAGAGAGATAGATAGGATTTCTTAAAACCCTTTCTAAACTCCTTCTCTTCCCTCATAGATGCCTTCTTCACCTCTGTCCTGAACTCTGTTCAGATCTACATTCAAATGCATTGATGCTTGTTTCTTAGATGACATCATTTCTTCTGACCTTTTTTGAATGACCTAGGAAGCGCATCCATGCTCAAAGCATAAGAGTGTTAGAGTCACACCGTAGCAGAATGATAAGTTAGCATTTTTTGAATTTACTAGAACTTCTGAGGTTTTTACATGAATAATTTTATTTAATTCTCTTACCTTTCATTCTCCTTCATTTAATATTTGAAGTAAATAAGGTACAGAATGGTCTATTCTCTTGCTGAAGTCACACAGCCATAAGTAAAACTAGGATTCAAACCTAGGTAGCTTAACTCAATAATTCACATACTTAACAGATAAATGAAACTGCCCCATGCTAGCATTGTATTTTGTTTTTTGTTTTCCTTTTTTTTTAACCTCTTATATTCCACTCATCTGCAAAAGCCTGCTCTGTTATGCCTGCCAGTGCTAAATCAGTTAAACTAGTGTTAGCTAGTCTCCTAACTATGAATGTAGAAGAAAAATCTTAGGAGAGAACCTGCATTAGTTTTATCGATCCGCTTTTGCAGAATTGAAAACAAAAAGCCATCCTGAAGCACATCAATAGAATTATGGTTTCCCCTGTGAGAATTTACTGCATTGGTGTTCTGATTTGTTCTCTTCTAAAGAAGGAGCACAGAAAAAATTATTAGGTGCTAAAATAGGCTGGCCCTGATGAATTATTGACAGCTCCACATATCTTTCTAGTGTTTTGTTTTCCTCAACTCATGCTAACATTACTCATCCTGCACTTTAACAAATTATAAAAGGTGTATTCAAATTTACTTTTTTTTTTTTTCTTCAAAGATGGAGGCCCTAGGACATCAAAGGAGCATACAAATTACAAATCATTAAGTGAGGTTCTGGGATTAATATATATTTTAGGGTATAGCTTCTCTTTTATTTTTCTCCTCTACCTTAAATCTATCTCTGTTCATGGGAACACTGGCTATGACTATTATATATCCTAGTTATGCATTGACAACACTGAGTCTGTAATGGTGAAACACTACTGTTTTAAGAGAGACTTTCTGTGATTAAAATTACATATATTAATATGTATAATTAATATACACACATGTAATATGTGTGGATTAAACATATAATTCATATACATGTGATATGTGTATGCATAAATATACACACAGATTGACACACACACACACACACACACATAAACAAGAATGTACATACACAGGCACGCAAGATTTCAGAACCTAATCTCATGCCTGCCACAAGTCAAATGTCTTTGCACAAATCTGTTTTAGTCACTTTTTTCTTGAGAAACGAGGCTTAGGAAAGGTAACAATTACAATTTCCACATGTTGTAATCAATCAGATCATCTCTAAAATGTACTGTTTTTAAAAAGATCTGAAGAAGAAATAGCCCCTATATTAAAAGCAACAATAGCAACAACAAAAATGCTGTATCCTAAGTGTTTTGCTCTATTGTGGTCGACTCTGTCGAGGGCATCTTGCAGTTTGTTACGCTGCTTTGAGGAAGAAAAGTTAGAAGGCTTGTTTGCAGACAGCATGGTGCCTGTTAAATCACTTGGCTTCGATGATTTCCTCCTTACACGCTCACCTACACAGCTTGTCCGGCACTCACTGCTACTTTGGGGCATTGTTTTCCTAGTTAGATTCTGGAAGTCATCATTTCTATTGGGAACAAAATATTAGGCTGAGGGGCAATGCAACCACTGACTGAGGACCCCAGACAGTCAACAAGAAAAGAGTGCCCCTGTTCCCATTTGATGATGCAGAATATACCAAAGAGAAGTGAAAGGAACACTGTTGCTTGGTTAGAAAGTATTGAGAGGACATGAGGTTTGGGAAGTTTTGTAACAGAATTTCTTTAAAGTTTTGGCTTTCTATAAGAAATATATTTAATCCTTGATGTTAAGTCAACCACTCCATTTTAAGCATTAGAATACAATTGGAAATCTTCCGTTGTTTAACATTTTCTGTGTTAAAAAGAGCCTTATTGACTACAGTCAGAGACTATTTTTGAGAAGAGTCTGTGAAACTACAAGTCCTTCTGAGTTGACCTTTTTGGTGAAGCAGTGATCTGATGCCACTGGTTGAGAGTAAAACAGTTATGCTTTGTGCTTTTAAAATGGGTTATAAACGAAATGAGGTTGGTTTTATTAAATTACCTTTTCTTTTTTAACAAACACCATCTGTTTGGGCTTGGCAATTCTCCCACAGGAAAAAGAGGAAAAAAAAAGCAAACAAAAAAAACCTAATGATATCCTGAAATACAAAAGAGAGTGTAACTTTTTCCTTCATAATTGACCCTGGTAATTTACTGAGGTTAGGTTTCTGGTTCAGAAACACAGCTGGTAAATTCACAGTGCTAATTTAATTATTCGTGCAAATGTTTGCACAGATTTTTAAAAATTATTTGAAAAGCCATTTTATGTCTATAATCTTACTTAATTTTCCCAACAGAGATGAAGAATAATGACTTTAACATTCTGTCCTCCCGTTTTAGAGATTAGGAAATAGAGGCAGAAATATTGCAGCTTTTTAAAAGGTGATATGGTGAGCAAACGATAGAGCTAAGTCTCAAATGCAAATTTTCGGGCTACCAATCCCATATTATGTCCACTCCACTCCAGTCTCTAGACAAGCAAACATGACATGAGCCTCACTGGACATCATAAAGATGAGACCTTGGGTAATCTGGAGTGCAGAGTTGGAGTGCGACGTATCAACTGCTCCACAAGTGTGGGCTGTGCGTCACTTTTTCCACTTCCCTCGGGGAAGGTAGGGAAGGTGAAGGGATAATGGCTAAGCAGGCTGCTTCCAAACAGAAATTTGCTGAGGCTACTTGATGGAAATAACCTAGCCATTTTGGAATGTTTGACCAGTAGCCTGGATAATGGGAGGCACGAGAGTCAACAAATGTAAAAATCACAGCTGCTCGGGATTTTGATGAGATGACTTCTTTCAGCATCATCAATTATTGGGGATAATCAGACTTCAACTCTGGGAGAAATGAGGCTGAAACCAAATGAAAATAAGAGCAGGCAAAAGAACAGTTCAGATGAAAAGATCAGTCCGTGGTGCTATCATGATCTTGCTGACTGCTTGCTGAACGTATTATTATTTTTCTTTAACTTTGTGAGCAGCGTCGCGTAATTGTCAGTGGCTCTGCCTGAGGTGCTTAAACGACAGAGTTATTGATGAGCAGAGTTCAAAATTGCTGACATGGATGGTTTCTGTCTCTGGGTTTGAAAAACCTGATGGAGGCACAGTGAGGGCAGCCTCAGGCCAGGGATTCTTTACTTGTGTGGGATTACTGGAGCTCTCCTTTGCCTTGAGATAGGACTAGAGAATTCAAAGATCCGTTGGCACCCAAGCTGACATTGTACTGATTCCTAATCTCTCTAAATTAAAAATATGACACTATTTGAAATTAAATTCTCCTCTGCCTTTCTGAGTGCTGCTCCTGGAAAATTTCAAACATGACAAAGATTGAAGTGCTGGGTGCCCAGGGTATGGAGCATTCCCAGGGAAGATTTTGTCTGGGTCTGCTGGCTATGGTTCTAATTCTCTAGAGCATCCATAAAGTAATCTTTCTTTAAGTCCTTTGCTCCTCTTTCTAAATTCTTTAATGAGCAACACAGAACTCTGTAATAGTGCTTGAAATAGCTCCTGGAGGAAGTAAAACGGTTTATAGGAGTACAACCTCAACTTCAAGGACAAAAGTATATTAATTAATACGAACGTATTTCAAAGTTCACTTCCAAAGCTTGCCATTTCATTACTGCCTTGGCCAAAGTACAAAGTGATGATGGTCTTTATTATTTAACTCCAACGGAGCTGCCATAAAGTGTTTCTGATGTTCTTATTAAGGAAAGAAATAGATTATCCTGCAGTTTTTTTCAATCCACTCCTTTGAAAGACAAAGTGCTACTCTTCTTTTCTGCTGTTCATTCTCTGGTCCTTTTTCTCTATCCCCATTCTCCCTCCTTATTTTTCTCCCTCAGTCTCTTCACCCTTCCCCACTCCAGTTTCTCACCCTTAGACCTTTCTTTTCTTCTTTATATCTTTGTGATATCCACTATGCATCATTTAGGATCTAGAGAAGGAAATGCCATGTGTTTAAATAATTACAACATGAACTGGAAAATAGAGAGTCACAAAAGGAAAGCACATAGAATGCAATATGTTCAGAGAAGAGAGCAATTCCCTTTAGCTTGGTAATGGGGAAAGGAAAGATCAATAAAACTTGATGGATAGAGGTTCTCTGAGTTGAGTCTTAAAGCATGGGTAGAATTTGGCCATGTGGTCATGTCAAGGCAAAGGAGCTGTATGAACAAAGGCACAGAGGTGGGAAAAGATTCAGTAGTTGCAATAATTCAGTATGTTTAGTTGAATATTAAATAAATGGGAAGAATGGGATATGGGAATGTAAGTCAGAATTAGGTAATGAATAATTTTAAATGCTACATTGAGTAATTCAAAATTTATTCATTAAGTAAGGGAAACAAATTTTCTTTTTTGAGAAAATCAGTTCTGTGGCACATGAAGATTAATATGGTAGTGATGTGTAGGATGGTTTGAAAGTGACTGCTGTAATAGCTCTTGTTAGATTAACATGATCCTCTTTTCTATTTAATGGTTGTTGCACATTGGGTCTCCCGGAAAGCACACAGAGGTTTATTAGGGAGTGCTCTTGGGATCAACACCTGTGGAAGGAAAGGAAAGGGAGTACAGTTGAATAAAGAGAGAAGTTTCCCAAAACACCAAGGGGAGCTCTAAAGCTGTCATGGCTGTTTAGAATTAAGCCAGGCATTGAATATGGGCTGCCCTGGGAAGGGGCCATGGCCTCAGGCAAGGTGACTGGGCAGGGTAGGTAATTCCTGAAAAAGCTTACAGCTGAGTGTTGTCTGAACTCCCCGTAGCTGAAGGAATAATTAGCTGAAGGAATAATTCCTTCAGTCCTGGTGGGAAACCTGGACGGCACATCACAGAATTTACTACAATTGACTCGTTTATCTCTTAATGTCTAAGGTTTGTCCCAACAGAATTTTGAATATTCTTTTCTCAGCACAATTATCACATTCAATATTTATTACAGGCTTACTTATTCATCTTTGCAACTAGAAGGTAATCTTTGTGTGGACAAGAATTGTCTTCTTTATATCTCTGTATTCACAGCATCCAGGATTACAAGAAATAGTTGTTCAAGAGATAATTTCTGAACGAAAGAATCAAAGAATTAACTGCTTTAATTCTTTAGGATTCCTGGTCTGTTAAATTAAAAAGATAATTCTTTCACCATTTTTAATCTTTTTAGGGGAAGTCTTGGTTTAGTCAGGCTACCTTGAAATCTACACTGGTATCTATCATGCACTTCCTAATCTCTGAAACTGGTACTCATTTCTAAAGTTGTTAACCATTGCTGCCAATGTATATTCACTTTTGTTCTAAGATACTGCTACATATTAAAGCTAGTCGAATGAATCAGCAAAGTGCAAGAAGGATCCCATGCTGGAAATCACCTGAAGACACAAATGAGGCAAGGAATGATTCCTGTACTCTTGAGTTTACAATATTCTTGATAACTCTTATAAAGTTTAATTGACTCAGGAATAACCACAAAGCCATGTACAATGAGTACTAAGTAATGCTGAATAATTAAGGAAGAAGGAAGCATAGAAAGAAACAATAATAAAAATGAAGATAGTTTTTGGAGAAAAGATATGGCATTTGAAAACAGAGCCTCAAAATTCTTTAACTCTTCTTGCAAGGAAAGATGGAGTCTGTGTCTCCTCCCCTTGAACCTGGACAGGTCTGTGACTACTTTGACCCAAGAAAGTATAGCTAAAGCAACCATTATGTGACTTCTGAGGCTAGGTCAGAAAAGTTTTTACAACTTCTACCTGGTTCTCTTGAAACACTAGCTCTACAGAGGTTCCGTTTCAGGAAACTGTCAAAACTCAGCTCTCATGCTGTCAAGAGTCCAAACCACATGGAGAGGCCATGTTTCAGTGCTCGAGTCAACAGTCCCAACTGAGGCACACTTATGAATGAAGGAGACATCTTGGAAGTTGCACCTCCAGACAGCTGTCACAGCCTCTCATCTTTTGACTCTTTCCAGCTGAGTCCCCAGAGGTTGTAAAGCAATAAGAGTTCATTCTATTGTACTTTTCCAGATTTCTAACCTACTGATTTTGTAAGGTTAATTAGATGGTTATTGTTTTATGCCATTAAATTTGGGGTGACTTGTTAAACAGTAAAGATAAAGGTAACAAAAGACTTTCTGAGGAATTGTATTTTTAAAAAAGTTGTCTGTTCTCATTGTGTTCTCAAACACTGTTTAAACTGCTTTACCACTTTTGGAAATGCCACACATTTTTAAATTTCTATTGTTCAGAGGAGTAGGTGATTGCAATGGGTTGACTTGCTCAGCAAAACTTCCTCATATTAGTAGACAACAAAGGTGACAATTATTATAATTCATCATAAATGTAATGATATATTTTGAGAGTTTCCTTTGTGTCAGGTATTATGTAGGTACATTATGTAAATTACTAATTTAATTTTGATCCCTATCTTATCCCTCTAAGGTAGGAACTATTATTATATTTTACACATGAATACAATGAGGTTTAAATACCACATAAGTAATTAGCCTGAGGACTCTCATTCTTCCCATTCAGAGAGAACTGGGAAGTGAATCTAGGTTGGGTTGACAAAATCCAAACAAAATCCAAAGTCTTAACTGCAATGAAATAGGGCTTTTATTCTTGAAATAAAATAGAAAAATATACAAGAGGAAGATAGTGTGAAATGGCTTTTGCTAATACTGTCCCGGTATGGGAGAATAATGATTGTGTCATAATATCTTAGTAACTTTTTATACACTAATGTGAAATATGGTGCAAAAAACTCTGGCTTGATTTCTCCACAATATTTAGAGTAAAAGGAGCATCTTGAATTACTATACGTGCTGCATAAATTCAAGAAGATGATCTGAAAAGAATTCAACCAAGCAGTGGCCCTTGAAAATAAAGATTTCTCATAAAGTAAAATGAATTATTGTCCTCGCCCATTGCACTAAAACTCTAATATGACAGTAACCAGAAAGCTGAGGGGAAAAATCATTTCAAGTAGGGCCTGTTTTGTGGCTCTGGACCCACAGATTGATTTTATATGCAGGTTTAACACTCGGCAGCTGCCAAAAGGCATCAGTGCAGTAGCCCATTCAGAGAAAAACAAAATTTGAAAAGAGGACAGCCAGCAAGGACATGCTGTAAAAGGCAAAGGACAAATATGAAAAAGATCTCCTGGCCCATGCTCTCAATCTGGACATTTACAATATCTAAGAATAGAAGAGACGACAGAGGAAAAGCTAATATCAAATTTAAACATGAAATAGAGATCAGCAGCTCATTAAATCTTACGCATTTCCACGAGAACAGGAGCTGAAGAGAAGTAGCTGAAATTATACCATTTAAAGTGCAGATGATGTGATTCTAGGAACTAAATATATATGAGAAGTGATGAGATCCCACAATGATTTGAACAAAGCCCTGTTTTAGAGATGGCTTGAGTCTGTAGGAGGGAAGCAGTAGATGACTGAGATGATCACTCTGGGTAATTTTAATGCCTTTGTCTTATGTTAAGATGTTATAAGGTTATGGTGTTTAGGTGTTCAAGAATGATGAAGTACCAGTATTGAGAGGATGCTGTGATCTTAACTTGGAATCTAACGGTGCTTTCACAGTGTGAATCATGAAATTCAGCATTCATGTATGAATTTATGTCTGAATTTATGTCTCCTAACTTCTCAAGGTAACTCTGTATATAGCTTCAGGAAAGGACTACCTTTCTTTTAGAATGGAATCTGCCATGAGATAAATATAGATTTAGATGCAAGACTTTGGAAGTAATAGAAAATTGAATACACAGTTATTCACACTTTTATTTCTATAATTCAGAAGGAGTATCCCCATTTTTATTGTTAGTTTTATTTAACAAGGCATCAGCAATAGTTTTAAGAAGAACTAATTCAAAGCAGCTGAAGCTCAAGATAATAGAGGACTTGGTGTGTAACTGAGCAGAGGGTTAGTGCACTGACCAGGGCCATGTGATACTGGGGCAGAGACCACTTTCTGTGATAGGTCTGATGTTCACAATATGGCATCCTGGTGGTATACCAAAGTGACATTAGGAAAGGGACTGTGGAGCCTCTGATATGGCTTGGATCCCACCGTGCTCCGCAGGTTTCGGTAAAGCTTGACAAAACATGCTGTCTGCATGCAGGTTCAGATGTGCTTAAAGGTCTAAGTGCTCTGAGCTCTTCAGTGACTCTGGAGCAAGGTGAAGTGGGAATTACAGATTTTTCTTTTAGTGATTTCTTGTTCAGAATTTTTTTATAATATCTATATGCTTGCTGCCAATCAGTTCAAAATTAACTTAGAAGGCCAAGAAGGTGTCTCAATATTTGAATCAATACAGCATATTTATTGAAAAATTACAGTACTTTCCAAAGAAGGTGAACAACATGGATTTTGGGTGGTAAATAAAAAATGATACTAACTTCAAACATTAGACTATATTTGCGGGGTGGTGGTAGGGGAAGCCTCCAGCAGAAATACTGAGTTCAACACATCTCTTTTTTTATTGCAATCCTAGATCAAGGCAAGAGAAAATTCTGATAGCAGAGCAATGCATTCTAAGACTGAGTTTATCAAATATGTGCCTATCTGGCTATTAGTAATGGCCCTTTTAAACATATGACCACAGGTGAAATTTCCAGGTGGATTTCCCCCCAGAGCTTTCTTAATTTTAGTTAGCAATAAGCAAAGCAAAAATATTCTTGTCCAGTGTCTGGCAACTCTGTAAAGTGATAAACTGAATTAATTAGAGGACCTTCATGAGTGGCATTTTATTCTTGTGTTTATTAGTACTACAAATAATTGGTATGTTAATCCCTATTCAACTGAATTTAATCTGTTTCAATTTATTATAACACTATGCACGGTATTTCAGCTGATTTTAGCATTCAAGAAAGCTCTGTTGTACAAACTGGACAGGGAAACCATTTTTAACACCCTTATAGATTTCATTTGGAAAGGGTTGAGTTCATAGGGAATTCACTTCAAGTACCCACTGCAATCACCCCTTGTTTGTAGTCAGTGCTTTGGAAACAGGGCTTAATAACATTTCCTTAAAAATTTAAGAGTTCACGATTTATCTTAGTAATCTTTCCTCTGTGTTAAAATTCTGATAGGCAGGATACTTTTTCTAAAAATCTTTGCCTTCAGTTTTAGTCCTTTTGTCTTTTCCTTTCTATCCTGAGAAATAGAGAAAAAATTGTCCACCACCACTTATACAAAATCTCAAACTCTACCTGAAAAGATAATACACTTTGGAGGCTATAGAAGCTGAGATTGACCTCTGTCCTAAAACTATTTCTCAACCCATATACACTCCTTCTATCTATATATTCATTTCCATGCTTGTATTATTAGACTCTTGACAAAATAGAGCCCAATTATAAAGGCTCAGTCAATACTGAAGAATGTGTTTAGACAATACATCTTATTTATTCACATTTGTATCCTTAAATGAAAAATACTACAAAAATCTCAGTTTTGAAGGCAACTATATCACCATTTTCTTTTTGTCTACACAAATCCCACCCAGTCCAAAGGGCCTGTCTCTAGTTCATCTCCTCCTAGAGTTCTTTTCTAATTTGCAAAGTATCTGTTAACTTTCTCCTCCCCTGAAATTTTGCCAGTAAGCCCTTAATTATGCAAGGTGTTAGGTTGTTCTCTTAAGGTGTTTCTTTCATATGAATCTCCAAATAAACTCTGAAACTCTTTGAGAGTTAAGACGATGTCTTAAACGGCTCTTGTATATTCACAGCAATTAGCATAATGTTAAGCACATTATAATAGGTTCTTATGAACGCTTGTTGATCGAGTCACACAATCAACTGCTTTCCTGAGTCCCACAGTTGATTTTTGCAGTTAAATATTGTGAGACAGAGAGCACCACCGTCACTTGATGTTTCAGAAACTCCTAGGCAGAATTCAGATTCTAGGACTCCTTAAGACCAAGTTGCAGTTAGGATTTGGAGGATAGATACTATTAACCTCAATTTGTAGCTCTCTGTTTTTAACAAGCAAACAAAAAAACAAACAAAAAGTACCACTGTCTTTTCAGACTTTCATACCGAAATTTTGACTGTAAAATGTGAGCAGCCCAAACTTTCTAAACAATCCGATAGAATGATCTTAAAATTTCCATCATCATATTAGCATCGGTAATCTTTGAGAATTATATTCTCTTCAATAGGATAATACTGTTAACCTCCAAATTCTTTTGTACCTCGTAATTGAAAGGTTCTAAAGAACCATATTACTAGTTAAAAATCCTGGTGCCAGGAGAGTTCATGTAAAATAATTTCTTTCATTCCATTTTTTTATTGCAATTAGTTGGTATCTGAAGAGAGCTAAAGTACTCAATAAAGGCTGTCCCATCCAATTTTATAAACACTAGATTAGAAATTTTTGACACTTCATGTTTTCATAACTGAATGTAAACTTCAGAAGGGCAGGGCTCTCAGGTTTTATACTGACCTATCTCCAGGGCTTACTCAGTCCCAGAAATAACACAAACATTTGTTTCATAAATGTTTACTTATATTTCTTTGAGATTCCAATTTGTGATTTTGTTAGGCAAAGTCAATAAATCTTGGGAGACAATGACCACATATTCCCTCCTGCCTTAAGATGATTTCAGCTACATTTGTTACTTCTGTTCTCTGCCAATCTTGGATGTTGCTTTTGAACAACTAATAGTTTTTAAAATAATGTAATTTTGAGATTACTTCAAATCTTATGCAAACCTGATTTTATGTTTCATATTAAAAGTTAAAGGTTTTTATTTTTTTGAGTTACCTGCACTGCAACGTGTAATCTTCCACAAATTTTACTTTTTTTCAACACCTGTGCTATAAACTGATGCCAATAAAGGCCAACATATTGTCTAATGAAGGCCAACATATTCCAAGTATTATTCAGTAATGAAACCACAGCAATTAACAAATGCTTTCAATATTCTTTATAGAACTGCATAGAACTTAGTAGCTGCCTTTTAACTTGTTCCTCTTCAGAATTAATGACTTTGGTTTTTAAAGGCAATACATATATTTTCCTCTGCTTTAAATTCTTATTTGAGTAGGAAATTCATCACACCCAGGAAGATAATTGCACAGTGTCAATGGAAGAGTATCAACAGTCCCCATATTCTCTGTTACCCACTATGCCCAAGACATGTCAAATAAAAAAATGTACTCTAAATAAAAAGAGTGCACTTACCATACAACTATAGTTTCAAACACACTTTCTAGAACTTCTCTTACAACTAGATTTCTCTGCCTAAGTTCTTATTTAGAAATGCTAGAGCTTCCAGCAGGAAGTATGTACAAGGATTGTGCAGTCATTGATTTGTAATAATAATAATAATAATAATAAATACTTGTGCTAAGCATTATGCAAAGCAGCTGACATATATAATCACATTTTAAATTTTACAGTGACCTTTAGGTATTACTTTTAACTGTGTAAACCGAGACTTAGAACGGTAAAATATAACTTGCCTTAGGTCATAGAATTATTGTGTTATAACTAGGTTGGAGTTGGAAGCCAGTCTGTCTTACAATAAATCTGTGCATCTTGTTAAGCAATACTATATTGCCTCTCTCTGTTCTGGGCAGTTATTTTACACATCACCAAAAAGGGGATGTGAAAAATACATGTTGCTCGATTACTCAATTGGAAAAGGAAATTGGATAGACAAATATTGTTAAAAGAGAAGAGATATTTAATAGTTTTCTCTCTCAAAGAAGGAGTATCGTCCAACATATAATTAAAGGTGATTTAAATAGTAGCATAGATTTAAGAGATTTTAGAGATTGGAAAATAATAATAGTTATTTATTCATTCAATCAGTAGATAGTTTGAGTGTCTCTTAGGTGCAACCACTGAAACAAAGCACTGGACATACAGTAGCATATGCTCAAAGCAGAGATTTCTTTAGTAAAAATTATAAAGAAGTCATAAAAAGCAGCACATCACATATTTACGCATAGGGACTGATGGAAATACTGCATTAAAGCTTTCATTGCAATTTTACACATTATGGAATTATGTATTGCTAATGAGGGACAACACATTGAATATATCATAATGTCACTGAATGTATTGTGCCTCACAATGTAATAGCAATATATAATTTGTTACATGTATTTATGTGTGTTTTCAGATTTTATGGCCGATCTCCATGTTCAAAAATTTTGCTAAATCCACTTATTAATTCTAATAATTTGAATGTAGATCCTTTTGATTTGTAAAGTATACATGATGTTTTCTGATATAATGACAGTTTTAAGTCTTACATTAGAAATCTTGTGTCTTTTATTCTTGTACTTCTGCAGTGACTAGGACATTCAGTACAATGTTCAATGAAAGGGATAACAGCAGACATTGTTGGCTCATTATTGATCTCATAAGCAGAACTTTTTAACATTTCACTATTAACTAAAACATTTGCTGTGGGATATTTGTAGATACCACTTACCAGGTGAAGAAAAAGTTCCTCACTATTCCTAGTTTGCTGAGTTTTAATCATGGACCATTTTTAATTTTATCACTTTTATCATTTTCTGTCTATTACATTGATTGTATTCTTGTTCTCTACTTTATTAATGTAAATGACCAGCAATCAGTTTTACATACTTGAAACACACTGGACTATTTTTGTAGCTTAAATTCTTGTTAATTTTCTGGGATTCAGTTTGCTAATATTCAATTCACTTAAAACATTAATTGACATATTTAACATATAATATTGTGTAAAATTAAGGTGTACAACATAGTGATTTAATACATTTATATATTTATAATATGATTGCTATTGTAGTGATAATTAGCACCTCTATCACAGCACATAATTATCATTTCTTTTTAGTGATTGTGATAATTAAGATCTGCTCTCTCAGCAAGTTTGATGATTATAATATGATATTGTCACCTATATTCACTATACTGTGCATTATATATATAGGACTTATTTACTATGCATTGCAAGTCTGTACCCTTCAACAACATCTCTTCTATCTCCCCACCCCTCACAGACCCTGGTAACCACCATTTTACTCTGTTTTTACAAGTTTGACTTCTTTTAGCATCCATATATCAGTGCTGTCATACAGTATTTGTCTTTCTCTGACTTATCTCACTCAGCATAATGTCCTCAAGGTCAGTCCATGTTGTTGCAAATGGCAGGTTGTCCTTCTTTCTCATGAATAATATTCCACCACATATATGTATATTCATCCACAGACAGATTGTTTTCCATATCTTGGCTATTGTGAATAATGCTGCAGTAAACATTAGAGTGCATATATCTCTTCAATATTATGTTTTCATTTCCTTTGGGTATATACTCAGAAGTGGAATTGCTAGATCATATGGTGTTTCTATTTTCAATTTTTTGAGGAAGCTCCAAGTTTACATTTCCACCAACAGTATACAAGGTTCCCTTTTCTCCATATTCTTGCCAACAAGAATCTCTTGTCTTTTTGATGATATATATAGCCATTCCAACAGGTGTATGGTGGTATTTCGTTGTAGTTTGGGTTTGCATTTCCCTGATGATTAGTGATGTTAAGCATCTTTTCATGTACCTGTTGGCCAATTGTGGAAATTCAATCACAATGATCAGAGAGGAAATAAATGAAATAGAGACTAAAAAATATTAGAAAATAATAATAGACTAAAAGTTAATAGACTAAAAGATAGTTGATGAAACTGAGTAGGTTTTTTGAAAAGATAAACAAAATAGACAAACATTTATCTAGAGACTTACCAAGGGAAAACAAAAGTACTTGAATAAATAAAATTAGAAATGTAAGAGAAGACATTACAGCTGATACCACAGATATACAAAGGATTGTAAGAGACTACTATGAACACTTATATGCCAACAAGATGGACAACCTAGAAGAAATGGAAAAAAATCCTAGAAACATACAACCTATCAAGACTGAATCATGAAGAAATAGAAAATCTGAACAGAACAGTTACTAGTAAGGAGATTGAATCAGTAATCAAAATGTTTCAACAAAGAAAACTCTAGGACCAGATGGCTTCACAGGCAAATTCTACCAAACATTTGAAGAACTAATACAAATCCTTTTCAAACTCTTCCAAAGAAGAGGAAGGAACACTTCCAAACTCATTTTATGAGGCCAGCATTACCCTGATACCAAAACCAGACAAGGCCAGTATTGCTGATAAAGATAGATGCAAATATCCTCAACAAAATATTAGGAAATCAAATTCAACAGTACTTTAAAAGGATTATACACCATGTTGGAGAGGAATTCATTCCAGGGATGCAAGAATGGTTCTGTATCTGCAAATCAAGCAGTGTAATACAACATGTTAACAAAATGAAGGATAAAAATCTTATGATCATCTCAATAGATGCAGAAAAGGCATTTGACAAAATTCAACATCCATTTTTGATAAAACCTCTCAACAAATTGGGTATAGAGAGAACATATCTCAACTTAATAAAGGCCATGTATAACAAGCCCACAGCTACCATCATACTCAAAGGTGAAAAGCTGAAAGCTTTTTCTCTAAGATCTGGAGCACGAAAAGAATGCCCACTCTTACCATTTATATTCAGCATAGTAGTAGAAGACCTATCCAGAGCAATTAGGCAAAAAAAAGAAATAAAATGCACCCAAATCAGATAAGAAGTATAATTCTCTCTATTTGCATCTGACATGATATTATGTGTAGAAAATCCCAAAAGTTCCAGGAAAAAAAAAAAAAAGAACTGTTAAAACTGATATACAAATTCAATAAGTTGCAGGATACAAATTTTGTCAATAGACAAAAATAAGTTCTGTTTCAATACACCAACAATGATCTGTCAGAAAGATAAATTAAGAAAATGGACCCATTTACATTACATCAAAAAGAATAAAATACCTAGGAATAAATGTAACTGAGAAGGTTAAGATCTGTTCACTAAAGACTATAATCAATGAAATAAATTAAAAAAGGCACAAATAAATGGAAAGATATCTTATGTTCATGGATTGAATGTATTAGTAATATTAAAATCTACTGAATCTGAAACTACACATTCAGTGCTACCTCTATCAAAATTTCTATGACAATTTTTTTCACAGAAATAGAAAAGAAAGAAAAATAATGCTAAAACTTGTATGGAACCACAGAAGACCTTGAATAACCAAAGCCATCATGAGAAAGAAGAACAAAGCTGGAGGCATCACACTTCCTGATTTCAAACTATATTACAAAACTATAATAACCAAAACAGTATAGTATTGGAATAGAGACAGACACATAGATCAGTGAAACAGAATAGAGAGCCAAGAAATAAACCCATGCATATATAGTGAGTTAATTTAAGACAAAGGAAACAAGAATATACAATAGGGAAAGGAGAGTCTCTTCACTAAATGGTGTTGGGAAAACTGGACAGCCACATGCAAGAGAATGAAACAGGACCCCCATCTTACACCAGCCACAAATATCAACTCAATTTGGATTAAAAACTTGAACTTAAAACCTGAAAACTTAAAAATCCTAGAAGAAAACATAGGTATAAGCTCCTTGGCATCAGTCTTGGAAATAATTTTTTTGGATTTGAAACCAAAAACAATGGCAACAAAAGCAAAAATAAGCAAGTGGCACTACATCAAATAAAAAGCTTCTTCAGAGGACTTCTCTGGTTGTCCAGCAGTTAAGACCCTGCGCCTCCAGTGCAGGGAGTGTGGGTTCCATCCCTGATTGGGGAACTAATATCCCACATGCCATGCAGCACGGCCCCACCCCCCCCCCAAAAAAAAGAAAAAAAAGTTTCTGCAAAGGAAACCATCAACAGTATGAAAGGACATCCTACAGAATGGGAGTAAATATTTGCTAGTCATATATCTGGCAAGGGATTAATATCCAAAATATATGAAAAACTCATACAACTCAATAGCAAAAAAAATTTTTAAATGGGCAAAAGAACTGAATAGACATTTTTCCAAAGACATACAAATGGCCAACAGGTACATGAAAGGATGCTCAACATCAGTAATCATCAGCCAAATTCAAATCAAAACCACAATGAGATATCATCTCACACTTGTTAGAATGGCTATCATCAAAAAGAGAGGAGATAAGTGCTGGCAAAGATGTGGATTATAGGGAACTCTTTTGCACTGTTGGTGGGAATGTAAATTGGTGCAGCCACTATGGAAAACAGCATGGAGGTTCCTCAAAAGATAAAATATAGTTACAATATTATCAAGAAATCCCACTTCTGGTATATATCCAAAGGAAATTAAAACAGGACCTCGAAGAGATATCTGCAGTCCCATGTTCATTGCAGCATTATTCACAATAGCCAAGATATGGAAACAACCTAAATGTCCACCAATGGAGGAATGGATCAAGAAGATGTAATATATATTACATATATTATACATGTATATATATATATATATATACATATATGTAGTGGAATAATATTCAGCCAGAAGAAAGAAATCATCCTGCTGTAAAGATTATATACATAAAGACTATATAAGGTAGATTAAGAATGATAAATTAAGGATGAATTTATAATAGTAACCAAAATCATTAAATGTCTAGGGAAAAATACAGGAAAATAAGTTCCAGAGTTTGACACTGGAAGCCTCAAAGCTAATTAAGGGAAATTTTTAAAGATTTAAATAATGGAAGAGATATTCTGTGTTCATACATTGGACAACTCAATTTTATAAAGATGTTAATTTTTCTGAAATTTGTATATACTTTCACTATAATTCCAGTCACATACATTTATCAACTCTACATTTTAAATGCATCTAGAATTTGCCTTCTTATCACTACCTGCTTTACTAGGACATCTTAGTTGAGTCCACCATCATATTTTGCTTGGACTATTGCACTGACCCCTCACCTGGTCTTGTTGCTTCTGCTCTTGTTCCTCTACAGTATAGTCTCATCACAGGATCTACAGTGACATGTCTCTCCCTGTACAAAACACTCCAATATTTGCCAAATTGTTCAGAGTAAACACCAGTACTTATAAGAACCCTCAATGACTTTCCTGATCTACCCCTATCCCTACTACCTCAGATCTCATGTCCTACTACCCTCTCTCACTGCAGCAGCCCAAATGGTTCTTCCTCTGTATCTTGAACATTCTTGGCACGCTCCATATCAAGGTCTTTGCTGTTGCAAAGTGCTTTACCCTTTGCCTAGATGGTTTTTCCCCAGTTAGCCACAGCTTGCCCCTTACTTCCTTCAGGCACTTAGTGATTTCAGGCCCACCTGATAACAGCATTTAAAAATGTAACTATCAACAGCAGGATCTAGAACAGGGCCTGACACAGTAGCATTCATTCATTAATGTATTCAGTAAATGATTGTTGAACATATCTGATATACCTGTACTATGGCTTGAAGGATGCCAACATTGAAAAGATTCAATCTTTGCTTCAAAGAAAGTGTCAAGTGGGGATATAAACATAACAACTAACGTTTATATAGGAGCTGCAATTTACAAAATGTCTACAATTTACATACTTCTTACATTTGGGCCTCCCAAACAACACTGTGTTGTGGAGAGAGCAGGTGTTTCACAGATATAAAATTGGAGAGGTTAAATAATTTGCCCAAGTGGGAAAGCTATGTCTCAAAGCCTGGCTTTCTGACTTTGAAACTCTTTTTTTCCTTTGGTCACACAAGACTGAATTCTCTTTGGACTTTGGGGAGTACAGTAGAAGAGTAAAATAAAGTCTATGCCTGTAATAAATTTGAAATCTTTGTGGGTCATAGCTGTGGCATGAGAAACAAAATGAATCTCATGACACTCAAATATCCTCAGGTTAGTTTATAATCTATAAAATGGGAGTCATGCATACACAATTACCTTAGGGGACATTGAGAAGATTAATGAGGCTATGTTTATGAAAAATCTTTAAATTATAAAGGGAAAAGCGTTATCTTCAGAAAAGGAAGTATTAATAATCCATATTTTTCTTATACACAAGCTTAGCATATGGTTTTGTGAAAGGAAATCCATGGCTGTTTAATTCTAACTTTGAAACTTACTATTATTTAAAAAATAGTGTGTGATTTGATTTCTAAATATTGCTTAAGTTCTTTAATAAAAAAGGAAAGACAAACATATTTTCCAATGGAGTTCAAATTTGTAGACCATCCAGCCTACTATTAGGAGGTGAAAAAAATTAAGAACCTCTAAATTTTTAAAACAACATTGAACAAAAGAATTAAAAGAGAGCTGTTTTATTTCTAATCTCAACTGGAGAAATTCTAAGGTTAAAAAAGATTATTAATATATAGAAATGACATTTAGTTAATAAAAACTATAAAGTGACTAAGAAATTAGTCTCCTTAGGAACATTAATTTCATCATGACTATGCTTTTTATAAGTAGATTTGTAAAAAAGTGATAAAAGCAGTATTTATATAAAAAAGAAAAATATTTTCTAAACTAGACACTGCATAAAGGACTAGGGAAGCATTTACTGAAGTAATGCTTAACAAAGTTTAAAATAATAGTAATTAGACAAGCATTGGCTTTTAAACTTACTAAAATATAAAAATTGATTTAGGTACATATTTAAAATTGATACATCATATACAGCCACTACAATTTACTTTTGTAAGATGTATGGAAGATTAAGATAATGCAAAGAAGATTACAGAATAAACGTCAATGTTAAAAAAAATATTTTTTTTACAAACTTAAGTTAGCATTTGAGGGCATTTTATAATATCAATAAATCAAAGTTAATTTACCTCTCCTACAGGAGTTTTGTCAGATTTTCTGTTTGGGAAATATTGCTAGTCATTTTTCACTTTGATGCATTTGCTTAAAAAAAAGTTAATAATGATATTTAATATTCTAAAATAATCTTTTAGAAATTATAGTCATATATTCAGAATGCACATTTCCCCACATATTTCATATTACTTCACTTTTGTATGATAGATAACAGTACAATACTATTCAAATTAAATAGGTTTCTGGTTATTTGAAATGGCAAAGAAGGAAGTTGTGACAAAGCGAAATGGGAATGTTAAGTTTATGTGTCAACTTGGCTAGGCCGTGGTGCCCAGTTGTTTGGTCAAAGACCAGTCTAGATGTTGCTGTGAAGTCATTATTTAGACATGATTAATATTTAAATCAGTAGACTTTGAATAAAGTAGGTTACCCTCCATAATGTGGGTAGGCCTCATCCAGTCAAAGGACTTAAGAGAAAAGACTGAGGTCCTGCAGAAAGGAAGGAATTCTGGAGACAAACTCAAATTCTGCCTTCAAACTCAAGACTGAAACATCAACTCTTACCAGAATTTCTAGGTCATAGGCCCGCCCTGCAAATTTCAAACTTACCAGACTCACAATCACATGAGCCAATTCCTTAATCACATACACACCCACACATATTTATATACATGCATGCATACATCCTATTGGTTCTGTTTGGAGAACCCTGACTGATACAGGGTTTATACCCATACCCCACCCCCCAAAATAACAAACACTAAATTCTATAGAAACCATTCTAGTATAAGAACAAACAACAAAACTTTAGACAGAATTAAAGAAATAGTGGGGAAAGGCACATGGTTGGTCTCCTCCTGAATTTTTTTAACTGGAGTAAAAGCTTTGGTGTACTGTGCCTTGAAATTTTACTTGAAAAATTACTTGGATTTGGCTGGAATGAAAATAACCACATTATCAGTGCTAAAAACTGGCTTAAGACCATGACTTAAAGTATAAAAAAAAAAAATCAGAATAGACTCTTAATAAGTTAGACATAAAGAATTGGGAGAACATTTAGAACACTAAAGAGATTGAAAGTCAGTAGTATTTTTATGAGTAAGATTTGATATTACCTCCCAGAAAAGAAGGTGATAAATCTTTTCAACATGATTTCAGAGATAGATGGTTGGAATTCTAGAAATATTTATGCAAGATGGAGGTGGTGTTCTAAGCAGAATGGATACGGACTGGATTTCACAACTTGATACTACTGTAAGAGAACAGCTTTGATTAACTAAATATTCCTTAATCCACCACACTAAGAGAAACATAAAAGTCTATAGACAGAGCACTTGAGAAATACTTAAAGGAGGATGAAACAAGTTCTCTAGGTTTCTGCCATGTATCATTCTTTTTGTTCATTCTTGAAGATAACCACTCAAGAATGAACTTGAGGAATATTTCACTTCTATAGCCAGTCAAATAAAATAATAATTAAGATCACCAAATGAACTTTACAACCGAAGCAATACTGTAAAAAGGATGGTGACCAGATCAGTGAACACAAGAAAATGTGATCAGACTATAAATAAAGGATTTTGTTTCATCATAAGCACAGACATTTTTCAGAACCATTGCTGCCTGTGAATGCTTTGGAACAGATGAGGGGTTGGACAGGGATTCTTAAAATTTTTATTTCTCATAATTCCTGTGCTGGTCATTTGCCTATTTGGTCGCTAGTCTATTTTTCCAATTACCTTGCTTTGCTTTGTATCACAGATCATCCTGTTTATAGACTTCTGGTTACATTCAGCAAGTTGTAGGCATTGGTGGGTGTGAGAAGGGGATAAATCAGGGTATTTCTCCCTCTCTTGCCTTACCTACAGTAACATTTCTAGCAGTGATTATGTGTCCATATTGGTTCCAGGTTCTGATAGAAAGCCACAGTTCCATGGTTCCAGCTCCTGCCAACAAAGCAGTGGATTCTAATGCCCATTAGACAATCCTTCTTGCTCTGGTTTTGCTACTTCCCCTTATTGTCCCTGTTGCTCTAGGGATAGCTGATGTCTTTGTGCTGTTGCTTCATGGTACTCAGTTTGGTTATTCAACCTTTTTATCACTTGCTTAATCAATTCTCTATGTTAATTTTCTCAGTATGAAAGAACTAAATGGATATCTTTTTCTTATCTCATACAGTTCTTAAAAGTGGTCACATAATTCTCTCCTAAGAGAACAGAATTTCTCCTAAGTCAATTTAAAGACTGAACTTTCTGACTTCTCAACATCTTTCCAAAAATTGTCATAACATGTTACACTTTGGGTTGTCAAGTGCAACCCAAAGAACTCATATTCTTATTGTTCATGACATTTTGCATTCTATTGCTTCTAAAACAAATACTTTAACATTACTCCCCCCCCCAATACTTTTTTATTATTTCAGTTTTGAATAGGAATTTAAAAATTATTGTTGACAAGGTGTAATCACACCTGGGACCTTTCTATTTTTGTTATGGATCTTAGTGTTTTTGGTGTAACTAATTACTTTGGAAATATCCCTAGGCTGAGTGTAAATGCCAGTGTTCAGGAGAAAATTTATAAAGACATTATATCTTCCAATTGAGTTCTATTAAACAATATTTCACTATAAACCAAGTGAATACCTTCAAGATTCCTTATTGCACTGCCCTTGAGATCTTTGCCATGGGCCCACCTTGAAGGTAAACTGGAAAACAATAACTACATTCTAACAATTAAGTCATCAGAATTATCACAGATTATTTTAATGGTTTACTTAGAGGACTTATCTACAGAAAGGCTATCTGTGTGTGTATGAAGTTCCAGGATTTATTCTCTTGATCTGTATGTGGCTCTTTACCCATGTTTTAAACATTAGTGTAGCCCACAATATCCTCATAAGTGTCAGAAATCTGGCCACTGTGCTGAACTGGACTTGGAGTGTAACCCAGTTAGACCTCAGGGAGAGAATAAATATTAAAAGCATCATGCACTAAAAAGAAGTCCAATGGGAGAAGAGCAGCATTCTGTTCTGCTTGGATCTGAGCTCAGTGATCCAGATGCAGCAGAGTGACCTAAGAGCTCCCAAAACAATTCTCTAATTTCCAGAGTGAATGGCAGCTAGGACTTCAAACTCAGAAAATCATAGTTTACATGTGCAGAAAATGCTGAAACATTGGCAGATAACCTAAGGAATATATGTGTACTGAATGTACTTAAACATATGTTTGAAATTTTAAATTTAAAACAAATTATAGTAAGAAAAGCAAGCAAGCATATATATGTATGTATATATGCATATGTATGTGTATATATATCCTAATGCATTCATATCAATTTACCTTTGAGTTAATCTCAGTATAGTCTCAATATTTAAGAATTCTCTCAATCTGTTTATGACATATACTCAGATTCTACAACCGTATATAGCATGTGTCAGAAAGCTATAAGTTGATGCAATGTGAAATTCAAAGGAAATGAAAGATTCATTTTCATGTTTTTCTCCAAATGTTCAGAGTCCTTTTCTTACTTATTGACCCTTTATTCAGCACCAACATTCTTCTCAACAAAGTAGCTGAGAATCTCCAGACTTTTATTAAAAAAAAAAAAAGCCCTTCAGATATGATATTTATTTTATAACACAAAAAGAATCAATAAGAGCTCTTTAGGATTAGAAGATTCACCAAATCCTGGAGGGATTTAAAGGAGAGATTTTTGTTCCATTCTGCTGCCAGAAGGTCAGGTTCAGTTTGATGCCACACTTTCGTTTTTGTTGTGGTGGTTATCTCAAAGCTTTTGCGTAGTTGTAACTCAGAAGTGGAATTCCAAACAGCAAAGGAATAGTGAAAAAAAAAAAAAAGTTTCAAAAGAGTTCTAAAGGCTTCTATGAAGAAAGATTTCTCACAAAATAAAAATGAAAAATAAAAAGTGAAACTAAGGTAAGGAAGTCTTAGAAGTTTTGGCTTCTGAGATATAAGTACCACAGGAAAAACTACTCTGTCAATCTTGATCTAAATTTAACAGGCAATATGCAGGTGGTAAAGCATTTTGTCAACTACCTGTGGGTAATGAGGCTTCTCTTGACTACATACGAGTTTTCAGATCTCTAATTATATGCCAGAAATTTCATACCTAAATTGGAACTAAAATCTGTTATTTTACTTGTTATCAGTGATAGTTTGGTAACTAAACCTTAAGGAGGAATTTACTTATATTTAAAAAAGTGAAATACAATTGTTAAACTTTGTTTGTTTTTTTTTAGTTTATAAAAACCAGGTAGCATAGAATCAGATAATTTGCTTGTTACAGGGCTTTATTTAGTGTTCTATTGACCCCTTAGGAATTATATTTAGTATGACATGAAGAGATCTGAACAACACTGCTTAGGTTGGATGTTGTTTAAAACTATATTTTTATAACAGCCATATGGCATGACTGTCCCTAGGGAGGTAATTCTCTTTCTAATTCCTTTATGAATTGCTATAGTTTCATGATAATGAAATAATATTACAGCTCGCAGTACACTCAGCAAAAGTCAAGATGTCCTATTGACTCAGACAACAATGTAGTGGGATCCAGATTTATTATCTGTCAGGGTCAACCTTGCTCTACACAGCGGCAGTGTTCTGAGATCTTCCTGTAATGATAACAAAATGTACCAACAGAGGGCTTCCCTGGTGGCGCAGTGGTTGAGAGTCTGCCTGCCAATGCAGAGGACACGGGTTCAAGCCCTGGTCTGGGAAGATCCCACATGCCGCGGAGCAACTGGGCCCGTGAGCCACAGCTACTGAGCCTGCGTGTCTGGAGCCTGTGCTCCACAACAGGAGAAGCCACGACAATGAGAAGCCCGTGCACCGCGATGAGGAGTGGCCCCCGCTCGCCGCAGCTAGAGAAAGCCCGCACACAGAAACGAAGACCCAACACAGCCAAAAATAAGTAAATAAATAAATAAATTTATAAAAAAAGAAAAAAATGTACCAACAGAGTTATTCTGTTTCATTTGCCTATAATCTCACGTGTCCAAAATGAAAGTTGTTCTCTTTCTCTAAATAAATACAGCACAGCGGCTGAGAACATAGCTCTAGAGCCACACTGCCTGAATTTGAATCCTGGCCTTGCCAATATCTAAACTGGTGACCTTGGGCAAATTACTTAGCCTCTTGCAGATTCAGATTCCTTATCAGTAAACCTGGAATAAAGATACAAGCCACCCCCAGCATTGTTATGAAGATTAAGTTCGTTGGTATGTTCAAACCAGTATTACTACTCAGTGAATAATGGCTGCACTATCCACCTTGTCCTTCAAGCTAGGAATTTTAGGGTCATTCTGTCTTCCTCCCTTATCTGACCATGATCACATTGTAACAGTCCTTTTCCTTTTTAATCTGTCAGAATTATCTTTTTCACTTCTTTCCCCATTGACCTTGAAATTGAGCTCTTACAATTGAGGTTTCTGTTCTATCTTTTACATTCTATTAAAGTATTCATGGAATTTCCAAGCTTAAATCTGTTCACTGGTTTCCTGTTGATTGCTGCAGTGGTTGTCAGATTATTTGAAAAAGCTTTATATCTTTATTCAATGGAAAATTTTCATGGGAGTCCAATATGTACAAAAAGATAAGCGCTGAAATGCCCTAGTAGCAGTAGGAAGTGAGGGTGGGAATCTTCCCATTCACTCTGC
This sequence comes from Balaenoptera borealis, assembly GCF_965194805.1. Lineage (NCBI taxonomy): Eukaryota > Metazoa > Chordata > Mammalia > Artiodactyla > Balaenopteridae > Balaenoptera > Balaenoptera borealis. The sequence goes on along the minus strand of NC_138866.1, from coordinate 70,368,438 downwards.
ATATTACCTCCTCTTGGTTTTTGCTGGCCTTCAGGCCTTATAATCTTTGCAACTCTTCACATCCCCATCGTCACTACTCTCCCTTTGTCAAATACTCTCATCTATGGACTCATAGACCTCATAGTTTTGGTATAATTTATTCTATTTTTAAAATTCTAATATTTTATAATATTTCTACTATTATGTGACATTTACTCGCTGCTATTTGTGTTACTATGGTCTTTGTGTAACTGGAGTCTGCATTTTAAGAACACGCATTGAGTTTACCTTTCTTGTGGTTTTTAAAACTGCTAGCAAACAATTATGTATACAAGAGATACTTAATAATATGCAAACAATAGATCAATTATGTTTCATGTTTTCTGTTCTCTCCTCACTTAGGCCAAGAGTACCCTGTCTCTCTTTTTTTAATACATCTTTACTGGAGTATAATTGCTTCACAATACCCTGTTAGTTTCTGTTGCACAACAAAGCGAATCAGCTATATGCATACACATGCCCCCATATCCCCTCCCTCTTGAGCCTCCCTCCCATCCTCCCTATCCCACCCCTCTAGGTCATCTCAAAGCACTGAGCTCATCTCCCTGTGCTATGCTGCTGCTTCCCATCAGCCAACTACTTTACACTTGGTAGCGTATATATGTCGATGCTACTCTCACTTTGCCCCAGCTTCGCCCTCCCACCCCATGTCATCAAGTCCGTTCTCTATGTCTACCTCTTTATTCCTGCCCTGCAACTAAGTTCATCAGTACCATCTTTTTTTTTAGATTCCATATATATGTGTTAGCATACGGTATTTGTTTTTCTCTTTCTGGCTTGCTTCACTCTGCATGACAGAATCTAGGTCCATCCACCTCACTACAAATAACTCAATTTCACTACTTTTTATGGCTGAGTAATATTCCATTGTATATATGTGCCATATCTTCTTCATCCATCATCGGTCAATGGACATCTAGGTTGGTTACATGTCCTGGCTATTGTAAATAGTGCTGCAATGAACATTAGGGTGCATGTCTCTTTTTGAATTATGATTTTCTCAGGGTATATGCCCAGTAGTGGGATTGCTGGGTCATATGGTAGTTCTATTTTTCATTTTTTAAGGAACCTCCATACTGTTTTCCATAGTGGCTGTATCAACTTACATTCCCACCAACAGTGCAAGAGGGTTCCCTTTTCTCCACACCCTCTCCAGCATTTGTTGGTTGTAGATTTTCTGATGATGCCCATTCTAACTGGTGTGAGGTGATACCTCATTGTAGTTTTGATTTGCATTTCTTTAGTAATTAGTGATGTTGAGCATCTTTTCCTGTGCCTCTTGACTATCTGTATGTCTTCCTTGCTGAAATGTCTATTTAGGTCTTCCGCCCATTTTTTAACTCGATTGTTTTTTTTTTTTTGATATTGAGCTCCATAAGCTGTTTGTATATTTTGGAGATTAATCCTTTGTCTGTTGTTTCATTTGCAAATATTTTCTCCCATCCTGAGGGTTGTCTTTTTGTCTTGTTTATGGTTTCCTTTGCTGTGCAGAAGCTTTTAAATTTAATTAAGTCCCATTTGTTTATTTTTGTTTTTATTTCTTTTACTCTAGGAGGTGGGTCAAAAAAGATCTTGCTGTGGTTTTTGTCAAAGAGTTTTTTTTCTATGTTTTCCTCTAAAAGTTTTATAGTGTCTGGTCTTACATTTAGGTCTTTAACCATTTGGAGTTTACTTTTGTGTATGGTGTTAGGGAGTGTTCTAATTTCATTCTTTTACATGTAGCTGTCCAGTTGTCCCAGCACCACTTATTGAAGAGGCTGTCTTTTCTCCACTGTATGTTCTTGCCTCCTTTGTCGTAAATTAGGTACCCATATATGCATGGGTTTATCTATGGGCATTCTATCCTGTACTATTGATCTATATTTCTGTTTTTGTGCCAGTACCATACTGTCTTTTTTTTTGGGGGGGGTGAAGTAGTAAAGAATAGCTTTATTGCTTTGCCAGACAAAGGGGCCACAGAGGGCTAATGCCCTCAAAACTGTGTGTCCCGACCTGGAGGGGGTAGTGAGGAGTTTTGGGGTTTTTTTTGGAATTTTTGAATTTTATTTTATTTATTTTTTGATACAGCAGGTTCTTATTAGTCATCAACTTTATACACATCAGTGTATACATGTCAGTCCCAATCGCCCAATTCATCACACCACCACACCCACCCCCCTGCCGCTTTCCTCCCTTGGTGTCCATACGTTTGTTCTCTACATCTGTGTCTCAATTTCTGCCCTGCAAACTGGTTCATCTGTACCATTTTTCTAGGTTCCACATACATGAGGTAATATACGATATTTGTTTTTCTCTTTCTGACTTACTTCACTCTCTATGACAGTCTCTAGATCCATCCACGTCTCTACAAATGATGCAATTTCGTTCCTTTTTATGGCTGAGTAATATTCCATTGTATATATGTGCCACAGCTTCTTTATCCATTCGTCTGTCGATGGGCATTTAGGTTGCTTCCATGAGCTGGCTATTGTAAATAGTGCTGCAATGAACATTGGGGTGCATGTGTCTTTTTGAATTGTAGTTTTCTCTGGGTATATGCCCAGTAGTGGGATTGCTGGGTCATATGGTAATTCTATTTTTAGCTTTTTTAAGGAACCTCCATACTGTTCTCCATAGTGGCTGTATCAACTTACATTCCCACCAACAGTGCAAGAGGGTTCCCTTTTCTCCACACCCTCTCCAGCATTTGTTGTTTGTAGATTTTCTGATGATGCCCATTCTAACTGGTGTGAGGTGATACCTCATTGTAGTTTTGATTTGCATTTCTCTACTAATTAGTGATGTTGAGCAGCTTTTCATGTGCCTCTTGGCCATCTGTATGTCTTCTTTGGAGAAATGTCTATTTAGGTCTTCAGCCCATTTTTGGATTGGGTTGTTTGTTTCTTTAATATTGAGCTGAATGAGCTGTTTATATATTTTGGAGATTAATCCTTTGTCCATTGATTCAGTTGCGAATATTTTCTCCCATTCTGAGGGTTGTCTTTTCATCTTGTTCATAGTTTCCTTTGCTGTGCAAAAGCTTTGAAGTTTCATTAGGTCCCATTTGTTTATTTTTGTTTTTATTTCCATTACTCTAGGAGGTGGATCAAAAAAGATCTTGCTGTGATTTATGTCAAAGAGTGTTGTTCCTATGTTTTCCTCTAAGAGTTTTATAGTGTACTGTCTTTTTTTTTTTTTTTTTTTTTATTATTTATTTATTATGTTTATTTTTGGCTGTGTTGGGTCTTCGTTTCTGTGTGAGGGCTTTCTCCAGTTGCGGCAAGTGGGGGCCACTCTTCATCGCGGTGCGCGGGCCTCTCACTATCGCGGCCTCTCTTGTTGCGGAGCAGAGGCTCCAGACGCTCAGGCTCAGTAGTTGTGGCTCACGGGCCCAGTTGCTCCGCGGCATGTGGGATCTTCCCAGACCAGGGCTCGAACCCGTGTCTCCTGCATTGGCAGGCAGATTCTCAACCACTGCGCCACCAGGGAAGCCCTAGTGTACTGTCTTACATTTAGGTCTCTAATCCTTTTTGAGTTTATTTTTGTGTACGGTGTTAGGGACTGTTCTAATTTCATTCTTTTACATGTAGCTGTCCAATTTTCCCAGCACCACTTATTGAAGAGACTGTCTTTTCTCCATTGTATATCCTTGCCTCCTTTGTCATAGATTAGTTGACCATAGGTGCGTGGGTTTATCTCTGGGCTTTCTATCTTGTTCCATTGATCTATGTTTCTGTTTTTGTGCCAGTACCATATTGTCTTGATTACTGTAGCTTTGTAGTATAGTCTGAAGTCAGAGATTCTGATTCCTCCAGCTCTGTTTTTTTCCCTCAAGACTGCTTTGGCTATTCGGGGTCTTTGGTGTCTCCATACAAATTTTAAGACTTTTTGTTCTAGTTCCGTAAAAGAAGCCATTAGTAATTTGATAGGGATTGCACTGAATCTGTAGATCGCTTTGGGTAGTAGAGTCATTTTCACAATATTGATTCTTCCAAACCAAGAACATGGTATATCTCTCCATCTGTTGGTATCATCTTTAATTACTTTCATCAGTACCTTATAGTTTTCTGCATACAGGCCTTTTGTCTCCCTAGGTAGGTTTATTCCTAGGTATTTTATTCTTTTTGTTGCAGTGGTAAGTGAGAGTGTTTCCTTAATTTCTGTTTCAGATTTTTCTTATTTAGTGTTTAGGAATGAAAGAGATATCTGTGCATTAATGTTGTATCCTGCAACTTTACAAAATTCATTGATTAGCTCTAGTAGTTTTCTGGTGACATCTTTAGGATTTTCTACATATAGTTGCATGTCATCCACAAACAGTGACAGTTTTACTTCTTCTTTTCCAATTTGTATTCCTTTTATTTCTTTTTCTTCTCTGATTGCTTTGGCTAGGACTTCCAAAACTATGTTGAATAATAGTGGTGAAATTGGACATCCTTTTCTTGTTCCTGATCTTAGAGGAAATGCTTTCAATTTTTCACCATTCAGAATGATGTTTGCTGTGGGTTTGTTGTATATGGCCTTTATTATGTTGAGGTAGGTTCCCTCTATGCCCACTTTCTGGAGAGTTTTTGTCATAAATCAGTGTTGAATTTTGTCAAAAGTTTTTTCCTCATCTATTGAGTTGATCATATGGTTTTTATTCTTCAGTTTGTTAATATGATGTATCACATTGATTGATTTGCGTATATTGAAGAATCCTTGCATCCCTGGGGTAAATCGCACTTGAACATGGTGTATGGTCATTTTAATGTGTTGTTGGATTCTGTTTGCTAGTATTTTGTTGAGGATTTTTGCATCTATATTCATCAGTGATATTGGTCTGTAATTTTCTTTTTTTGTAGTATCTCTGTCTGGTGTTGGTATCAGGGTGATGGTGGCCTCACAGAATGAGTTTGGGAGTGTTCCTCCCTCTGCTATATTTTGGAAGAGTTTGAGAAGGATAGGTGTTAGCTCTTCTCTAAATGTTTGATAGAATTCGCCTGTGAAGCCATCTGGTCCTAGGCTTTTGTTTGTTGGAAGAGTTTTAATTGCAGTTTCAATTTCAGTACTTGTGATTGGTCTGTTCATATTTTCTACTTCTTTCTAGTTCAGTCCTGGAAGGTTGTACCTTTCTAAGAATTTGTTCATTTCTTCCAGGTTGTCCATTTTATTGGCATATAGTTGCTTGTAGTAGCCTCTTATGATCCTTTGTATTTCTATTATGTCTGTTGTAATTTCTCCTTTTTCATTTCTAATTTTATTGATTTGAGTTCTCTTCCTTTTTTTCTTGATGAGTCTGGCTAAAGGTTTATCAATTGTGTTTATCTTCTCAAAGAATCAGCTTTTAATTTCATTGATTTTTGCTATTGTTTTCTTCATTTCTATTTCACTTATTTCTGCTCTGACTTTTATGATTTATTTCCTTCTACTAACTTTGGGTTTTGTTTGTTCTTCTTTCTCTAGTTTCTTTAGGTGGAAGGTTACTTTGTTTATTTGAGATTTTTCTTGTTTCTTGAGATAAGAGTGAATTGCTATAAAATTACCTCTTAGAACTGCTTTTGCTGCATCTCATAGGCTTTGGGTCATTGTGTATTCTTTGTCATTTGTTTCCATGTATTTTTTAAATTTCCTCTTTGATTTATTTAGTGATCTCTTGGTTATTTAGTAGCATATTTTTTAGCCCCCTTGTATATGTGTTTTTACAGTTTCTTTTTCCCTGCAATTGATTTCTAATCTCATAGTGTTGTGGTCGGAAAAGATGCTTGATTTGATTTCAAGTTTCTGAAATTTACCAAGGCTTGATTTGTGACCCAGGATGTGATCTGTCCTGGAGAATATACCATGTGCACTTGAGAAGAAACTGTATTCTAAAAAAAAAAAAAAAAAAAGAAAAGAAAGAAAGAAAGTGTATTCTGCTGCTTTAGGATGGAATGTCCTATAAATCTCAATTAAATCTATCTGGTCTATTGTTTTATTTAATGCTTGTGTTTCCTTATTTATTTTCTGTCTGGATGATCTGTTTATTGGTGTAAGTGGGTGTTAAATTTCCCCACTATTTTTGTGTTACTTTCAATTTCCCCTTTTATGGTTGTTAGCATTTGCCTTATATATTGAGGTGCTCCCATGTTGCTTGCATAAATATTTAAAATTGTTATGTCTTCTTCTTGGATTGAGCCCGTGATCATTATGTCGTGTCCTTCCTTGTCTCTTGTAACAGTCTTTATTTTAAAGTTTCTTTTTTTATTTTTTTTATTTATTTTTTTTATGGCTGTGTTGGGTCTTCATTTCTATGCGAGGGCCTTCTCTAGTTGTGGCAAGCGGGGACCACTCTTCATCACGGTGCGCAGGCCTCTAACTATCGCGGCCTCTCTTGTTGTGGAGCACAGGCTCCAGACGCGCAGGCTCAGTAATTGTGGCTCACGGGCCCAGTCGCTCCACGGCATGTGGGATCTTCCCAGACCAGGGCTCGAACCCGTGTCCCCTGCATTGGCAGGCAGATTCTCAACCACCGCACCACCAGGGAAGCCTAAAGTTTATTTTATCTGATATGAGTATTGCTACTCCATCTTTCTTTTGATTTCAGTTTGCATGGAATATCTTTTTCCATCCCCTCACTTTCAGTCTCTATGTATCTGTAGGTCTGAAGTGTGACTCTTGTAGATAGCATATATATGGGTCTTGTTTTTGTACCCATTCAGGCAGTCTGTGTCTTTTGGTTGGAGCATTTAATCCATTTACATTTAAGCTTATTACCAATATGTATGTTCCTATTACCATTTTCTTTATTGTTTTGGGTTTGTTTCTGTAGGCCTTTTTCTTCTCTTGTGTACTGCCTAGAGAAGTTCCTTTAGCATTTTTTGTAAAGCTGGTTTGGTGGTGCTGAATTCTCTTAGCTTTTGCTTGTTTGTAAAGGTTTTGATTTCTCCATCGAATCTGAGTGACATCCTTGCTCTGTAATCTTAGTTGTAAGTTTTTCCCTTTCATTACTTTAAATATACCCTACCACTCCCTTCTGGCTTGCAGAGTTTCTGCTGAAAAATCAGCGGATAACCTTATGAGGATTCTCTTGTATGTTATTTGTTGCTTTTCCCTTGTTGCTTTTAATTTTTTTTCTTTGAATTTAATTTTTGTTAGTTTGATTAATATGTGTCTCAGCGTGTTTCTCCTTGGATTTATCCTGTATGGTACTATCTGCGCTTCTTGGACTTGAGTGGTTATTTCCTTTCCCATGTTAGGAAAGTTTTTGACTATAATCTCTTCAAATATTTTCTCAGACCCTTTCTCTTCATCTTCTCCTTCGGGGACCCCTATAATTTGAAAGTTGATGCGTTTAATGTTGTCTCAGAAGTCTCTGAGACTGTCCTCATTTCTTTTCCATTTACATTTAAGCTACTTATCAATATTTATGTTCCTTTTCTTTATTCTGCTCCTCAGCAGTTATTTCCACCATTCTGTCTTCCAACTCACTTATTCGTTCTTCTGTCCCAGTTATTCTGTTGTTGGTTCTTTCTAGTGTATTTTTCATTTCATTTATTGTGTTGTTCATAACTGTTTGTTTGTTCTTTAGTTGTTCTAAGTCCTTGTTCAACATTTCTTATATTTTCTCAATCTGTGCTTCCATTCTATTTCTTAGATTTGGATCATCTTTACTCTCATTACTGTGAATTCTTTTTCAGGTACGTTGCCTCTTTCCCCTTCATTTATTTGGTCTTGTAGGTTTTTACCTTGCTCCTTCATCTGTAACATATTATTTTGTCATGTCCTTTTTTATGGATGGGTGGGGCTGTGTTTCTGTCTTGCTGTTTGTTTGGCCTGAGGCATCAAGCATTGGAGTTTGCAGGCAGTTGGGTGGAGCCAGGTCTTGGTGCTGTGACGAGGACCTCCAGGGGAGCTCACACCAATTAATATTCCCTGGGGCCTGAGATTCTCTGTTAGTCCAGTGGCTTGAACTCCGCGCTCCCACTACAGGAGCTCAGGCCTGATCCCTGTCCTGGGAACTAAGACTGTGCAAGCCACATGGCACAGCAAAAAAACCCCAAAACAACAATAACAACAAAAAAAGCAGAAAAGAGCAGAACAATAACCAAGAATAAAAGTAATATAAAATTAGAAAAAGTAAAAAAATTAGAAAAAATAATAAAAATGAAACAATAACAACAAAACATAACTACAACAGCAAAAATATTTTAGAAAAAAAAATAAGGAAAAAAATAACAATAAAAAATGAATAAAAATAAAAGATAAAAAAATAAAAAATCCACTGCTGCCTCCTCTATCAGTGTCCTTGCCCTCACAGTGAGCTATAGCCTACCCCCACCTCCCCAGTAGGCCTCCAAGACCTCTAGGTAGGTCTCTGGACCCACTGTGTCAGCCCCACCTCTGCATGTTTTCCTCTTACCAGTGTTTTTTCCTGAAGCTGGCCCAGAGCCCATGTGTCTCCGCAGGCCAGCTGGGGCACAGTTTTCCACAGGCGCACCTGCAGGGGCTGATGCAGCTGGAGGAGGCCTTGGAGGGGGGTCACACTCGGCTCACCTGGACTCACGTGGCCAGAGGAGGCCCTTTCAGGGGCAGTACCTTGGCTTCCAGGACCTGCACGGCCCACAGAGGCCTCGTGGGGGGTGGTGCTCAGTTCCGCAGGGACCCACGTGGTTGGAGGCCTTGCGGGGGGCTCAGGCCTAGGGACCCACATGACCGGAAGAGGCCTTGGCAGGGCAGTGGGGCTCTGGCCGTGTGGGACTCACATGGCTGGAGGGGGCCCCAGGAGGTGGGGGTTCAGGCCCGGGACCCCAGCAGGCTTGCCAGAGCCCTAGCAGGCCAGGGAGACACTGGCTGAGTTCCCCTCCAATCCCTGATCCCCCGAAGGTCCCTCTCCATCCCTGCTGATCCCCTCACTGTGAGTGGGCCCCTCTGAGCTTGGGAGTTTCTCTCCACTCCCAGCCCCCTCTCAGGGGTCCTGGTCCCATCCCACCTCCACTTTTCTTCCCCCCATTCCCTCCCACGTCCTATGTGGTTGCACAAGGATTCTTCCCTTCCCCTTAGGTGTCTGAGGTCCCCCACCAGCGCCTAGTAGGTGCCCTAGTTGTGAGGAAATACGAACTCCACATCCTCCTACTCCTCCATCTTGACTCCACCCCCTGAAAATGTGATGAGTTCATTTATTAGTTCTAATAGTATTTGTGTGGAGATTTTAGGATTTTCTCTATAAAGTATTATGTCATCTGCAAATAGTGACAGTTTTTCTTCTTCCCTTCCAATTTGGATGCCTTTTATTTATTTTTCTTGTCTGAACACTGTGGCTAGGACTTCCGGTACTATGTTAAATAGAAGTGTCAAGAGTGGGCATCCTTGTCTTATTTCTGAATTTAGATGAAAGGCTTTCAGCTTTTCAACATTGACTATGAAGTTAGCTGTGGGTTTGTCATAAATGGCCTTAATTATTTTGAGATATGTTCCCTCTATATCCACTTTGATGGGAGTTTTTATCATGAATGGATATTGAATATTGTCAAATGCTTTTACTGCATCTATTAAGATGATCATGTGATTTTTATCCTTCCTTTTGTTAATGTGGTGTGTCACATTGATTGATTTGCAAACATTTGGACCATTCTTGCATCCCTAGATGTATAATTGATTTATAATATTATATTAGTTTCAGGTGTACATCATAGTGATTCAGTATTTTTATAGTTTATACTCCTAGTTGGATTTTCCATTTTCTGTAGATTCTTACTTCTTTTCCACTCATAGAAGACCTTGTAACATTTCTTTGAGGGTAGGTTTAGTGTTGATGAATTTGTAGTTTTTGCTTGTCAGAGAAGTTCTTTATCTCTCCTGTTCTACATGATAATCTTGCTGGGTAGAGTATCCTTAGGTTGCAGGTTTTTCCCTTTCAGCACTTTGAATATATCATGACACTCCCTGGCCTGCCAAGTTTCTGCAGAGAAATCAGCTTATAGCCTTATGGGGATTCCCTTGTGTATGACTCTTTGTTTTTCTCTTGCTGCCTTTAGTATTCTCTATCTTTAACTTTTGCCATTTTAATTATGATGTGTCTTGGTGTGTGTCTGTTTGGGTTCATCTTGTTTGGTACCCTCTATGTTTCCTGTACCTGGATATCTTTTTTTTTTTTTCTTTAAGTTTGGCAACTTTTCAGTCATAATTTCCTCAAATACATTTTTGATCCCCTTCTCTCTCTCTTATCCTGGGACCCCTATAATGAGAATATTGTTAATATTATACAGAAGATCTCTTAGACTGTTTTTCTTTTTTTAATTTAATTTGCTTTTCTTTTTGCCATTCTGATTGGGTGATTTCCATTATTTTATCTTCAAGATCACTTATGTGTTCTTCTGTACCTCTCAGTCTGCTATTCATTCCTTCTAGTGTGTTTTTATTTCAGCTATTACATTCTTCATTTCTGATTGGGTTTTTTATATTTTCTAGTTCCTTATTAATGTGTTCACTGTTTACATCAATTCTCTTCCCTAATTCCCTTAACATTTTTATTATCAATGCTTTGAATTATTTATCTGGTAAATCGTTTATTTCTGTTTTATTATTTATTTTTCCAGGGATTTTCTCTAGCTTTTTCAATTGAGAGTGGTTCCTCAGCCTTTTCATTTTGCTTAACTTTCTCTGCCTCTATGAATTTAGGTGAAACAGTCACCTATTGCAGGCTCGAAATGGTGTTCTTATGTGAGAGCATCCCTATACAGACTACATATACCCAATGCCTTTGGTGGGAGAGCTGGATCTGACATGGATGCAAGTCACATCTTTCCTCAGAGTGTGCTGGCACCTCTCACCTTGGTAGGGGGTGCAGCTGGAGATGGAGGGGCTAGAGCTGGCCCTGGGTGTGAGCTGGGATTTCCCCTCTATTCAGTGGCCATCACCACCCTATGAAGGGTGGGGTCTGATCCCAAATTGTTGAAGCAGAAACCCTGAGGGTTGGGCCCAAGCTGTCTCTGTTCCCACTAAGTGTGTTTTTCTCTTTTCCTACACTAGGACCCTAGTTTTAGAGTGGGGGAGTGCTGAAGCAAGTGGGGCCCATGTGGACTCTTAGCTTGTGTAGGCCACAGAGTTATGATGTGCTGCCTGTCTAGGCATCTGTGGCTCTACTCAGAGTCAGTCTTGGGTGCAAGTTCCCTTTTTCTCTTACAGTCAATCAGTGCCCCGGCCTCCTACACCCCCACCCTGTTGTAGAATTACTCTGCATGGCAGGTGGGCCTGCATGCCCTTTTGGCGTCTATTGGGGGTGAGTAGTGATGGAGTGGCTGCCATCAGAGATCTGGGCTGTTTCTGATGTGGTGCTTCTGTAAGTGCCACTGCTTACAATGGCCACTGCTGCCCCACCCAGGCTCCACCCTGGGACCAGGTCACCTCTGTGTCCCGTGATTGAGTCTTTTCTGTAGTTTTGACAACCCCAGATCCAGTGCCACACCTACATCGAGTGAGTGGGGCCAGAGCATTCCCTCCTCTCAGGCTGGGGTGTGCTGAGAGGGTTATAGGAAACCCAGCAGCCAGCTGCTTGAGCAGATTTCTTTCCTTCACGCCTGGGGGCAAGCCAGGAGGCAAGAGCTCTCTGCAAATGGATTCCAGGCTCCTCATAGCCCTTCTGTTAGTCTCAGTGGTCCTCCAACCAGACAAGGGAGCTTGTGTCCCCCATGTAGAACCCCAGGACTGGAGTGCTCAACCTGTGGCTTGGACCACTCACTCCCTAGGGCAGGTGTCCTCCTATGTAATCTCCCTTTTCCTCGGAGTCCCCTCTCAGGGGCACAGGTCCTAATGTGATCACTTTTATTCGCTTCCTACCCAATTACATGTGGATCTTTCTTACAGCCTTTGTTGTACAGGAATCCTTCTGCAAGTTTCCAGTTAGTTTTCAGTTAGAATTGTTCCACATGTAGGTGTATTTTTGATGTATTCATGGTGGGAGGTGAGTTCCACATCCTCTTATTCCTCCATCTTTATCTGAACCCCTGTTTTCATCTCATTTTCAGTCACACGGAACAGTCACACTATGGAGAGGTGTGTGCTTTTTCAGCAAATAAGACTAGCCTTCATTCTAGGAAGAATTCTCTCTGGAATTCCATTTAACCTTGTATTTTTCATCAGGATGCTATGAAGACCTATTAGGGCCTAGGGTACAACAAATTGGGCATAATGACCTCAAGGCTCTGCTGCTTACAGGAAGGACATGCCTCTGTGCTAGTCTGTTGGGAAGGATAAAATATCTTTGGTGTTTAAAAGGAAAGAAAGAAAGAATAGAAAAGAAAAAAAATCCTTCCTACTTTTGCATAGTATGTCATAAGACAAAGTGATAGAATATCTCCAATCTTCCACACAAATGTTCTTTGCCTGACTTTTATTGACTTTTCACCTTCAAGATTATTAAACTCAATTTTACTTGCTACCTAATTCTGCCACTGCAAAAGAGTTCATTCTTAGTCAGGTTTTTTGAGTCCCTAAAACTCTTGGGGGATCTTATGTCTAATAAGAATATCCATTAAATATGTTTAATGAAAGTTGACAGCTAAGTATGATATATAAAGCACAATTTTTTTTCCCTCTTAAGGAAACGGTCCAAGACTGACACAAAGTAGATCTCCAGGGTTCAGGAAAATTCTGAAAGACTAACAGAAGACTCCACCAATGCTAGGATGTCATAAGGATATGATTTTAATAGAATAACCATAGTTGAAATGCCATCGTCTTAATAAATTTAGAACAAACCAAAGCTTTGAAAGCCTCTTTCTTTTTATTTTTCATTTGTGCCTGGAGATGACATATAAATCTGCACAGGTCTCTGCATATCATTTTTAAGAGAAATTTAACATGGAGGTACACATATCAAGCAGAATTTAAGATCAGGGATGCAACTTTTATGAACTTAATAATGTCATCATTTGTTTGAAACCAAGTTGTTCATTTTCTGTTGCATAGATTTCATTCTGACCTTAATAAGAAAATAGCATATTCCTCTGTGCGTGTGTGTGTTTTTCTGAAGCTGTAATATTAAAAAAGCATAAATCGAAGTTGTTTTGACAGATGAAAAACACAATTTTGTAACAGGATAGAAACTAAAAAAAGAAAAAAAGAAAGAAAGAAAGACTGAATAGCTGATAAAAGATGAATTGAACTAGGAGGATTGATGTTAGAGCTGAAGGCAGCATTAGAGATTAGATGCTCATTGGCTTTTCAGCAAGCCTGGTGACTCATTCTACATAAATGAAGTTTGTGATATGTAATGAAAAGCTTTCTATCTTCACTACAAGCAAATTAGCAGGTATTCTGTGGTAAGAATATTAATGTTATCTTACATTTGTTTCTGAGCAGGAACACATTAACAGATCAGGTTTGAAAAGAATTTCACTTTTATAACATCAGGTGCTGAAAGTATTAGAACAAGGTCACCTCTGTAAAGTAATGAGGGAAAATTAGGTTATAAACATGCAGTGCCTAAAAATGTATTCAGTCTACTCTGCAGAGTGAATGCAATATAGAGTTTCCCCAAATTGCTAATTTTCTTTTACTCCAAATTATACTCAGGCCACAAACTGAATCCAAAGAGTTAAATAATAAAGCAAGACAGGATGGAGGAGGATTACTGGGGCTCATAATAGGCAACCAATCCAAATCAGTAGTGTCCAAATGTCTGTACATATACACAAATCAATTCATAATGTATAAATCAGGACTTTCGGAATGTTTTATGCAATAAACCTCAGAGGTCCACATTTCTGTTTGGGAGAAAGCAGAAAAAGGCAAATGAAAGACAAAGGCAAAGCACTGCTTATTTTGAGTGACTGTTAAAACATAAAAGAAAGTTGAGTGGTTGCTGGGAATACTATCACGATTAAGAGCTAGAAGATAAAATGACAATAAGATTCTTGAAAAGTGGGATAATAGGGGTGTGAAAGATTCTATTCCTTTTATGAATACATATAAGAGACAGGATGGGTAATGTGTATGCAGAAGTCTCACCAGATCTGGGTAATCAGGTCTTGGGCAGGATATCATCTTATATAATGGACCATTAAGGCACCAATGTCCTGACTTTTGAGATTTGAGTAATCATACTTGTAGCTTTTTCCAGACTAGAAATAAACAAGCTAATATAATTTTTCACGTTGCTCTAAGTATCATCAACCCACATGCCTGACCTCCTATCTCCTGGGCCATAGTTTTCCCTTATTATTTATTTCTGCAACTAAATTAAGGCTTGTTTTGATTCACTTCATTTTGCCCAAATATGGTGAGACTATAGGGTGATTAAAATATAAGAAGGCAACCCTGACCTCAATCTACAAAAATCCTTCAGAGTATAATATAACAATTTAATTACTTAAGCAATTACCTGTAAGCAGAAAGGTGAAAGGAAGAGTGTTTTGAATAGCAGTTGATAAAATTTTTGTTGAATTAAAAATTTATTTTGGTAAGAATTTAATTGTAAATGAAATGAATTGATGGCTATGATAGCCACTCCTTAAAAAATTCATGGACCAGAATCAGTGACTGGTTCATAATGGTTGTATCCAACATGGAACTTAGTGTGTCTGGAATTTAGATGATTAAATTTGTTGGCTTAAGGATTAAATAATCTCATCCAAACTTTTTATTTTACAGGTAAAAAATATGAGACTTGGAAAGATGAAATAACTCATCCAAATTCACAAGGTAATTACTGACAGAGTTATAAAAGACTTGAACCTAGGTCTTTATATTTATTTCTATTTATTTTATTGACTAATGCAACATGCTTCTCAAGCCTGGAAGGGTTTTGGTATCAGTAATGTTCAGGCACTACTCCAGGCCAATTAAATCTAGAATCTCTGGGGAAAAGGTGTACCATGAAAATTTTTATAACTCTTCTCATGATGTAATGCAGAGCCAGGACTGAGAAACACTGGGCCATTTGGAGATTCCATTAGAAAATTTTACAATTCCTTTAGCCCAGGACTAAAGTGCTATTTTACCCAAGGTAATTTTGAGAGGAAAAACTTATCAGGGTTCATTAAATGATTAGCATAGAAAGTGCACTGTGTATGTCTCCAGTGTTTCTGTCATGTATTCACTTAACAGCAGGACATGTATCAAGCAAAAAGCCAGTGTTAAGGTAACACAGATCTCATTTTTGAAGCAATCTTGAAAATGAGAGGTCTGGCAAGATGAAACTCGGAAAATAAATCAATGCTTGTCTAGAGGTTATAGAGTAACTTGGGAACTATTTGAGCTCTAGTGATTACAAGATCAGAAGATTAAAAAATAACCCTGAGGGTGTGCTTTAGGAACCATTCCCTCTGGAGATATATGGGAGATTTATGATTGAGTTGAAATCATTTTTGTTTGGAAATAAGTCCAACTCAGGAAGAACATTAGAGTAAAGTAGAAATGGTGGGAAGAACATTGTCAGAGAGAATATGTTCTTTATTCAAATTCTAAAGGCTAACCATTTACCACTGAAAGAATAGGAACCACTTAATAAATTAATATGACAATTAATGGGTAGGCTAGCAACCAAAAAAGTACTTACTATATTTAGGACAGGTTAAGTGATGGGATCAGGCAAAGATCAAGGTAGTCCTGGAACTCAAAGGTTTAGATATGACTCAAATATGACAAATGTTTGAAAAGCTACATAGAAAAAGAAGAGATAATTTATGATCTAATGCTATAATAGATGATCAATTATAAGGCACTTATATAGTCAAATGAATGTTTAGAAAATAAGCACTTTTGGGGTTTCAGAGGCCAAGAGAACAAAGGTTCCCAAATGACCATTTTCAGATAAAATTTAAATACCTTATAACATGGAGAATATAGGTCTTTATTTTTCCACTGCCTGGGGGTTTTTGGGGGGGGTTTTTGTGGTTTTTTTGTTTGTTTGTTTGTTTGTTTGTTTTAGTTTTATTGCTCAGTATTTCCCACTTAATGTAGGTCTTAATGCTGGGGGTGGGGGAGAGAAAGGACATTAAGCATTGAAACTAGCCTTTCTGACCTAGCCTTCCCTAACTTTATACAAGAGAAAAGATGCACGTGGTTGCTTCTCTATTTATCATATTTACCAGTATAATTTCCTTGCCCTCTCTTGTTTAATTAAAAACTTCCTCTGTCTATATGAGATGATGCATGCTGACTAAACTTACTGTGGTAGTCATTCCACAATGTATGTAAGTCACACCATTATGCTGTACACCTTAAATGTGTACAGTGATATATGTCAATTATATCTCAGTAAAACTAGGAAAAAACAAAAACTTTCTCTAAAAGAGGTCTAAATTATTGCAAACACTTATAAATCTGATTATATTTTAAAAGGTAGTTATTATTTAAAAGTTTCACAATTTTGTCTTTGAAAGAGGATTCCTAGAGAAGATAATGGTGAATTGACAGAAATATAATGTGATAGTATATTTATAGCACTGTAACATATGGCTATTTATTTGCTTATTCACTTATTCAGCCAGTCTATAAAAGTGGATTGAAAATAATAAATAAGTACCACTATGGGCCAGGTATTGTGATGGCTCTAGGGTAAAGATGAAACTTGATCTGTCACTGAATGGAGCAATAATATTGTGATTGGGAAGAATATAGGCCCAGAACTAAGTAAAATGCAAGACATTGTGTTAGTGTCACAGGAGAGGTAAAAATATTCAGCATCTATCAAACCTGGTCTTTCAGTGTTCCTTACTAGAGAGAATGGAAACCATTCAGTTTTGTATGTCAAATATATAGGAAGTAACATTAATGTCCCACTGTACCTCAACTTCAATTCTTAGCCATTGGCAAGTTGTCCATAATTCATATTCAATTTTTTTTCTATTCTTATGGCTTTACTCCATTTCATGTGTTTCTGCTCAAGTTAAACTTAGGTTCATCTCTTTTTTTTTATAAATTTATTTTATTTATTTATTTATTCTTGGCTGTGCTGGGTCTTCATTGCTGCATGTGGGCTTTCTCCAGTGTGGCGAGCGGGGGCCACCCCTCACCGCGGTGCACGGGCCTCTCACTGCGGCGGCCTCTCTTGTTGTGGAGCACGGGCTCCAGGCGCGTGGGCTTCAGCAGTTGTGGCTGTCGGGCTCTAGAGCACAGGCTCAGTAGTTGTGGTGCACAGGCCCAGCCGCTCCGCGGCACGTGGGATCCTCCCGGACCAGGCCTCGAACCCGTGTCCCCTGCATCGGCAGGCGGACTCTTAACCACTGCACCACCAGGGAAGCCCCTTAGGTTCATCTCTTGCCTGCACTAATATAAATATAGTAAGTAGCCTCCTAACTAGTCTCCTTACATATGCTTTAATGAGAGCAATCTTTTCAAAATGCAAATCTGGTCATATCACCACCCTTCTTAAATTTCATGAGGGTAGTTTCTGTCTCTGCAGTTCATTATATCTCTAGCATCTAACATATTGTCAGATACAAAATAGATGCTCAATAAATAATCTCAGTGGATAAATAAATGAATTGTAAAGTTGGGAGAAATATCTTGATGTAAGAATTCTCAAAATTATGAAACTTTAACCCAAATGAGAGACACTATTCTGCCTATCATATAGGGTGTTGATCACACAGAAAAGCTTCCAGAACTTAGATTAGCTGACAAAATACCATTAACGATATAATGTGTCCTAAGCATATATGCTTATTTTATAAATATGTGAATATGTAGATACATCTGTGTGTATGTAGATAAATGTAAATATATATGCACATTATATATATTGTACACCTAAAGGGAAATAGATGAAAATTATGTCACAAAGAATGTTATTGGTAGTGTAATAAACCCCTAGTGAAGCAAGAAAGAAGTTTTCCTATTTATAGTGTAGAAGTCATTTACAGTTTTGGCCATTTATTATATATTTCCCCTGTTCCCCAAAGAGCACCCCGATTTCCCTCAGTGAACAACCCTTCTGCCACTTTCAGGCCTTGCTGATTTGATGGTTGTTGACTTCTTTCTCGTTTCTGGAATTAGGCATTGCATTCTCCTGGTAATTGAGTAATTGTTTCAGGGAGGGGTGACTGACCCAGTCAGAGCTAGTGAGTCGTAATTAGATATCCGCTGGGAATAAAGAACTTGAATTTAGAGGCTATAAAGCTGAAGCCATTGCATCCATTTTGGCACCACAAAGGAAATTCCTATCAAAGAATGGAGCCAACATAAAGAATGGAGAGCTAAGTGTTAAAGAGAGATCAAGTCCTGGTGACATTATGTGAGCTCCAAGATCTTGGTAAGTCTGAACCAGGACTATTCTGTACATGAGCTCGTAAATTCCTTTTTGAATTAACTTGTTTGGGTTGATTTTCTGCCACTGGTAAACAGGAGATACTTATAGTATCATGTAGCTTCCATGTTCTCTGGCTGGCTGGGATGTAACAGTTCATCCAGGCAACTGACCTCATCCTTGAAATGTGATAGATTGTATTCTGGCCAGGGATAGTTTCTTAGTAAGTCAGATAGGCTACAGAAGTGTAGGCTGTGACCACAGAAACTAGCCTCTGCCTTACAGATTGTAACTGTTCAGTGGCGCTTATCTAGTTTCGCTGGTAATAGGTTGCACCTGTTACTAAGAAATGTCTCATGGCCAAAGAAACTTCCAAAGTGAGCACCTGCACAAGACAAAAAAGTGACAAAAATTCCAAACTGGAAAAGCATAATTCCGCTTAACAGAAAACATTGATTTTATGACTTTCATTGAGTAAAATCTCAAACTAGGGCCTTTGTGCACATTCAACTCTGAACATTCAACTCTGAGAAGCAGAGACCGGTTCTAGAGGGAAGGACTTTAACATTTTATTATGTATTTTAGATAAAAATTCAATCCCCCTTTTAATTCTCTAACTGATTCTTCCTTTTATTATTTTACCTTGCTCCTGAAGAGAAAGAGGGGCCAGCTGGGGGCAGTCCATACCGTAACATGAGGACCGGTGGAAGGTAAGAAATGGTCTGACAGCTGCTGAGCTAATCCTAGTCAACTGTCTTTGACGCTCAAAATGGTGAAAAGATCAGCATTTCTGTCACCATATCCACCTGTAAGTGGTTGTTTATGGGTGAAATGGTGTCTTAAGAGGGCCTTTTGATCGAAGGAATTTGGAACATAGATGGATGAGGAAGAACACAAGGCTGGTGAAAAAGAAGCTTGGCTGATTGTTAACTGCTCCATTATGGTGCAATGCTTTCTTAGAGATGCTCCTGCCATATATCCTTTAGACTGCTATCAGCATGAATTTTGTAAGCCTTATATCTGATCATATATCTAATCCGTACTCAAAGTATTGGGGATAAGTGAAATGATAGACATTCTTGCTGTCCTCATGGGTCTTATTCTCGATACGTAAATGAAAATCAAAAATAACCTGAACCAAGGCCGAGTGTGAAATACAGGAAACATATAATATAAAATCAGAAAAGTGGGTGTTTCAATTGGGGAATTTTTCATGAAAGAGGTTAGATCTAAACTGTGACTCAAAGGATTTCTGGTTGAACCCTTGCATAAACAAAGCTCAGGGGAAAACAAGTAAAATGTTTGTCAAATGGGGAAGGTAAAGAAAAGAATTTGTGAAGTAATACCTCTTTACCAAATTTATAAAGTATCTTTTGGTACAATCACATAGGTGTTTTTCTGTTATAATTCATCCTCATGCAATAATTTCTTTTAACTAAATTACCTGAGGGAAAATGTATGTTTTTAATTCACACTTGGATATTTTTAGAAATTAAAAAGTATGAAGTTAGCTTATCATTTCTGATGATCTGTAAAACTTACCAGACCCAGAGGAATTCCAATTATTCTATTAAATTACTCTGTAATTGAACGAGCATCTCCACTCTCAATAAAACAGGTTCTAATGTCCAAAGCAGTATGTGAGCTATTGCTGAGTGTCTTAATGGCTCCTGTGTTTGCCTACATACTCTCATACTAGCTTCCAACTAATTACTTTGTAAAGCACTTTGGGATAATTTGGTTGTGAATAGTATTGTATAAAGCAAATACATTTCTTTTCTCAAACATTGGCTCATGTTGGGAGCTGAAGAGCTACAAGTACTTTTTTTTTTTTTTTTGCCTTAGCAGTAGATATTTTATGTTAAGCCTGAATGCCTTTTCAGGTCTTCTTTTAAAGTGATGTGTTTTCAGGTACAGAGTACAAAGACCTTTCTAAGGAGGATAGAGAATTTTAGAGAACAAAGCATATTAAACCAACAAAAGCAAAAAATTTTTCACCTTATATAATGTAATTAGTGGACCTATTCCTGCTGACATTGCCATTACACAAAATATTTATTTTGTTGTAAAGTCTTTTGTTAATGAATATAAAGTATTTTATAAATAAGTTTCATGAAATAATTGTCTTTTTAATATTTATTGCATTTACATGCAGCAGACTCTTAAGGAAAAGTCTTTCATCACAAAATAAATGTCAACAAGGTAAATTTCCTGAAAATTATTTAAAAATTAATAACTAGTGAACTGTGTCTCATCCTGTGCCTTCTTCAAGAATCAGTGGCACTTTTATTCCAGATTTATGCCCATCTCTTCATTGATAATCTTCTTTTTCAAGTGCTGGAAATAGGATTTAGAATGTGTGTCTAGAATTGGCTGTTGTGCACATACACAAGGAAATTCTTGTCTTCCTACAACTGTGTGGCTCCTATGGAAACCCCTGTGGTTCCAGGTTACTGGTAGTCTGCTCCAATCTTTTCTGTATGACTGTTATCTCCTGAAAACTTCATCTATGATGAAGGTCTTTTTACCCCTCTTTCATTACTAATATTCAGTATTATGACCTGTATTTCGATTTCCTGTGGAAAAATGACGATTCATAATTTGCAAGAAATAGGTGGCATGTTTCTTTATCCATATCTGAAAGTAGGGGGAAGTATTTAACACTCTTAAGATTTTTAGATATTCTTAAGTGCATCATGATTTATTGACATAGGCTTGGTAATATTATCTTCCTACAAACAAACCTAGACTTTGAGTACTAAAGAAACTAAAGCAGAATGTAAATTGTGCCCTTTAAATGGAATGGCCATTACTTATGCTCAGTGATCGAAATGCATATGCATATACATGTCTTCCTCATCCGGATGACAGATTTGAGAATCTTCATGCCGGGTGATTCCATTTGGAGATGGAATTAACATTTTTGTCCCTTTGATAAACCACTAACTGCCTTAAATGAAGTTTAATGATCCTTAGTGAGTTATTAGTGGATTGTTCCATGGTGTAATGGTTAGATTAGTGAAATCTCACAACAGTATAGTAACTGTACCCAAAGGAATCTGGAAATTGATGCATCTCTATAGAAGGAATCGATTTCTTTATTCTTCCCAATGTGTCTCATTATGTTCTTTTCCTTTTTAATGTACCTACCATTATTAAGAGAACATGAGGGTATTATCCAAATTTCAAATGGACTACTCCATGTGAATTGTTTCGAAATATGTGCTTATGTTATTCTGGAGAATAATTATACAGGATTCTCGAGGGTCTTATGTACTTGATGTTAAAACCCCTTAAGTTAAAATTTTAAAATGCAGTTTTATTTTATGAGTTTTTACATTTGTGGAGGTAAGGGAATTCTCAATGATATTTCTCCTGAAGTGATCTGTGTTTGGGTACATTACAAATATATGATAACTAGTATTGAGAGCCATTTATTGACTTCGAATTGCATACAAACCAAGTGCTGATACCAGTCTATGAGCTAGGTACATGGTTTGGGACTAAGGTGTCATCATGTGTCAGTGAAGTTATATGTCACCATGAACAGCAGTCAAGGAGATTCACTTATAATGTTTGTAGTTATCTTTGAATATCTTGATTTGGAAATGTGAAATTTCAAGGGATATTTTATTTCTGTATATTGCTACAAGTTTGGCTATCGATAAATAACAAAACATACTATAAGGTAGAGAAGACAATCAAAGGCAATGAATTAAAAGAGAAAGTTCAAGGATTCTCTCCTTCATTCATTATCCAATAGCCTAGAGACTGAACTGCAGAGCTGAGAGGCAAATTGGGGTTTTAACTCAGTATGCTAATATGGAAAATGTCCAGACCATGATCACAAAACAGCTGTTTTCCTCCATAACAGGGTGAATTATAGTACATAACGGAGCCAAGAAACCTCTTAGCATTTGTGCAAAAGGTTCTTTTGCCAGCCAGGGAGCAAGCATCAACAAGCATTGGCTTTGGAAGAGTTGGCACCTATTTTACGATTTCTCCATGACAGAAGTCTTTCCTATGGGAAGTTTTGTTAAATGCTTTCTTAAGGATTTAAGTTGGTGATGAGGAAGAGAGCATCATAAGTGAAAACAGGGGTGGCATTTTCAGAAAATGCCTTCACAAAATACCATTTTTTTGAGTCCTTATTTATGTGATCTAAATGCAGTTCTCAAAGATAACATCATTAGTGCCTGAGATATTTTATATACATTAATATAATCAAATCTGAAAACTAGGAAACTATTTGAATACATCAACATCAAAGTCAGAAAATTTGGAGATTATGTGAAGTTATACTTCATCTCTGAGAAGGAGACTCAATGACCTTCCATAAAATATTAGTAAGATGCAGAGGTCATACCAATCACACTCCAGAAACTTAAAAGAAATCACAGTCAAATCAAATCAAAGTTTTAGTTACAAATTGCAGTATATTTCTAAGAATGGGGAAAATGGAGACATTTTGCATGGAGAAAATATTATTCTTCATGTAGAAAAATCTGTGAATGAAAGCTAAGAATATGACCTCGAAATGGAGAGAAATCAAAGATGAGCATTATACTTCTTCTTTTGGTGAAGTGTACACTAAGAGCCCTTGAAGCAGGGACGATGGGTTGTATTTTTATATCCCTAGTCACAATAACCAGTGTTATTTGAGTTGACATTCCAAAGTATATATATTCTTTCTCATAATTTTTCAGTTTGTGACATTGACACTAAATTCCAAGGCAAATACTCTAATAGATAGAATTGACATGACCAACATTTTAAAAAATAATCTTTTACCTCTAAACTTGTAGTTCTCTGGGCCATCTGTGAAACTTTTCAAAAGTGTATATAGCTGGTTCTCATCCTCTGAACATTCTAATTCAGAAATTTGGGGATAGGATGATTTTTCTTTATTTTAAAAAGGTCCACAGAATTTTAAGAACTACAGCATTAAATGATCCCTGAATTGCAAAGATCACATATTTGCCTTTGAAAACTCAAAATGATTTGTTTTGCATTCTCTGCAAGAGCATGTTGCAACCCCATGACAACTGCAGACAGCCTGTGTTCATTTTATCCCATGTTCACCTTTAGTCAAAATAAGTCTTGACTACTCCATTGCATTTGTGCTTGCTTCATCTGACAACCTGTTGACTTTAGTCTGTCAGCTCAGTAACTAGTAATTTGCCTATCCTCACTGGTTTCTCTAATTTCCTCTTGTAATTATAGTACATTTTATCTTTCCTGGTTGGATAATCTTCAAATAGTGTCTAGGTAACAGACTCCTTTGTTTAGTTTTCTTGGGTGCTTATTAGAATTAATGGCAAATGTGTAATTGTTCATAGTAGTCTCTTATGGTCCTTTGTATATTTCTGTGGTATCAGTTGTAACATCTCTCTCATTTCTGATTTTATTTATTTGTGTTCTCTCTCTCTTTTTTTTTTTTGATGAATCTAGTGAAAGGCTTGTCAATATTACTTATCTTTTCAAAGAACTACCTCTTAGTTTCATTGATCATCTTTTTTGTCTTTTTTGTCTCTATTTCATTTATTTCTGCTCTAATCTCTCTTATTTCTTTGTTCTACTAATTTTGGGCTTTATTCTTCTTTTTCTAGTTCCTTGAGGCATGAAGTTAGGTTATTTTTTTGAGAATTTTCTTGTTTCTTAAAATAAGCATTTATTGCTACAAACTTGCCTCTTAGAACTGCCTTTACTCCATCCACAGATTTCGGTATGTTATTTTTCATTTTTGTTAGTCTCAAGGTACTTTTTGATCTCTCTTTTGATTTCTTCTTCGACCCATTGGTTGTTCAGTATCATGTTGTTTAACCTCCACACATTTGTGAATTTTCTGCTTTTCTTCGTATAATAAATTTCTAGTTTCATACCATTGTGGTTGGAAAAGATGCTTGATATGATTTCAATCCTATTAAATTTATTAAGATTTGTATTGTGGCCTAATATATAATATATCCTGGAAAATGTTCTATGTGCACTTGATAAGAATGTGCATTCTGTTGTTTTAGGATGGAATGTTCCATATATATTAGTTAAGTTAATCCAGTCTAATGTGTCATTTAAGGCCAACGTTTCCTCATTGATTTTCTGTCTGGATGATCTATCCATTGACATAAGTGGAGTATTAAATTCCCCTACTATTAATGTATTGCCATTTATTTCTCCCTTTAGGTCTATTAATATTTGCTTTATATATTTAGGTGCTCCTATGTTGGGTGCAAATATATTTACAAATGGCATATCCTCTTGTTGGATTGACCCCTTTATCATTATGTAACTCCATCTCTGTCACATATTACAGTCTTTGTTTTAAAGTCTATTTTGTCTGATCTAGGTATAGCTATACAAACTTTCTTTTGGTTTATATTTGTATGAAATATCTTTTTCCATCTCTTCACTTTCAGTCCTTACATGTAGTATGAGTCTCCTGTAGGCAGCATATAAATGGTTCTTGTTTTTTTACCCATTCAGTCACTCTATGTCTTTTGATTGGAGAATTTAGTCTATTTACATTTAAAGCAATTTCTTTAATATCTTTGTTGGAGTATAATTGCTTTATAATGTTGTGTTAGTTTCTGCTGTACAGCAAAGTGAATCAGCTATATGTATACATATGTCCCCATATCCCCTCCCTCTTGTGTCTCCCTCCCACCCTCCAAATCCCACCACTGTAGGTCATCACAAAGCATCGAGCTGATCTCTGTGTGCTATGCAGTAGCTTCCCACTAGCCATCCATTTTACATTTGGTAGTGTATATATGTCCATGTCACTCTCTCACTTTGTGCCAGCTTCCCCTTCCCCCCTGTGTCCTCAAGTCCATTCTCTACATCTGTGTCTTTATTCCTGCCCTGCCACTAGGTCATCAGTACCGCTTTTTTTAGTTTCCATATATGTGTGTTAGCATACAGTATTTGTTTTTCTCTTTCTGACTTACTTCTCTCTGTATGACAGACTCTAGGTCCATCCACCTCACTACAAATAACTCAATTTCATTTCTTTTTATGGCTGAGTAATATTCCATTGTATATATGTGCCACATCTTCTTTATCCGTTCATCTGTCAATGGGCATTTAGGTTGCTTCCATGTCCTGGCTATTGTAAATACTGCTGCAATGAACATTACAGTACATGTATCTTTTTGAATTATGGTTTTCTCATGGTATATGTCCAGTAGTGGGATTGCTGGGTCATATTGTGATTCTATTTTTAGTTTTTTAAAGAACCTCCATACTGTTCTCCATAGTGGCTGTATCAATTTACGTTCCCACTAACAGTGTGGGAGGGTTCCCTCTTCTCCACAACCTCTCCAGCATTTATTGTTTGTAGATTTTTTGATGGTGGCCATTCTGACCAGTGTGAGGTGATACCTCATTGTGGTTTTGATTTGCATTTCTCTAATGATTAGTGATGTTGAGCATCTTTTCATGTGTTTGTTGGCAATCTGTGTGTCTACTTTGGAGAAATGTCTATTTAGGTCTTCTGCCCATTTTTGGATTAGGTTGTTTGTTTTTTTTGATATTGAGCTGCATGAGCTGCTTGTATATTTTGGAGATTAATCCTTTGTCAGTTGCTTTGTTTGCAAATATTTTTTCCCATTCTGAGGGTAAAGTAATTATTGATAGGTATATATTATTGTCATTTCATTCATTGTTTTCTGGATGCTTTTGTAATTCTTCTCTGTTCCTCTGTTCTTCTCTTACTCTCTTCTTTGTGGTTTGATGACTTGCTTTAGTGCTTATATTATGCTTATATTCCTTTCCTTTATCCTTTGTGTGTTTACTGTACTTTTTTGCTTTGTGGTTACCATGAGGCTTATGTATAATCTGTAACAGTCTATTTTAAATTGATAGCAACTTGTCTGTTCCCATTATAAAACTCAACATTTTTACTCCTGCATACATTTTATGTTTTTGATGTTAAATTTTACATCTTTTTTATCTTGTGTATTCCTTAACTAATTATTGTAATCATAGTTACTTTTACTACTTTTGTCTTTTAACCTTCATAATAGCTTTATGTGTTTAATCCACTACTTTTATTATATATTTACCTTTCAGTGAGATTTATTCTTTCATATGTTTTCTTATTACTAATTATCACCCTTTCTCTTTAGCTTAAAGAGGTCCTTTAACATTCCTTGTAAGGCCAGTTTCGTGGTGATAAACTCCTTTAGCTTTCACTTGTCTGGAAAATTCTTTATCTCTCTTTCAATTCTGAATGATAACTTTGCCAGATAAAATATTCTCAGTTGGAAGTTTGTATGGTTTTCTTTAAGCACTTTGAATATATCATGCCACTCCCTTCTGGCCTGCAAAGTTTCTGCAGAAAAATCTGCTCATACTCTTATGGGGTTCCCTTGTATATAACTGGTTGTTTTTCTCTTGCTACTTTTAATATTTTCTCCTTGTCTTTAACTTTTGACATTTTAGTTGTAATGTGTCTTGGTGTGGGTCTCTTTGGGTTCATCTTATTTGGAACTCCTTGAGTTTCCTGGTTCTGGATCAGGTTAGGGATGTTTTCAGCCATCATTTCTTCAAATAAATCTCTGCCCCTAGCTTTCTTTCTTCTCTTTCTGGGAGCCCTATAATGTGAATGTTAGGCTGTTTGATGATGTTCTATAAGCCCCTTAAGCTATCTTCACTTTTTTTTCATTCTTTTATCTTTTTGCTGCTCTGATTGGGTGAGTTCAGCTGCCTTGTCTTCAAGGTGACTGATTCTTTCTTCTGCTGCATCTAATCTGTCAAACCCCTATAAGTGTATTTTTCAGTTCAGTTATTTTATTCTTCACCTCTGTGAAAAAATCTATTTGGTACTTGTATTTTCTATGTCTTTGTTGAAATTCTCACTGTGTTCATCCATTCTTCTTCCCAGTTCAGTGAGCATCTTTATGAAAATTACTTTAAACTCTTTATCGGGTAAATTTCTTATCTCCATTTCTGAGGTTTTATCTTGTTCTTTCATTTGGAACATATTCCTCCATTTCTTTATTTTGCTTGACTCTCTTTGTTGGTTTCTATAGAGCAGATGAAACAACCACCTCTCCCAGTCTTGAAGCAGTGGCCTCTTGAAGGAGATGAACATTGTTGTTCAATCTTGCCCCAGCTCTTTGTCATCTCTCAAACCTTTATTCTTGTCCAAGCAGCCTATTATATTTTTTAATAGCTCCCAGTAGGTGAGGATGCACCAAGACCTGTCAGTGTCCCTAATGGGAGGATCTCAGCACCTAGATTCAGGCTGATTGAAAGCCAGATCCATAGGCAGCAGCTTTTTAAATTATTCAAATAAATACAGTCCTGTGGGATCACAGCATAAGCCCCTCTGGCCAACAGAGCCAGGCAATCTGATGGCATCCCCTTGGCAGCAGTTGTAAAAATCAGGGCTCCAGGTGAGTGTATAAGCTCTTTTCTGGAAAATACCATCCAGCTTGTAGCAAGGGGCAGAGGGAGAGTGCCAAGTTGGTGTCCATAGCCTACATTCCTTGAGAGTGTCTCCATAGCCACTAAATGTATGCCAAACATGAAGCCTACCCCTCAGACTGAAGCTTCTGGACTATTATCAAAAAGACAAGAAATATTGGGCTTCCCTGGTGGCGCAGTGGTTGAGAATCTGCCTGCCAATGCAGGGGACATGGGTTCAAGCCCTGGTCTGGGAAGATCCCACATGCCGCGGAGCAACTGGGCCCGTGAGCCACAACTACTGAGCCTGCACGTCTGGAGCCTGTGCTCTGCAACAAGAGAGGCTGCGATAGTGAGAGGCCCACGCACCGGGATGAAGAGTGGCCCCCACTTGCCGCAACTAGAGGAAGCCCTCGCACAGAAACGAAGACCCAACACAGCCATAAATAAATAAATAAAATTAAAAAAAAAAAAAAAAGACAAGAAATAACAAATACAGGCATGGATGTGGAGAAAAGGGAGCCCTTGGGTACTCTTGTTGGGAAAGTAAATTAGTGCAGCCACTGTGCAAAAAATATGGAGGCCCTCAAATAATTAAAAATAGAGCAACCATATGATCCAGCAGTTTTACTTCTGGGTATTTATCGAAAGTAAGCAAAAGCTAACTAATATATCGAAAAGATATGCACCCCTATGTTCATTGCAGCATTATTTATAATAGCTAAGATATGGAAGCAACCTGTGTCCAGCTGTAAATGAATGGGTAAAGAAATTGTGATATATGTGTGCATATATATATATACACACATATAATATTCCATAATATTCTGTAATATATATTATAAAATATATATGGTATTCATATATATATATATATATATATATATGTAAAATGGATCTTGAGAGCATTATGCTAAGTGAAATAAGTCACACAGAGAAAGACAAATACTGTATGACCTCTTTTATATGTAGAGTGCTTAGAACAAACAAACAAATGAAACAACAATAACAAAACCCAAGCTCACAGATACAAAGAATAGATTGGTGGTTGCCAGAGGCAAGGTTAGAGGGATGTGAAAAACGGGTAAAAGGGATCAAAATAAAAAATAAAAACCTTCTATAAACTTAACTAACACACATACCGTGAAAAAGAGCTTGGTCCAACTTTGAAATGATTACGAAGCTCTGTTCTAGGGTAATTGTCTTCAAGTCATTTAAAGAGCTACCCACTATAAGAAATGCATTTTACTTCCAGACCACACACACATACACCTGAAACTAGAAATAAAATTTTGCTGAACAATGTTTATCCCTACTATGTATGATGTAGCCTATTTGTTATTCTTTTCTATTTCATTAAAAATATGTGGGGGGTTGTAACCCATTCATGAGTGGAGACCTCTAGCTTAATAACTACTTTTACAAGATATAAAAAAAAAAAAAAAATTAAGGACAAAGCTTTTCATCTATTATTCATTTTAGCATCTAAAACAAGTGAAAGTGTAGTTGCTTAAATAGTGTTCCCTCAAATTTCATATACGTCTGGAACTTCAAAATGTCACCTAATTTGGAAATAGGGTCTTTGAAAATATAATTAGTAAAGGAATTCAGTATAAAATCATCCTGGATTTAGGGTGGGCCCTAATTTGAAAACTGGTGTCCTTATAAGAAGAGGAAAGGACACAGACATGGAGGAGAAGATGAGGTGAAGACAGCAGCAGAGACTGAGGTGATGTGTCTACAAGCTTAGAAATTTCAGAACCTACAGGAAGTTGGTAGCAGCAAGAAATAATTCTTCCCTAGAGTCTGCAAAAGGAGCCTGGCCCTGCTGACTTCTTGTTTTCAGATTTCTGGCCTCTAGAACTGTGAGAGAGTACATTTCTGTTGTGTTAAGTCATCCAGTTTGTGATGCCTTGTTACAGCAGCCCTAGAAAACTAATACAGAGAGTGCTCAGTAAGTGTTTGTTGAATGGCTGTAAATGAATGAATAACTTCTGAAGCCTTTATGTTCACTGTAAAGACTAACCTCCTCTGTGGGGATAGTTCTGGGGGGAATTTACAATAGTTACAATACTTTACTTTTCAAGCAGTAAGTTGTGGCCCATTAGCAGATATTTCAATTGGTTTTGCTCAGTATCTTAAAATACAATAGAATAAAATATTATATAGTTTAATATAATAGGAAATATCAATGTGGCACACATTTTTAAGGTAAATGTGTGAAAATTTTGTCTCAGTTGTGTGTGTGTGTGTGTGTATACTGTGTTGCAATGTCAAATGTATCTTACTCTGGGCTACAGTAAAACAGAAATATTTGAAAGCAAATGGTCCAGCCACATCTTATTCACATGTTTAGTCAAGCCAGAAGGTTTTCTTGAATATTAGAATATACAAAATATATCATTTTTTTCTGTTATAGCATTGCAAATTTACTGTCTTTATAAATGATCAGGAATGCATATTGGAAAAGGAAGGAGTAAAACTTTCTTTATATGAGAATGAAATAATTTGTACATAGGAATAAGAATCTTTTAAAAAAACTACCAGAAATAATAAGTGAGTTTACAAGGTCACAGGATACAAGGTCAACATACAAAGCTTTATTGTATTTTTATATCTTAGCAACAAACAGTTGAGAATTGAATTTTTCAAAAACACCATTTAAAAGAGTATCTAAAAGCATAAAATATGTAGGAATAAATCTAGAATATACGTCAAGACCTGTTCACTGAAAACTGAAAACACTGCTGAGAGATATTTTAAAAGACTTAAATAAGTGAAGTGATATATCATGGTCATGAATTGAAAGAATGTATGTTAAGATGTCAGTATTCTCCAAATTGATGTAGAAATCAATACAATCCCACTCAAAATTCCAGCAGACTTTTTGATAGATATTGACAACCTGATATTCTAAAATGTATTTAGAAATGCAGCAAATTTACAATAGCCAAAAAAATTTTGTAAAAGAACAAATTTGAAGGACTCATCCTATTTAATTTATACAGTAAAAATATCATATAATGGTTAAAAGTTCTGGTCAAATCGTCACTGGGGATAGTGCTAACATATCCATTACTTAGAAAATCTGATGTTTTTAGAGTAAAGCCCTTTAGCTGCCATTCTGTTTTAGATCATCCTAATTCACTTTTTCCTTGATAGAATACTGATTAGAAATTCTACATGTTTCTGTAATTGTTTTCATGGCCACAGAAGGAAATTAAAACATCCATAAGTAACAAAATACGTGACTAAAACTGTATTATAGAATGATTATATTCTAACGATGCTCTGGGTGAGGGATTACAAATGTCGAAAAAGAAAGTTCATTATTCCTGATAAGGTTCAAGGACACCCCCTCCTTTTAAAGGAGGAAATCTGTGAGGCAATGCCTTAAAGTCTTTAGAGGATCTTCTGTATGACTGAATAGTTCTCTGAGACACTGCCTTATGTCTTTCTGTGATCATAACCAAGAATCTTATTGTCTCTCTCTGGATTGATTTTTGCTTGGAAGTCCCTTCTTGTTTTGAGAATCTTGGAAAAGCTAAAAATGTGAAGCAGTTTTGTTTTCAAGCCCAATAAGTCTTGGCCCCTTTGTAGTCACTTCTCTTCTTCCCCTTACCTTCTACCATAGGCAACTAGCTGGAAGGAGACCAACGGTATCTCCAACATTCTACCTTCCCTAGATCATTCAGCTTATAAGGTACGTTTTTCATTATCCACATTACTTCAGGAACGAGTTTTGGTAAACTTGTCTCCACTATATAAAAGACCCCTTTCCTCCAGTTTCCGATAATCCTCACTTTTCTTTAAGCCCTCAAACTCCTTCACTGGGTTTCTACTAGCACTTTCTTCATAGTCATCCAACCCACCACCCACTTCTGAAGCCACATGCTCTGGATTTTGTTTTAGTGACATTCTATTTCTAAGTAGCAGAATCTGTTCCAGTTATCTATTTCTGTATAAGAAGCAACCCCGTAACTTAATGCCTCCAAAAAATGATAGCATTTGTTTTAATCATGAATCTACAATTTGAACAGGTCTCAGCAGGGCTGGCCTGGGACAGCTTATCTCTTTTTCATTCTAGAGAGCTGGGCAGCATTCATTTGCATGTCTGGTGGTTGGTGATGGCTGTTGACTGGGACTTTCCATCTCTCTGAAAACATATTATTTACTTGTTCAAGGTTTTAAATTTTATATATGTTAAATTATGCTTGATATATTCTGACATTTGCTTTAGTAATTTAATATTTTTTTCTTTTGAGAACACTCCAAGTTGATGGTGTAGCTGTAATTTATCCATTTTTACAGCTCTAAGGTGTTTATTTATGCCAGTAACACAATTTACCTGTTGTATTATTGATGAAAATTTAGGTAATTTACAATTGTTTGCTGTTATGAATAACACCCATTTGCATATTCTTGCACATATCTCCTAGATACATATGCAAGCATTTTTTCTAGGGTATATATCTATGAGTGAAATTGTTGGGTCATACTTACATGCTCAAATTTATTAGCTAGTCACAAATTGTTTTCCTTCGAGGTGGTGTCAATTTATGTAATTAGCAATAGTGTAAGAGTCTTTCTTTAGATCCATCCTTGCCAATCTTGTAGATGTGAGTGGTATCTCATAGTAGTTGTATTCTGTGCTTAATAATGATTTTGAGTATCTTTCTACATTCTTTTTCTTACAGTCTGTATATGCATGTCTTTTACACGTGTTTCTTATGTATTGTTGGTCTTTTTGTAACTGATAGATTATATATTTTAATATATATTTGTATATTAATTTTTTTCAGTGTAAGTGTAATAAATATCTTCTTGTTATTGAGCTGTCTTTCCATCTTCTTTACTATGTTTTTGATATATACAATTACATAATTCTGATTCCAATTTAATAATTAATCACTCTTTTTTATAGTTTGTGTTTGTGTTGCCTTTAAAAAAAAATTTCCTATACCAACCTCTTAAGGATGTTATCACACTGTAGCTTCTCAAAGTTTTAAAATCTTATTCCTTACATCTACCAGTTTATCTGATGGGAATTAATTTTTTTTTTAAATATTATGTTAGGAAAGTATGGTAGTTAGTTTTATGTGTCAACTTGATTGGGCTAAAGGATGCCCAGATAGCTGGTAAAACATTATTTCTGGATGTATCTGTGAGGGTTTCTGGAAGATATTAGCATTTGATTCAGTAGACTGAGTAAAGAGATAAATCCTCACCAGTGTGGGCAGGCATCATCCAATATTTGAGGGCCTAGATTGGAAAAAAAAAAAATGAAGGAAGGGCATATTTCCTCTCTCTTCTTGAGCTGGAACGTTCGTTCATGCCATTGGACATTGGTGCTACTGGTTCTAGGGCCTTTGGACTCCGGGACTTATACCAACAGCTCCCTTGTTCTCAGGCCTTTGGACTTGGACTGAATTATACCACCAGCTTTCCTGGTTCTCCAGCTTGCAGAAGGCAACCTTGTAACCCAATTCTATAATAAATCCCCTCCATCTCTGTATGTGTGTGTGTGTGTTTGTGTGTGTGTGCGTGTGTGTGTGTGTATACACACTATTGGTTTTGTTTCTCAGGAGAACCCTGACTAAATACAGAAAGCATTAAAGCATTTCAGTTTTCTCCCTATGTGTTCTTCAAATGAATTTGTAGAACAGCTTTGGTTACAGTATTTTTCTATACATCCATTAGGTTAGATTTGTTAGTTTTTATCTTTCTAATCATCTATAAATTTACAGATTACTTGACTGATTAAAAATATATTAAAGTGTCTCTCTCTAGAGGTCAATTTCTCATTTTATGGTTTTAGTTTGGTTACTTTTTTGTTATACCTTTCAAATGAATTTAACCTTTCATCTAAATTGTACATGCTATGGAAAGCACTCCTCTCTCTCTGTAACATCTTTTTTTCTTATCCTAACTCATGATTATGAATATCACCTCTTCACAGATGACTCTGTCATCTGTATTCTAAATTCTGACCTCCCCCCAGAGATATACTGCTACATTTCAACAGCTTGCTAGATGTTTTCACTAGTACATTCCACTAGAATTTCAAATACAGTCTTCCCCCAAATTAAATAATCATGTCCTTCTTAAACCTGCTTCTCTTTCTATTTTGTCTGTTTCTTTTATAGTGCCATTTCGTGCAAGACACCCATGCTTACAAGTGACTTTTTCACTCTCCCTTGTCTTATATTTGTATATGCAATTTAGTTGTCAAGTACTATAGATTCTACCTCTACAGTGTAATCATGATCAGTCCACACACACTGCAGCAGTGGTTGAAGGTCCTCAATACTCTTTGATCATTACAAATCAAGCTGATTTCCTTAATTCCAGTATCAACTCCATCCTATCTTTTTCATACATTAGCTTGCAAATGAAACTTTCTGAACAAATATTCATATATAATCTCTTTTACACTGTTTAATGACATAGAAATTAAAAATATGGCTTTGGAAACTGATGGTCTTCTTGTACTGAATGTCTTCTTTCTTTTGTATTCTCTCCAGATCCACTCTCTGTTCATTTCCACCTTGTTTTAACCTGCAGCAAGAGGCTGAAGTGTCACAAACTACATTCATATTCCTCTTGCTCTTGAGCTTCTTGTAGATTGTTGAATTTTCCCTGCCTTGTACTTGCCGTCTTGGACTGGCTGTATTCTACTGTTACCATCAATATGATCTTCTCCATGTAATGCTCTCCTTCCAGTTTCCGGTAGGTTTCTTTCCCACATTCCTTCAGATATGGGGGTAAAATTGCGCACCCCTCTCCCACCAAACTATCACTGGAGCATTGCACTACCCCTACTGGTCTTTCTATATGATATCTTTATAGATAATCTCTTTACTAAACTCTCCTGTATTATACTAATTTTTTGTACCATCTTTTTCTTGACTGGAAAATTGTCTTCAAGTCCTGACCTTGCCATTTACTACTGGATAAACTTGGAAATTTTATTTAATGTTGTTGCATCTTATTTTGGTCATCTGAAATGTGGACAAAATAATAGTATCTACAAAAGTCATTGTGGCATATATAATGCTTAATGAATAATTTTTTATTATTTATAAAATAAAATAGAAACTCTTAAAAATGTAATTAAAGACATGTCAGAGGGAGAGGAAAAGCAAAACGTACTCTCCTTTTCCATATAACAGGAAAACTGTTCTGTAATGCATTCTCCAAAAATATCCAGAGCTTCTCCAGTGGAACTGAGCTACAGCTGTTTATGATGAAAACCAGCTCAATAGAGGACCTGTAAATTGGCTTTTCCTCTTTGCATGTTTCTCTATTTTGTCCTCCCACTCCTCTATACTAGATCACTTCCACAAACAAACACTTTATATCTGAACCCTTATTTCAGATTCTTTTCACAAAGAAATTCTAAACTAACACAAAACTACTGGGATTAATTTTGGGGTATTGTGGTCAAAAGATTTTTTGGTTATAAGGTAAAGATCAAGCTCTAGTCACTAGTACATAGTCTCTGAGAATTGCTGAAGCTAACATTTTAAACTGTTCTGCAAAAAGCATTTCTTGTTCCTTAAAGTTTTATCACCAACATTTTATCGACATTTATCAACAACTTTTGGGACCAGGAGAAAATGAAAACTGTGTGTGTCTCTATGTAGTGTATAGACCTTGTGATAAAGGTAAAAGCAGTAAAGATATAAAACTCAGTGGGTAACTACACAATAAATTGTGGAATATTTTGATCTTAGATCTTATGTTTAATTTTATTGATACAAATATGGCTGTTTCATTTGGAAATATCTAATTTGTGGTGGTATCAAACCAGTTTTATATGATGCATTTATTATGTGACAAACATTTTCCATTACTGTATGAATTTTCATATACACTAAAAAGCAGAGGGCTCTAAATCACAGCCAAAAAAATCCATAATAAAAATTACTTTTCTCAGAAGTTATACCTCATTTTTGCTAGGTTTGACCAGATTACACTCTAATATGCATTCAATGTAATTTAACAAATATTTACAGAGTGACAGTGTAGTATAACTGAATGCTCATTTTTTAACAATTCTTTATGCCTAAACTCAATAGCTGGTTTGTGAAGACTGAGCATCTGATTTAAAAATACCACTGAATGTAGGAAAAGCATAAAGCTCTAATAGGCCAAGGCCCAGTTTTCTTAAAATCTGATGATGCACTAACAAGAGAATATCACTGGGATACAGCCAAAAAAAAAAAAATTAATATGTCAAGTAGACCTCAAGGACTTACATGTTTCCACTCTCAAGCCTAAAGGTGTAAAATACTCTGGGGTGGCCACTGTGGCAACTATCCCATTCTGCATAGACTGCCCATTCCTCACTAAACTATTAATGCACCTCTGCAAGCAACTAGACAGGAACTGAGAACCTATATTTATTTACTCATTTGTAGCCTTTTCTAGTATATTTTTTCACTCCACTGAATGTTTGCTGGTTCAACAGCAATTCAGAGTGAAAACAATACGTAGTCTTTCCTACTAGTCTTTAGAGTGGTGATACCTCTGGAGAAGGAGAGAGGAAAATATGATGGTTGGGAGAAGAATGATTCAGTAGTATCCATAATATTTATTTTGTTTAAAAATTCTGAAACAAATATGGTAAAAGTTAATGTTTAAAAATTTATTACTGGGTATATAGGAGTAAAAATTAGGATATAAGCTAATTATATGACAAATGGATCCCAAATACAGAAGCTAAAAAAAGATGAAAGCTTATTTTCATTATACTACATGGTAGTGTAGAGGTAGACAGTTCTGCTTCACAAAGTCAAGAGGGAATCTGGCTTCCTTCTATTTCAGGCTCTGCCATTCAAATGAGTGTTTGCCTGCATTGCATAGTTGGAGCTGGCACATGACAGCACTTCCATCTCTAGCTTGTGAGAAGGGAACTAGAGCAGCAGTGGAAAGCAGGCAATTTTCTTTTTGGGAAATGATGTGGAGTTTGTACATATCACTTGTACTCATATTCTGTTTGCAAAGACTGGGTCCTTGTCCACATGAAGTACAAGAAGACTATGAGGGCTTCCCTGGTGGCGCAGTGGTTGAGAGTCTGCCTGCCAATGCAGGGGACACGGGTTCGAGCCCTGGTCTGGGAAGATCCCACATGCCGTGGAGCGGCTGGGCCCGTGAGCCACAACTACTGAGCCCGCGCGTCTGGAGCCTGTGCTCCGCAACAGGAGAGGCCGCGATAGTGAGAGGCCCGCGCACCGTGATGAAGAGTGGCCCCCACTTGCCACAACTAGAGAAAGCCCTCGCACAGAAACGAAGACCCAACACAGCCAGAAATATAAAAATAAATAAATAAAAAATTAAAAAAAAAAAAAAAATGAAGACTATGAAATACAGTAAGTCCCCTACATACGAATGAGTTCTGTTCTGAGATTGCGTTCGAAAGTCCAGTTTGTTCATAAGTCCAACAAAGCTAGCCTAGGTACCCAACTAACACAATCGGCTATATAGTACTGTACTGTAATAGGTTTATAATACTTCTCACACAAATAATACATAAAAAACAAACAAAAAATAAAGAAAACATTTTAAATCTTACAGTACAGTACCTTGAAAAGTACAGTAGTACAGTACAACAGCTGGCATACAGAGGCTGGCATCGAGTGAATAGGCAAGAAATAAAGATACTGTACTACTGTACTCTATATAGTACTGTACAGTAAAGTACACAAAAGCACAACCACTTGTAGAGGATGCACACACGTGACAATATACATCAGACACGTGAACTAACTTATGTGATTAGACATGTTCACAACTTGAAGTTTCATATGTAGGGGACTTATTGTATGATATTTAACTGGGCAGCTATGTGCAGCACTAAAGCTCTGAGAACATAGTTTCATTTCTATTACAAAATGGAAAGAGGTCAAAATGAAATTTAGGGGGAAATTAGTTATTGCCAAAACGCATGTCCATTACATTATGTGTTATGTTATTCATTTCTATCTATTTTCCCTATGTTTTAAATTTAAAACTTAAAAACAGAAGAAAAATAATTTGTTAATCACTTAAAGAGTTGCATGAATTTAGTAAGAACAAATCTTGCCATCTAATATACTTTGTGGTGGTTTCTTTTCATTCGTAAAATAATACAAGGAGTGAACAGTACAGACCAAAAAATATCTGGATTTCTGTAAGGTACTACACAAATTCGACTGCAATATATTTTTAAAATACAGGAGTCTAAGACTGATTGAATTATAGGTTGGCATATTAAGAGTTAATTAATCACCATTCCTAGGTATATTGTTGATAGATGATGAATCTAGAGGGCAATAATTGATAGTATCTTATGGAGTTTCATCTTGAATTATGCAGTAAATGTTGCAAGAGGTGAAGGTGAGGTGGGGAGAGGAAAGTGAACTTTTTGATATGTGAAGAATTCTCAGGCAGCCCATTCCATGGGTCTAAACTAGGGCATTTGTAAATGTGAAGAAGGTATTTTTTGTTGTTGTTACACGATGACAAAAAGACAGCACTAGAATTTATTGGGTAGGTGTCAAGGGTGCTAAAAATCCTGTTTCAAATGCTAATAGTGCCACCCAATCCATTAAGAAACACTGTAGGGGATGTTGCACCTCGGGAACTGAATTCTGCTTCATTTAGTCATTTAAGAACAATAATGTTGTCTACTTTTGTTCTAGTTACGTGTACTTATAAGCAAGTAAGCCCATAGCCAGTGCCCAGGACAGATGTGGTGAGGGTGGGGAGGATTCAGGGGCAGAACTGTATAAATATCCTTTACCATTGTCAAAGCTGAGTTTCTTCACATCCAGTGGAAAGTGTCCTTCATGTGGATGGATTTGTCCGTAGCTCTGTGCTTCCTTGGGGAACTTTGGGAGGACTTGGAAATGTGTACTTCCACCTGGTAATATGCTGCATCATCTCCTTTTCTATTCAATGACCTCTCAAATCCTTTTTTTAAAAAAAATTTATTTTATTGAAGTGTAGTTGATTTACAATGTTGTGTTAAATTCTGCTGTACAGCAAAGTGATTCAGTTATACGTATATACATTCTTATTCATATTCTTTTCCATCATGATTTATCACAGGATATTGAATATAGTTCCCTGTGATATACAGTAGGTCCTTATTGTTTATCCATTCTGTATATAATAGTTTGCATCCGCTAATCCCCAACTCCCAAATCATCCCTCCCCCACTTCCCCTCCCCATTGGCAACAGCAGTCTGATCTCTATGTCTGTGAGTCTCTGTTTTGTAGATAAGTTCATTTGTGTCATATTTTAGATTCCACATATAAATGATATCATGTAGCATTTGTCTTCTCTTTCTGACTTACTTCACTTAGTATGATAATCTCTAGGTCCATCCACGTTACTGCAAATGGCATCATTTCATTCTTTTTTATGTCTGCATAGTATTCTATTATATGTATGCACCACATCTTCTTTATCCATTCATCTGTTGATGGACATTTAAGTTGTTTCTTTGTCTTGGCTATTGTAAATAGTGCTGCTTCAAACACTGGGGTACATGTATATTTTTGAATTATAGTTTTGTCTGGATGTATGCCCAGGAGTGGGATTGCGGGATTATATGGCAACTCTATTTTTAGTTTTTTGAGGACCCTCCATACTGTTTAGGAGGGTTCCCTTTTCTTCACATCCTCTCCAGCATTTGTTATTTTCAGGATCTCTCTAAAATTCTTTTTCCTTTTCCTAAAAAATGTATATTCCATAATTGTGTCTTCTGATATCTTTCCATTATCACATCACTGTCCCTCTGGATAACCTGAATCACACAGGATAAGAACTAACAGAATCAATGTAAAGACATTTTAAAAGGCAAGACTTTCTGTGAAAAGATAGGTAAATGTCTGTGAAATTATTGTTGGAAATATTAATTTAGTAAATTCCAGTTATTCATTCTACCTTGTTGTTCAGTTGAATAGAGACCACTGCTGAGATTCAGAAGAAGTGTTTTCTATCACTATCAATTTGATCTCTGGAAAATTATTTTAATACTTCCTTGACTCGATCATATAATTTTAAGGTGGAGATAATAATTGTTAAAACATCTTTTGATTTTTATAAAAACAGTATTTATGATGGAACTTTTAAGGCCATATGAAAAGTAATACTTTATTATTAAAGACAGGTAGTTCTAGATTGTTCAGAATAACTTAACAGAATTTTGGTCATTTTGCTTTCTCATTTCAAGATGCCAAATGTGTAAATAAAACTCCCCAGAATTATGGGATTAGCCTATAATAACTTCAGATATTGTTGTAAAAAAAAAGACCTGTCTCTAATAATGCACAAAAACTAGCCCAGTAAAAGAAAATAAAGAAATTAAGGAAACAATCCCATTCACCATTGCAACAAAAAGAATAAAACACCTAGGAATAAACCTACCTAAGGAGGTAAAAGACCTATACTCAGAAAACTATAAGACATTGATGCAAGAAATCAAAGATGACACAAACAGATGGAGAGATATACCATATTCTTGGATTGGAAGAATCAATATTGTGAAAATGACTATTCTACCCAAAGCAATCTACAGATTCAATTCAATCCCTATCAAATTATCAATGGCATTTTTTACAGAACTAGAACAAAAAATCTTAAAATTTGTATGGAGACACAAAAGACCCCAAATAGCCAAAGCAATCTTGAGGGGGAAAAAAAAAAGAACTGGAGGAATCAGACTCCCTGACTTCAGACTATACTACAAAGCTGCAGTAATCAAGGCAATATGGTACTGGCACAAAAACAGAAATATAGATCAATGGAATAGGATAGAAAGCCCAGAGATAAACCCACACACCTATGGTCAACTAATCTATGACAAAGGAGACAAGGATATACAATTGAGAAAAGACAGTCTCTTCAATAAGTGATGCTAGGAAAACTGGACAGCTACATGTAAAAGAATGAAATTAGAACACTCCCTAACACCATACACAAAAATAAACTCAAAATGGATTAGAGACCTAAATGTAAGACCAGACACTATAAAACTCTTAGAGGAAAACGTTGGAAGAACACTCTTTGACATAAATCACAGCAAGATCTTTTTTGACCCACCTCCTAGAGTAATGAGAATAAAAACAAAAATAAAGAAATGGGACCTAATGAAACATAAAAGCTTTTGAACAGCAAAGGAAACTATAAACAAGACAAAAAGACAACTCTCAGAATGGGAGAAAATATTTGCAAATGAATCAACAGACAAAGGATTAATCTCCAAAATATATAAACAGCTCATGCAACTCAATAGTAAAAAAACAAAACAACCCAATCCAAAAATGGGCAGAAGACCTAAATAGACATTTCTCCAAAGAAGACATACAGATGGCCAAGAGGCACATGAAAAGCTGCTCAACATCACTAATTATTAGAGAAATGCAAATCAAAACTACAATGAGGTATCACCTTATACCAGTTAGAATGTGCATCATCAGAAAATCTACAAACAACAAATGCTGGAGAGGGTGTGGAGAAAAGGGAACCCTCTTGCACTGTTGGTGGGAATGTAAATTGATATAGCCACTATGGAGAACAGTATGGAGGTTCCTTAAAAAACTAAATATAGAATTACCATATGACCCAGGAATCCCACTGCTGGGCATATACCCAGGGAAAACCATAATTCAAAAAGACACATGCACCCCAATGTTCATTGCAGCACTATTTACAATAGCCAGCTCATGGAAGCAACCTAAATGCCCATCGACAGACGAATGGATAAAGAAGATGTGGTACATATAAAAAATGGAATATTACTCAGCCATAAAATGGAAGGAAATTGGGTCATTTGTAGAGATATGATGGACCTAGAGTCTGTCATACAAAGTGAAGTAAGTCAGAAAGAGAAAAACAAATATTGTATATTAACGCATATATGTGGAACCTAGAAAAATGGTACAGATGAACCTGTTTGCAAGGCAGAAATAGAGACACAAATGTAGAGAACAAATGTATGGACACCAAGGGGGGAAAGTGGCGTTGGTGGTGGTGGTGGTGCAATGAATTGGGAGATTGGGATTGACATGTATACACTAATATGTATAAAACAGATAACTAATAAGAACCTGCTGTATAAAAAATAAATAAATTAAATTAAATTAAAAAAAAAAAGAAAGTAAAGAATAGCACATATTAAACCTGATAACCTTGGGCTTTCTCCCCTCACAGGCAACACACACAGACACACACATGTACACACAGCTTGTGACACTTTAAAACTCTCACTGAAATTCAGATTATAAGAGTAAACAATACAGAATAAACCAATGAAATCCATTCAAAGCACAGAAAAAAACTAGTAAACAAAAACACCAGTTTCCAGCATTGTCAAAACTGTACTGCTGAGTTAAGAAGTCAGGCAAGAAAATCAATTTTCTCTAATACATGAATTTAATGAATAAAAATTCAATATGAAGACAGAGGAAAAATAACCCAGCACTTCTAAACCAACCTAAAAATGTTGATATAAAGGGAGGAACAGTGTTCTTCTGCATGTTTTTACTTATTTATTCAATAGACATTTATTAATCAAGTACTAATGATTAGAAATAGCATTGGGCATTTGAAATTCAGAGCTGCCTCTAATATGCAGCATCTGTTTTACTAGAAGTATAAACATATGAGCAAATACAACATGAAAAAGGTTTTTATAAAGAGTAAGATGTATAGAAAACAATTTTAAGAGACACCTAATTCTGATTGGGAGGTCTGGGGAAGGATTCTTGGAAGAGGTGACATCTATATTAAGCTGTGAAAGCTAAAAATGCATTAGTCAGGTGAAGTCGTATTTTTCTGCATCAAGCAGAAAAAATAACAAGTGCACAGGCGGGAGGTGAGAGCTGGAGCTGGCTTGTAATGCAAATTTGAAATAATTCAATTTCTAAAGCATAGGATGGACCCCTAGCAAGAGATGAGCTTGGAAGTGTCCATAGATCATGATGTATGCCTTTCTAAGTACTGTGAAGGTGATGGCGAGTAAGGCATTTAAGGATCTTTAGCAGGGATTAATCTTGTTAGATAAAGCACTGGTCACCATCTTGGTACAATTGATATGAGGATTTTCCAGGTGCTGCATGCAAATCTTATTTAGAATAAGGATAATAGTAAATAGAGGAGTTGAAATCTGTATTTTGGTACTACCTATGTTTTGATTAAAGGTATAATATAAAGTTGGAAACCAAGGTCTTCATATGTACTGGTACTGCTAACACAAACCATAAAAGTGATGGAAAATGTTTTACTTTGAATTACTAATCCTTCTTTCTAGACCATCTCACTGCTAGAAAAACTTGCAATTCCACATGTAAAATTTTGTGAATTCATAACTACTCTATCAATCTGAATCAGTAAGATTAATATGACAATGGTTGGGTTAGCTAGTAGTCATAAATATACATCTCAGAACTGAGGGGCAACTTGTTTACTGAAATAGATGTAGAATATTGATAACCTTACAACTGGCTGGATGTTATTAGGTGTACAAATATAACCTACTCCTTCTACCTATTATGTAGAATACAGGGTAAAGCCTATGTGTGCCTGTTTCGTAGCCAGTAATCTACAGTGATCAGGGTTTTGCAAATATTGCTTTGGAATTCTGAGTAAAAATTTCCTATCACTGTGTTTTTGACAAGACCCTTGTAGTTAGAGTTAATTGCTAAAACATCATAGATACCTCAAATAATAGAAATTATATTTGAAGACAGTTTTGAAGAGCAAGAAATAGACAAAAAAAAAAAAAAAGCAAAACAAAAACAGTCTGTAAATTCACCTCAGCCTACTGAATTCCTTACAAGTCTGTATT
This sequence comes from Balaenoptera borealis, assembly GCF_965194805.1. Lineage (NCBI taxonomy): Eukaryota > Metazoa > Chordata > Mammalia > Artiodactyla > Balaenopteridae > Balaenoptera > Balaenoptera borealis. The sequence goes on along the minus strand of NC_138866.1, from coordinate 70,324,965 downwards.
TTCTCTCACATCAAGACTTTTCAATGTGTCCACTGTGCCTGGCCCGTTTGTCTTCACCTCCTCTTTCCTCTATCTGCTTAATTACTCCAAAATTTTTGTCTTATTCTCCAGAACACAGTAGGATGCCCTTTTCTTTGTCCCTATCTTCTCATAGGACTTCTTTCTCTTACCTCTTTAGACCATGAGTTTCTTAAGAAGCTTGTTGATTGTGAAAGAAAGAATAGCCAGAACATGTGAATACTGCCAACAATGTTCCTCCTTTCCATGTTATTTATCAGACAGATCACAACTTGTCAATGTCTAAAACATGTGATGAGAGATTCAAATGCCATACACTCCAACTACTATTTCAGTAGTTTTAGGGAATATTTTGTGTTTTGAAAGATACATGCCACGTGCAGTAAATCGTAGTTAACCAGAATATTTAAAGGAAATGATTTTAATTGTTGGAACTCCTGGTCCTTCTTCCATCCCCAAATGATACACATCCTCACCCACCCCCCAAAAACCCCCACTATTTTTGTTTAAAGCCATATTACAAATGATTTGAATTATTTCTGCCAACTCTTCTAGTTCAATCTATACAGGATAGGAATGCTGTGACTATGGAGTGAAGCATTCTTTATCTATTCACCATGTGGTAGTTTTCATGGTCTATATTTCAGAGATTGAGCTGAATAACACATACACTGAATCCTTCCTTTTAAGGGAGGCATTATTGATTTTGTTTCCATTTGTTTGCTTGCTTTAACTTTAGCTGTCACTATTCTCTACATAATTTTGAGTATTAATCTACAGTTTTTATTTGTTGCTATGCTATACTGATTTGATACTCAAAATAATAACACAGCTTGCCTGTCTAAGAAGGACCTTAAGGATAGTGTGGTAGTCATCTTCCAGAATTGCTGATGGTAATCCCTTAAAGTAAACAGATAGTTTGCTTTCATAGCTCTCTGGATGTTAAGAGGTAAATCTCCACTAAATTGGAAAACTGTCTTTTCTTGATCAGAAGAAGGGTATGCTTGGGAAGGTCTTTTGTGGAATAAAAGAGATTATACCTCCTCTTTGGAAAGGACAACTTTTGAATCAGCTACAAAATCTTCTCCAAGAACTTCCTGCCTAGAGAGTGCTGACATAGAGTACAGAACATCTGCATACTTGCTATGTGAGATTTTCTGGTCTCCCCATGTGATATTGACTTCTGTGTTTGCGAGCATTTTGGAGCCAGTTGAGTACTTTTTCATGGAAATGTAGTTTATTTACAATTATCAGCACTGGTGCTGTGACATCTCATACCATCTTATAACCCTTATATGCATATTTTGCCTTGTTTTTAATTCCAACCAGTAGAATCCAGATCTTCCCATCACACTACCACTTTACTGTCATTATTTAACTTTAAAATGGGCAAAAGTAAGTGACGAAAAGAAAGAAAGCATTTAGGTCAAATCAAAGCAGAGAATCTTGCAATCTTAAAGTTATATCAAAATGGCAGTAGGATTTTTGAGAACAAATTATTTTTTTTTTCCTTTGCAGACAATGACTGATAGCTTAAAAATGTTCCTAGAGACATCCCTCATCCATCCCCACCCTTTTGGAAAGATTGTCTTAGTTACTTTGATATGTGGAAATTTGGGGAGCTTATCCACAGATAGGATAGAATATTCTTTCCTGTAGTATTTCTCACATGTACATGTGCTAAATGATGCAGTGCCTTATGTCAAAAGATAATAATACAAATTTAGAGCTGAGCAGAGATATAATTTAAATAAGCAATCAAATTTCATATTTTTTTAAGGAAAAGAGAATCATGCCTCTATCCTAAAACTAGTTCATCATGAAAAATGTGAGTTTTTTTACTTTACTCACATAAACAAATTTTATCATTCATAATAAAATATGCAGAAAATACATGATGAGAACTGGTCCATTTTGATAGAGCAATAAATAACCTAACATTGTGCAATAAAAAAAAATGAGGCCAGTTCATCAGGAAGAGGTACTTTCAGTGGCATATTGTGGAGAAAAACAAATTGTTTTCTAAAACTACTCCACATGGTCCAGACTAATTTATTATTACATTATTATTTCCCTCTAGAATTTAAGATAGTGTGGTTGGAAAAGATTTTATACTTATCAGGAGTTCTAAATCCTTAAATTTTCAGTGCTTTGCATTTTCAATTCTTTATATACTAAGAGGAATAAAATGTTCCAGGCTCTCTCCTTATTTTTATTTCTGTTCAGAGATGCTGCAGGAGCTGTCACAAAGAGGATTATCCAAACATGTGCTGAATTTAAAGCATGTATACGGATAAAGAGATATATGATTCAAGAGGAAAGAACAATACCTCTTGTATGGATGTGTTTTTATCGCTATAACTGATTCCATGCAATCATTATCATGCAGATGAGTTGGAAGCAGCTAAATATTGTGAGCTTCTAGCACAACATAATTAAATAAACACATTGTCCTTTGTGTTTCCAGGAAAGTAGCTGTAGAACTGCAGCCTTTGGCAGTCTTCCAGGGCTGGTGGGCATCTGTGGCAGGGTATTTTTGTTCTCTGATGAATGAAAACTACATTTGACAAATGGTCTCACACTCTGAAGTGTGAGGGTGGGAAAAGATATGGGTCAATGTGCATTAGTTCAGATTAGTTCTTTGTAAAGTATTGATGTTATCTCAACAATGTTTTGTAAAATACTCCAGCTGTATAATGAGGCACATGTTTGTGACCATCACATCATATGTTAGGATACGGCAAGAACATAGTACAAGGGTGTGTCCAGATCAAAGTCACTTACTTGTGTCTGAAAGTGCAACAATTGGGATTAAGTGTGAATTTAGATAAAAAGAGATGAAAGTGGGGCTGTGCTGGAAGTAGGAGGCAGGCTGTAAAGTAGGGACAGTTTTGTAGGGAGAGAACAGACTGAATTCCAGAGAGAGACCAACAATATGACCAAAATGTGTGTCAGTCTTCAGACAAGAGGAAAGAGAGAACATTCTAAATAATAACCAAAAAGCCACATGAATACAAAGATGTTTCTCAGTGATTTATGTGAGGACATCCAAATGCAACATAAATCAAATAAGAATAACCCTGAATACATGGAAATGGTAAATTCTCCACCCACTTTTCAATCGTCTTACAACTGTGACCACTTAGCCATTACTTAGAAGAGAGATTCTTGACCTTGCTGGTATTGACATTTTGGGCCAGATAATTCTTTCTTGTGAGGGCTGTCCTGTGTGTTGTTGGATGTTTCGTAGCATCCATAGTGTTACCCACTAAATGACAGTAGCACAGCCCCTAGTTATGATAACAAAAAATGTCTGCAGACATTGCTAAATGTCCTTGGAGGACAACTGTACTTCCTGTTGAGAACCACTGACTTAGTGTCTCTATCTGCTTCAAATACTACACCATTCCTAAGACAGAAAACCTTAAGGGATTGTATATTAGCATTATTGGTTTTAGCATCAATCATGCTTCCTCATAGACTACTCTTGAGCCTGTGTTCAACTTCATGAAAATCAGATTCCAACCTGTGCTTCATTTTTTTAAAAAGTGGACTTCTTCAGTATCTCTTTTGCCGGTGTCTCTACACTGTTAATCTGAAAACTATGCCACCATTCTGGTAAAGAAATCACTCCCTTACTCTTACCAGGTGTTATTCAGCTTTCTTTCCAAGGATATAGTAGTTTTTCCTCCCTTGTATTCCAGTCTAATGGTTGTCATTTAGATATTCAAGATGAATTTAGCTGATGTTGCTGTCTTCTTTACCTAAAACCCAAAGTAGGACATATATTTCACAATATGACTGTGAGTCGAGTTCTAAGCTTTCTCAGTGAGAAAGACAGAGAGATATATTGTCAAGAATCAAGTGAAGAATGAGAACATCTACATCAGCCTGACCAAGGCAAAGTCATAATGCACTCAAGGCAGAGATTGCATTAGGTTGCAAATGCTCCCTTTTGGAACTAGAAATAAAATTATTGAGCAAATTTATTAAGACAAATGTATGGGAAGTAGTTTTTTATACAATTTTCTTGTGGTAACTCTAGAGCTTCTTGTTAGAAGGACTAGTGGAGAAGCATACACATAGTTATCACGATGAGCCCTTAACAATATTATCTGCAATTATTTCTTCTGTCCATTGAATCTACATCTTCTGAAAGTATACCTCCTGGTATAAGTGGATTTTTAGAGCATTTGTTACCTAATTTTAAGGAGAATGGGTAGAAGAAGAGGTTTTTTCACATCTTTAATTCGGTTGATAGTTGTTTGCTTTGGGCAAACATCTAGTAGGCTTCAAAACAGCCACTGATATCATCTTATTTTCCCTGTATGTTCTATTCCTATCTCGGTTTCAACTTTTCCCTCCACTGATGGCCAAACTTTGTACTCAATAAATTAGATCTAATCAGACATTTACTCTTCTCACCTTCCCATTACAAAACTGTCAACTCACCTGCATCTATAATCACCTACACTGTCTGATTTTCTCTCAGTTACTTTGGATGAAGTATCTCTTCCAATTAAACATGTCAGGTGTGACCTGGATTCCACCTTCTCAAAATGTGACCTCTGTAATTAGCCACTTCTCTCCTGTTCCTCTAGGGAGGCAAAGACAGCCTGAACTAAGATTATCTGTGGAATCACAAAGAGTAAATAGTTGAGAGATGTGGTGGAGGAAGATCAATAGGAATTATTAATTGATCTCATTTGAAAAATAAAAGAGAAGAATACAGTGAAGATTGCAGCACATTTTCTAAATAAGTAGAGAGATGCCATGGATTGGACCTGAACAAATAAGAGGTAGAACATTAATCTTATGATCTTTGACTGATTCACACACACACACAAAATTACTTTCTATCTTTCCCAGGTAGAAAAGCCCTTGTGTCTTTCTACACACTTATGAGCTTTCTATTAAAACCTTGAATTCTCCAATGACGTTATTTCTGAAAGGATCCTTTACTACTCATACCTTTGGCGGAACCTTTTTCATATTCTATTTAAAATTGTGCTCTATGCGTGAGTGGTTCATATATTCACCTTGATAATGGAATCTCTTTATGATGGTGGTGGTTCTATTTTCTTATACTATGTTATAATTGTAAGGACCTTGGAGCAAGAAACATTTTTAAAAATCTAAAATGAATGCATGGGGCTTCCCTGGTGGCATAGTGGTTAAGAATACACCCGCCAATACAGGGGACATGGGTTCGAGCCCTGGTCCGGGAAGATCCCACATGCCGTGGAGCAACTAAGCCTATGCACCACAACTACTGAGCCTGCACTCTAGAGCCCGAGAGCCACAACTACTGAAGCCCGTGTGCCACAACTACTGAAGCCTGCACGCCTGGAGCCTGTGCTCTGCAACAAGAGAAGCCACCACAATGAGAAGCCCGTGCACCCCAACAAACAGTAGCCTCCGCTTGCCGCAACTAAAGAAAGCCGGCGCGCAGCAACGAAAACACAAAGCAGCCAAAAATAAGTAAATAAACAAATTAAAAAAAAAAAAGTGAGTTGGAATTTTAAAATAAAATAAAATAAAATGAATACATTATGGCTGTGATTTTCACATATTCTAGGGATTATTAATTCTTCCAATATATAGTTTGATAATATTTATTCCTCCCCATTGAGTTATTTTATCAAAATATTAGACTTGTTTTCCATTTTCCTAGAGATTTTTTTTTTGTTTGGACAGAATTTATTTACCAGTACATAAATTTTATTTGAAAAATTCAAAGTGTTATAACCAATTTAATCTACTGGTTCTTCTGTGAAATTGATGGATAGCCATGATCTCCATTTCAATTTGAAGCATGTCAGCAGACTTTAAATCTATTGGTTTTTACCAGTTGTCGATATCTATTGATTTAATAAACTTGAAGATATAGCATTGCTTCTACACACACAGATGCTAACACACACACACACATACACACACACTTGCACAATGATTACAAATTTTTTATAAACTGACTGTCACACAATGATAGGATTTACAAGTTTAATCCCATGAGATCACATCTTCATAAATATAATGGTTTGTGTTTACACACTTCTTTTCGTATCAGCTGTACATCATGGGCTTGGAAGTAGTCAGTGAAAAAGGACCTATGAAAGGTACTGGTGGAGGAAAGCCAATAAGTAATATGGCAATAAGTTAGTGGAGTAAAAAAAATTAAAATCAGTATCCACTCCTGTTTGACCAGTCTCTATGGTTGAATGAGCATTTATCAATTTCTTGAGACAGTATTGGTTTCAAATTGTGTATCATTTTCCCCATGAGCACACATATCAAATTATTGCTTGAAGGCTTGATTTAGAATATATTGCTATTTTATCTCAAATGAACTTAAACTCAACTTTTAAAAGTTTCTATAATCAAACATATTCTGAGTCTACATTCTAAAACAGTTCAGGTAATTGAACACTTTAATAAAGACCCCAAGATGTAGTGAAGACACTATGTTTCTTACATTTCCTTACACTGTAACATCCCTGTATGCTGTTCTCAGTCTGAGTTCTGAAAATAAAAATGTGAATAATTCCCTTTGTAAAAATCATAGAGAAAGTGAGATGACTTGAGATTACCAAAATTATTAAAAGGAATTTAATTAGCCTTTAGGCTTGTGTAGAGTAGAGATGATCACATCATGACTCACAAAGTTTTCTAGGCCTTATACTGCTTCTTAACTCTTCCTCCAATATTTTCATTTCTCCCTCACTTGTACGTTCAGGAAATTTTATATATGTTTGTATATATGTACATATATATATGAAATATTGAAGTCCTGAATAAAACCAGTTTAAAAAAATTAATTTTAATTATCTTTTTTGAAAGAGTCACAATAGCCAAGCAATTATATGCATCTTTGTAAAACTATGTTATGTCTTAAATTTTGGCTCTTGGTTTGGCATAAAAACTTCCCGAAATAAGTGCTCTCTAAAACATGAATCTCTTGGTAGTTTTCTTAAATACAGTGAATTATAACAATAACTTTGAATTATGTCACAACCTGAAATTTTCCAGCAGTAAAATATACATATTAGTTATAACCACATAAGATTATGCTATAATAATATGTTAAAAGAATTACATTCTTTAAAAATGTGTTTATTAAAATAGGTCAAAATTTAATTTTTGTATTTCTTTTGTAACTAAGAGGCTGTGGTTCTTAGGATTGATTGTTATGAGAGTATTTCTTGCACCCCCAACTCCACGTATAAAAAGTATCAAAAATAAAAATTCTATTCATTTCATTCTCTCAGTAATCCTGTTAAAATGACATGAATTGCCCTTACAGTTTTCCAAGCAAGGATTATCAGGTACATTTGTTGGTCTCATCAAAGCAACAAAAGAGGAGTTAGCATGAAGCAGTGATCTGGCAGTTAGAAGATATAGATTTTGTTTCTGCCTTCATCACTTGTTCATTTTGCCACTTGAGCATTACTCCTCTATGAACCTGAGCCTTTCCATCCACAAAGTATCTTGTTTAGTACAGTGTATCCAGGGGGCCCTCAGGAAATATTAAAAGATGATAAATAGTAAAGGTAACTTGATTCTTACCTATTGGCTACAGAATGTGCTGTGTGATTGAATAAACAAAAGGCTTTGAAATTATGCATGGGGCCTTTTTTTTTCTTGTTTCCTAGCAGTATTCAGTGCATTATTCTCTGTTTAATTATGAGGTGGACATAGTGGAAAATATACTCAGAGACAGTGGATAGCTATATCCTTCCTTGATGTACTTTCTATCTAAAGCAGTTCTTCATTTTCTTCTGCTATGTACCCTACTGTTCCTACAGGTTTATGGAGAATAGCAAATACCAAGTTAAATATATTATAACTTTTCCTGTGCTGTAAGGTTATTCTAAAGTTATCTTTCTCTACTAATAATATTCTTTGGACTTTTATATAATTTTTATTTCATTTCTCTCCAGATGTACTTTAGTTGTTGCACATATTTTAGGAATGGTTTTATTTGTTTGTGGCATTGCTCTTATGTCACACACAAAATAATATTCTAATTGGCCCGAAAAGGATAGTGCATCTTCCAAAACAAGAACTAAGTTCTTACTTGATGAATACGGCTGGCTTTTTCAGAAGAAGTAAAATCATTTCAAAGGTTGCTGGGCAAGCCCTTAAACTTAGCACCTCTCTGAAATTCAACCCACATTTTAAAATAAATGTACTTAAAATTTGAAAATATTTAAATCTCTAATAAATTAACCATCTATAGAATTTTTTAAAATAGCTCTGTTATTGTGCTCTATTTTATGTGGAGCAATTCTTTCAGCCTTAGTCTATACTCTCGAAATAATGAGTTCCATCTTTTTAATTTATCTCAACTCTTACCTTTTAATAGGAATTTATTATTTTCACAACAGTAGGAGAGAGCCATGCTTTATCAAAATGTAGCTATCTGATACTTATTGAAATAAACATATTTCTGATACTGTTTCTCAGTATTTAAGAAAAAGAATTGCTATCACTCTGTCTCTGCCCTTTCCTTTGTGTTTGTTTTTAATTATGCTAACTTTTGCCTTTGACATATAATGTTTTCTCATTTTAAAATTAGTTTTGATGTTTATTTACTGATAATACTTGTACACAGGGACAACACATTGCAAGCATATTCAGCAGATAGTGAAAAGATCTGAAAGTCTTCCTGGAAAGTTAATAGTTGGAACTCAAAAATAGATCCTGCACATACCAAGCATTTTTCCTATTTCTACCATACCTGAGAGAATATTTCATTTTATATGCATGAAACAAAGTCTATTGTATGCATTAAACCAACTTTATGACACCAGGGAATCTTTGTGGGCCTAAAAAAAAAATCAATAAAATATTTATAAGAAAAAATAGCTAGTGACACCATTCAGTCCCTGGTTATCATTCCATGTTATAGATGATGGCTTCAGCCATTTTCAAGTTGCAAAATACAATTTATTACTATAAAATCTTTCTCATCACAAAGCCAAGCTCTTTCCAAATTGATACAGTTTATTGCACTGCAAGGAGGTAATGCCCATCTCCACTCAGAGCTCAAACAGTTAATATTCAGCACTTGGGATCAATTTAGCTGACATGAAAGAGCCCCTGGAGTGGTAATGGCTCTTTTCTGGTGATCTGTATATCACTGCACTTAAGTTCTAGAATGCCAGGAGCGCTTCAGATTTGAATTTATTTTGTTACTGGGCTTAATGCACCCACTTGAATATTTAGATGAATCACTTTCTGTCAAACAAATTTGTCTTTTGAATATCAAGCACTTAAAAATAATGCTGATAAATAGGCAATGGATAAAATTGTATTCTGCTTGACCAGAGTTTTTATTTTTCCCACTTATTCTGGAACCACTAAGATTTGAATAATTCTTCAAATCCTTTTTTGGACTGGAACAAATAGAGATAAATATGAAATTGACTTTGATTTTACATGGCTGGGTTTTCATGGCTGTCATATAGGGCCATGCAGCTTGGGCACCGCATAACTTTAAGGAGCACTGGTCACTTCTAGTCTTTGCGAAGGACGGTCCCTGTATCTGGATGGTGCACAATTGGCACAACTGAACATGGAGGCACTACCACAGATAGATACAAAGCAAGTAAGGAATTTGATTAAATCATCATTCTAAAATTGCCTGGTTGGTTAAATGAGTAAATCAGACCCTTACCTGCTTTGAACTGCCTTCTTAATGGCGTCTGATCTTAGACTACAAGAGTCAGAATTGACTTAAGAGTTTCTCTAGTTCCAGCTCCTTACCATACAGGAGTAAACTCAAGTCCCTACTCACCAAGGGGTTGAACTAAGTCATATAGGTAGATAGTGGTTGTCAAAGCTAGATCTAAAACCCAGTCTACAGACTTCTTTTCCAATGATCTGTTTTCAAAACTCTACAGTAACTCTCATTGTCTTATTAAGATGTTGACAGCCACCTCTCCCCTGATTATAAGAGACATCACAGGGAAGTGACCTTACAATAATAGATTTGTGGTTTTAGCCTCTCCGGAAGTCCATTCTGCTGTAGGGATTCCACAGTTTTGATCTTGGCTTGTTAACCTCATTAGCATTGATTCTCAACACCTGTGCCGGTGGTTAGTTGGAGACCTAGGGTGTATGACTTCTTTGTACCAGAGCCCACCATCAATAGTCATTTCTCCCATGACCAAATGGAGTATGAAGAACTAGAAATAGCGAATCTGGAGTCATGTATGGGTGTTGAACAGGTTATTATAAAGATTTTGTTTACATATGTATTTTATAATATTTCATGCAACATAGATTTTGGACGATAGGTGAAGGAATGGCGAATGAAGTTAATTCTTTTTTTTTTTTCTCTTTTTCCTAGTGAGGTTGATGGGATTTTGTTTACTTTCCTAATGAGATGGTGATTTACATGTTTTAGAGAACCACTTACTCTGTGCCCTCTGTGCATGGTTTCAGCCTTGCAAATCTGAACTGAAGTCATGCATGAGTCCAGAGCAGATGTGTGCAGCTGGGCAAACCCCTTTTCCATTGCTCTTCCTTGGAATGATAATCCACATGCTGAGATTTCAAATGACTTTAATACACATTTTCTTGATTAATGGAAAATGGCAGAGTGTAGGAGACTGAAACAGTTTGTGCTTTGCTTGATTAATTAATAAGGGACTCTCTTTTCCCAGCTCCAACTCATTATGCTAATGAAGTGTCATCAATTAAGGCTTTCCCTTGATTATTGAATCTGTCAGGTAGCGCTCAGTGAAAATGCTGCATTCCTTTGCTGTCTGGGTGGAACTGCCATTACAGCTTTTTCTGGACTGCTCTTTCCATTAGCTGCTGTTTGTTCTATTTTCTCATTATTGTGTCTTTTTCTTGACCTTAAGTGAGGTGACTATGGAAAGCTTGGAATGAAATGGAAAATGTTGTCTCTGGAAATATGGGTAAAGAAAATGTGTTAACAGAAAGATACACACAATTCTTCATTCAGAACTCATTTGTAATTATTAATGATGTAGTAAAAAATTAATCAAAAGACTATGTTGAGCTTTCTGAAATAAGTCTTTGGTATTGTCATTAGATAAGATAAACAGCTCAGAAATACATGATCATTAACCATTTCCACCCGACGATTGAAATTAAATTTTAAGGTTTTTTTCCTAAGGGAAATATCCTGAGAACAAAAGAGTGCCTATTTAAATGCTTTTATTCTCTTTAGGTAATGTTCTAATTTGTTTACAAATATTACTTAGATTTGTATCCACTTAAAGATGATGAAAATGTGAAAAGAATAGAGTATAACCAAGTACAGCCTCTAGATTAGGTTGAGGAAACAAACATTTTTATGTGTCTTAGTGGCTTTTTCTCCTTAGCACTGAAGATGAGGCTCTTGATATGGATCAATTTTGTACATTCATGTTATCTAATTCACTCATTAGGGAATGCCTTACTTTAAGATTAGGTAGTCCCTGTTAATGAGGAACTGCTAAGACATTTATAAAGGTTGTAAGTAGAAGAAGGCCTGAGTAAGACACTCACAATCACCCATCTTATCTACTTTTGGTAGCTGACATCTTGGGGGAGCAATAGTAATGAATTTGTTTAATTTTCTCCTTTCACTTCACCTAAAGTAAAAAATAGTTTATAGTTTTATGGTACCTCTCTGGCCTTGAAAAAAAATTTTTTTTCAACTAGTGGTGTCATCTCCTTAATTAATTCATCAATTTCTCAGTTTCCCTAACTACAGAATGAGGGGATAGTATTCATGCATGGCTCTTTTTCTGGAGATTTTGAATATAAATAAATGGAGAAGTAAAAGGGATACTCTACTCCTTGCTTTTACGGAATGCATTTTTATTCTGGTGCTGTGAGTTTTAAAATTAGAGGAAGACATCTGATAGAGCTCATTGCTGAGTATACTGATGCTTGGTTACCTCCATCAGTTAAAACTAAATTTTATTCCTCTTTTCAGAGAGCACTCCTTTTCTCTGCTTTCAGGAATAATGTTTCCAGTTCATTGGAACCCTTAGATGTGCTGTCTTTGGGTTATATCTTTAACTCTTTCTCTGAGTCCCAAACCTGTTACAGCACTAAAGAAAGACTGATCTATAAAGTGAACTAAGTATGCTGCTGAGCAGAGGCGGTATTTACTGCCTCAACATGGAACACCTGTATTATCTTCTCAGGAGGATCTTGGAGAGAAATAAATCTAAATCTAAGGATGGACAAGTGGGGGGTTGGTAATCATCAGAATTCAGGCCTGAATGCCACTCCTTTAGAGGACCAGCCCCAAGCAGCAGATTCTCCACATGTGGCCATACACAAGGGCAAATCCACTCGGCCCTCAGAGCCAGTATTCCATTTGATAGTCATACTTGCATTTGTGCCATATAGTGTGGAGAAATGGTAAATAACCTTCTGAAACAGAAAGTGGTGGAAGATCAAATTACCCAGGTAAAGAAAAAATAGTTTAAGCCCTACCAACTGCGGTGCATATGCGTTCATTGTCATCACTTTGATCTTCTGTTTGTTTTGTTTTTGATATTAAAGTCGTGATAATGAGATAGGATGAACTGGGATGAAATTTTATTTTTTTAGAATCAAATTACTCTCCATAAGTTTCTTTTTTTTTGACAATGAAACTTTACTTTCATTGTAGAAAACAACTTATGTTCAATTTTTCACCAAAGTGTACATGTCCCTGCGGTCATTAAGGTTGAAGCTGTAGGACTGTTATATTTATAACACTGCAATGTCGGTTGAGTGAGAGAAATAGATGAGTATCATAGATTTGAGGATATGAGATATGATTCTGTCATTCATAACTAAAGTCATGCTGCATGTATAACATAATCTCATTGTGTCCTGCCTGGTTTGAAATGCAGAATGAAATGTGTGTGGAAAGGGATGCCATATTTATATAATTGATTAATTGTAATTATTCCTAGAAAAATAGACTTCAGGGCCTGAATATGTAGGAAGTGTGCAGATCAACAGATTAAAAGAAAAAATATTTTTCAGATGGACAATATTATGTGTTTAGTCGATAACCAACAGTTAACCAAAAGGAAATTGGATATAATCAGTTTAACAAGCATGTATTGCAAGTCAACACTTTGCCCTGGTTGATGCCAAATGGTCACTTATTCTTCTAATTAACTTCCGTCTTGGTGGGAATGTAGTGTTTTGTGAGACACAGCATAAAGTAGTTAAATAGACAGATCCTGGAGCCAAACAGCCTGGGGGTGAATCCTAGCCCACCCACTTACTAGCTGTGTGAACAGGAGCAGTCTGTTTAACATTTCCATGCTTCATTTTCCTCTTCCATAATTAAAGTGATACCTTCCCCATTCAGTTGTTGTGAGGATTAAATAATAGATAGAAAGCTTCTATAAGCATGTTAGCACTAATTAAACACTATAAAAATTTTGCTATTATAATATAGGGCAATATATTATATTGGCAATTTTTACCAAATTTTAGAATCAGATAGATGGGTGCTTATATTCTGTCTCTATGGATACCTTTATTATTTTTTTGTTGTTGTTGTTTTTGGATCTTGGATAAGTAATGAGGCTATTGAGCCTCAATTTTCTTATCTATAAGACAGGCATAATGATAGGATCTACCTTATGTTTTGTGAAGATTAAATAATTTCTGATACATACTCAATGCTTAAAAAATATAATCATAGTCTTTAATTTTTATTTACACATAGGATACTATTGCCACATTAATATACTTTATTGTCCTTGACCAAATTCAGGATATGTTAAAATCCCTTTGTTACAGATGTAAAGGCTAGAAAGGGGTAATAAAATATACTCTTCATTCAGTATTAAAAATACATTGTTGAGGACTTCCCTGGTGGCCCAGTGGTTAAAAATCCGCACTACCACTGCAGGGGGCACGGGTTCGATCCCTGGTTGGGGAACTAAGATCCCACATGCCCGTGCAGTGCGGCCAAATAAAAAAAAAGTGAAAATAAATACTTAAAATATTTTAAAAAATACATTGTTGAACATCCATTTACAGTTCAGTGTGCTTCTCCCCTGCCAGGAGAAAATCCTAAACTATATCAAAAAAACAAAAAGAAACATGATAATCGTAACAGGAATGAATTATGTAGCACAGAAAATCCTTCCTACTTTTAAAAGATATTCTTTTTTTGAGGAAAGTAATATTTGCCTTTTGACTGACATAATTATATCTAAGTCACAGAGTGATCAGAAATTAGAGCTTTATTAAAACTTGATTTACTACAATTTCTGCTTTTTTATTTTGCCAAGTGCACATTACTCCATGAAACAAAATATAAAACCTCATAGCCTAATTTTAAACTTATCATCACCACTAACAAGACATGTATAAGCAAAGTAACAGTGATTAGGGGAATCTATACATTCATTCAAGGAACTGAAGGAAGAAGTATTTCCTCTCAATTTATAAAATGCAAATTATGAAGTGACTACAAATTCAGTGGTTATTGTTGCTCTGTCCTTTGAATATATTTACATATACTTTTCCTTTGCCTACTTTCATATTTTCATATTATGCTTGGTTCCTCATAAATTATGCAACCACTTTTGAGAAATTTAGAAGTGAGTTGACCATGTCCTGCCCACCTGCATTTTTTTTCCTGGGCACACAAACTAAGGCTATATTCTTGACTTCCCTTGCAGATTGCTGTGAGTAGGTGATCAAGCATTCTCCAGTGGTATGTGAGAGAAAGTGATGTGCACGTTTTCTGGTCCATCCTATAAAAATCGCCCAAGAGCACTCCATCCTTTTTTCCTTTCCTTCTGTCCTAAGTAGAAACTCCTAGAGTGACCCTACTCTACCCCCATGCTTGGTCATTGACTTGGAATGTCCCTACACATTTGCATGAGAATAATACTCTCTTGAATATGTTTAATTTAGTTCCATTTTGATATATAGCCCAGTTCATCCTACATAGTAGAAAAAAATGATGATTTTGAAATGGAGTGATGCTGTAAAAAATTAAAATGTGTTAAAACATAAATTTTTGCTCTAACAACAGAAAAACAAATAGAGGTCATGTAGTAGGTGGTGAGAAAAATATACACAGCAAGAGGCAAAGTGGAGATGTGGGTTCTGTGGTGGCAAAGCATTTTGAAAACACTCACCTGCAATTACTTGGAAGGTTAACCAAGTGTCTACCGGACCTGGAGCTCTAGGAGAAGTGATGAGAAAAAGTCAGAATGTTAATAAATGTGTGACTGTTATTTGCTGCACTGAGCCATGTATTATGGGAAAGAGCTGAGCACAGGCAAGAATTAGCTGCTTTTAAACAGGGGTTGAAAGGAATAGAGAAACCAGATTAGAAGCATCCTAGGGTTGGAAAACGAAACTGCTCTGAACCTTTTACAATTGAAGACTGAAAAAAGCTCTAAGAACCAAAGACATACACAAGGGGCTTCAGCTTGTGCAAAAATCAGCTTGAAAGGGGTTGTCTTCTCATTCACTCCTGTTGCTTCAGATGAGCTTAAAGAGATATCAGTGAGAGAGAGAGAGAGAGAGAGAGAGAGAGCTGGGTGGGGGGAGGGTAGAAGAAGGGAAGGAAGGAAGGAAAAAGGAAGGAAGGAAGGAGCAACAGCATGTGTGGATGAAGAGAAAGAACAAAGAAATAAAACCAACTTAATAGAGTTGACTTAAAAACTGTAGCTAGGAAAAAACTCTGGCTTAACTAGAATATGAAAATGACTGGAACATGGAACTTATCAGAAGCAAATTCATTTTCAATGGAATTGTATTACCTTGCAAACCACAAGCCCATAAAATCATTAACAATTTGGGAATTTCAGTGATATGGATGTGGGGATTTTATCATTATTCTTGCAACTTTTCTGTAAGTCTGATATTGTATTAAAATGGAAAGTCAACCAGAAGCCCTCATCTGCCAATAAGAATATGTGATCATTAACCAATGGTTGCCAGGAATTTCACCAGCAGGAAAATAGCTGTCCAAACTGTGAAGCCTTCAAGTAGGTCATCCTCCACCCCACCCACTTCAGATGTGGCCATTGAAGATGTGATATTGTAATTTATAATAAGAAATATGTATTTGGTCTTCTTCTTCATTTCTGGCACAGAACTTCTAAAACCCTAGGAATTTCCTAACTGATGAGAGAGATAAGTCTGTCTTTTGTGATGCTAAGGAAGTGATTTTTGGACCACACCTAAGAATGAGGGCTGATTGCCTGGAGAATCAATCATGTGATTAGAGGGTTGGAACTTTCACCCCAACCCTTGACTTCCTGGGAGGGAAGAGGAGCTGGAGATCCAGTTCAATCACCAGTGGCTAATGATTTAATCAGCCATGCCTGTGTAATGAAGCCTCTATAAAACCCACAAAGGATAGTGTTCTGAGAGCTGCTGGGCTGGGAATATGATCCTCAGGGCAATCGTGGAAATTGCAAACTGATGTTAGAGAAGTTGCCCTCAGTTTTGATTCTCAAATGATTTTGCGGTGGAGACACTTCCTGTACCCTGTAAACTTGGAAACTCCATGGACTATGGGAAATAACTTTTCATTGTGCTGATCTCTTACATATTTGGGTCCAGTTGTTTTTTAGCCTGTCCTACATTAATTAATACAAAGGATAAAATCTATAACATCTAACTGGAACTGTAAAGATCTAAGAAATAGGTTAATCTATCTTTATCTCAACCAGTGTAGGGGATAATTTAAAATTTTCAATTTACCTCCAAAATATTTCAAAATTTATACAGTAAAAGAGGGATAAAATTAGGCTAAAACACCTTTAAAGATGATAAGTTGTCTATATTTTCTAACACTGTACTGAAAATGCTTAAAACCCATCTTGAGTTAGTCTTTGTCCCAATTTAAAAAAAGAAGAGAAAACCTGAAATGTATTCCCAAATTAATTTACCTCTGTATCTAGAATAAGCAGAAAACACTATTACTACTTGTCACTTTACTATTGTATTGTAGGATACTGAAGTGTTAGAAAGAAGTCTGTAATGATTGTCATTTGAAAATAAATTCTTTTTTACTACTGAATCTTCATATCCCTAGAAGCAGAATTGTGTTACCATGATTCAAAATATATATTAGCAAAAATTTTTGCAAACCGAAAAAAAAAAAAGCAATACAGAGTTTATGATTCATATTTGTTCCAACTTTTCCATTATAAACCTCATTATAGAAAATCAATAACATGGAAAGGAGATAGGTGTACCCAAATGTTAGATTTTTTCTAATATGAAAATAAAAATATCTAAAATTAATAGCTTTATTTTAGCATCATAGACTTTTGTCATTTCAATTTCTGATATGTTAAAATTTCCTTTGTTTTCATATAAACTCTTACATTTCCCATTGTATTTTTAGGTGATATAAACTGGAGTCTCAGGTGCCAGTCTTTTTTTTTTTTTAACCTCATTTTCATTTTCTCAATACATCTAGGAAATTGAAAAGTAAAATAGGAAACATAATGTTCTGATTAAAAAAAACAACAGGCTTCTTGTGCTGAGGTAAGTGCAAGCAGTAATTCTGCATTGCAGTTATTACTACAGAATCAATAAGTATGGAACTAGAAAACAAATGTATCTTACTGAAGCTTTAATCAACCAGCAATCTCTGGTAGTGCCCTTCTGTGAAATAGTGTCATTTTTATGAAGAATTTATTTACTTATATTTTATTTTTGAATCACTGCATTCAAGAGCAGTGTCATTATTTAATAATTATACTCTGCTAATTTCTGTATAAATCATGTTCGAAAGGTATGTCTAGGAATGAGAGAAGGACAAAGTGGAGAAGGGGCCAGATTTTGCCAAAATAATATATTTATTAAATGTTACAGCTAGAGCTGTTACTCTTCTAAACAATTAAAATGTGATAAATTATGTAATAAAATTCATGTCTTTGAAGTTTACAACATGTTCTTTTTTAAAAAATAATAAAACTAATACATATTCATCCTAGGAGGGCAAAAAGAAGAAAAAATTTACCCATAATTCTGCCAAGGAATAATCAATATTCTAACTCATTTCTTTCTTTCTATCTATCTACCTATCTATCATCTATCTCTCTATCATCTATCTATCTATATCATCTTTCTCATCTATCCTTTCAGACTTTCTAAGCTTGCGTGTATGTGTTTCTTTGTTTTTATTTTTACCAAATTGGATTATACAATTTTATTTTCTCCTTTATGCACTTCACATATATTGTGAGCATTTTTTCATATCATTAAATATTCTTATAAAGCATAATTTTAGATAGCTTTATACAATTTTTTATATAGATGTACTATGTAGTCATCTATTTACCCATCATCAAACATTTACTATTTCCAGTTGTGTTTCTTACTAATACCTTTTCTATGAACATCTTTTTCTCACAACTCTGTGGCCCAATTTTTACTCTTTATTATTGTCGATTCTTAGAGATGAAATTCTTTGGTCACAAAGTAACAGCCTCTTTTTAAAGGCTCTTGCTGTGAACTAGGAACTTTACTGATCAATGGGGGCAGGGTGGAGGAAGCTGGGAGAGGGGAGACAAACACTGCCAAAATAATTTCAAACTAGATGTACTAATTTAATTCCAACCTATGAATGCCTGAGACATGTTCACTATACCCTAGGCAGCATTAAGTATTATTCTCATTATTAAAATGTTTGATAATTCATCAGCCAAACTGTACCTTATTACTATTTAATTGAAGTTTTAACTCATAGATATATTCAATATATATTCAAATGTTTACCTGTCATTTGTATTTCTTATTTACAATTTATATTTTTTACATTAATGGTTTAAACTAGAATGATATTTAGAAATAGAAGTCATACTGGACATTTTTTCCCTTTGTTTCTGAATTTAATGTAACTGCCCTAACTCTTTAGGTGTGAAATGTAGTATTGACTAAAATCATGGGATTTTAAACATGGCCTTTAACTGAAAAGCAAAGGGAAAATAATGTGCTTATTTTACCTGTTTTTCTTTTAGTTGTTTCATTCTGCTATTTCACTGCCTCATTTGTTTCAAAGTAAACTTTTTCAAATAATAATTTATATAGAAATTAAAATCGTCTTTTTCTGTAAGATACAACTGTGTGTAAAAAAATACCATCAGGAATGTTTTTCCTCACTAAAAATATGTCTTTGGTTTAATAAAACAAGAATTATCAGAGTTAGACCTTAATAAACTAGAGTGTAGATTTAATTATTCATCTACAGGATGCACCACTTAAAATTTCGTTACCAGTTTTAAAGATCTGGATATGCAAATTGATTTTGTAAATTTTAAAGAGGGTAATTCTTAATCTACCTAAGAAAAACTATTTTTAATAATTTTAGAAATACAATTTATATGCAAATATATTATGTGCTAAGTTCAGCTATTTCTTGTCTGTTTAATAAGCGGGTCTGACAAAAGAAGCCTACTCAGCAACACAGTTAGCCACTAGTTTGGTGTATGCTATCTATTGTATTTCTAGATCAATTATACATTTTATAAAAAACAGCAAACGTGATGGAACACATCCAAGTAAGTGTTATCTTCTTCAATATTGTAATTCTGAAAGTTTCTATGCTGACTCTAATAATACTATCACTATTTAAAACCTTTAAAAATCCTTTGGAACTATCTTCGTTTGTTCTAAAATACTCTTTTGAACAACTTATTAGTTGTAATTATATTTTGATTTTGTACATCACAAAACTTTGGAGCCAAGTAGTTGTACTAGGACATATGTATGTTGTTCAAATGCTATTGTACAAAAGATGCCACATGAGCAGATGACTTTTTGATGAAAAATACTGTCATTGGATATTCATATACACTTCATTAATTTCTATCAAATATAATCTTTCCAATTCCTCAAAATTTAAACATAAAGATCTTGACTGATCATTTAGCCTTTTTTCAGCTTTTTGGGTGGCATAATTGACAAATAGGAATTTGAAATATTTAAGGTGTACAACTTGATGATTTGATATTTGTACATATTGTGAAAGATCACCATGTTTAAGGTGTACAACTTGATGATTTGATATTTGTACATATTGTGAAAGATCACCATAATCATATACCCATTACTTCACATAGTTACCCTTTAGCAAGTTTCAAGAACCCAATATAGGAGACTTTCAAGATGGTGGAGAAGTAAGACATGGAGATCACCTCTTCCCCACAAATACATCAAAAGTACATCTACATGTGGAGCAGCTCCTACAGAACACCTACAGAATGCTGGTCAAAGACCTCAGACTTCCTGAAAGGCAAGAAAATCCCTACGTACCTGGGTAGGGCGAAAGAAAAAAGAAAAAACAGAGACAAAAGAATAGGGATGGGACCTGCACCTCTGGGAGGGAGCTGTGAAGGAGGGAAAGTTTCCATGTACTAGGGAGCCCCTTCACTGGCAGGGACGAGGGGTGGGCAGGGGGAAGCTTAAGAGCCATGGAGGAGAGCACAGCAACAGGGGTGCAGAGGGCAAAGTGGAGAGATTCCCGCACGGAGGATTGGTGCCAACCAGAACTCACCAGCCTGAGAGGCTTGTCTGCTCACCCGTTGGGGTGGATGGGGGCTGGGAGCTGAAGTTCAGGCTTCAGAGGTCAGACCCCAGGGAGAGGACTGGGGTTGGCTGTCTTAAGACAGCCTGAAGGGGGCTAGTGCACCACAGCTAGCCAAGAGGGAGTCCGGGAAAAAGTCTGGACCTGCCAGAGAGGCAAGAGACCATTGTTTTGGGGTGCACAAGGAAAGGGGATTCCTGCTCTGTGTGCCCACAGAAGGCAGAGCACTGCCGAAGTGAGCTCCAGAGATAGGCATGAGCCGCAGCTATCAGCTCAGACCCCAGAGACGTGCATGAACCACTAAGGTTGCCACCACTGCCACCAAGAATCCTGTGTGCAAGCGCAGGTCACTACCCACACTCCCCCCGGAGCCTGTGTATCATGTCACTGCTAGGGTCCTGTGATCCAGGGACAGCTTCCCCGGGAGAACACACGGTGCACCTCAAGTTGTTGCAATGTCACACTGGCCTCTGCTGCCACAGACTCGCCCCGCATTCCAATTATGACTACCATACTCCTCCCTCTCCCTGGCCTGAGTAAGCAAGAGAGTCCTAAGCAGCTGCTGATTTAACCTTGTCCTGTCTGGGCAGAAACAGACACCTGAGGGTGGCCTACACGCAGAGGCAGGGCCAAAACCAAAGCTGAACCCCAGGAGCTGTGCAAACAAGAAAGAAAAAGGGAAATTTCTCTGTGCAGCCTCAGGAGCAGCAGATTAAATCCCCACAATCAACTTGATAAACCCTGCAACGTTGGAATACCTGCATAGACAACGATTGTTCCCAAAATTGAGGCGATGGACTTTGGGAGCAACTGTAGACTTGGGATTTGCTTTCTGTGTCTGATTTGTTTTTGATTTTATGTTTATCTTAGTTTAGTTTTTAGTGCTTATTATCATTGGTAGATTTGTTTATTGGTTTGATTGCTCTCTTCCTTTTTAAAAAAATTTTTGTTTTAATTTTTTTTTATTTTTAGTTTTATTATTTTTATTTTTAAAATATTTTTATTTATTTTTTAAATGTTTTTCCCTTTTTGCTCTTTTTGTGAGTGTGTATGTGTATGTTTCTTTGTGTAATTTTGTCTGTTTATGTTTGCTTTTACCATTTGTCCTAGGGTTCTCTGTTTTTGTTTTTTTTGTTCTTTGTTTTCTTTTTATGAGTGTGTGTGTATATGTTTCTTTGTGTGATTTTCTCTGTTTAGTTTTGATTTTACCATTAAGTTTGGGGTTCTATCCTTTTTTTTTTTTTTTTTTTTCCTTCCTTTTCTTCTGAGCTGTGTGGCTGGCAGGGTCTTGATGCTCTCTCTGGGAGTCAGGCCTGAGCCTCTGAGGTGGGAGAGCCGAGTCCAGGACACTGGACCACCAGAGAACTCCTGGCACAATGTAATATCAATCGGGAAGAGCTCTCCCAGAGATCTCCATCTCAACACTAAGACCCAGCTCCACCCAACGGCAAGCAAACTCCAGTGCTGAACGCCCCATGCCAAACAACTAGCAAGACAGGAACACAAACCAACCCATTAGCAGAGAGGCTTCCTAAAGTCATACTAACTTCACAGACACCCCAAAACACACCACCGGACACAGCCCTGCCCACCAGAAGAACAAGATCCAGCCCCACCCACCAGAACACAGGCACCAGTCCCCTCCACCAGGAAGCCTACACAAGCCACTGAACCACCCTCACCCATTGGGGGCAGACACCAAAAATAACGGGAACTACGAACCTGCAGCCTGCGAAAAGGAGACCTCAAACACAGTAAGTTAACCAAAATGAGAAAACAGAGAAATATACAACAGATGAAGGAGCAAGGTAAAAACCCACCAGACCAAACAAATGAAGAGGAAGTAGGCAGTCTACCTGAAAAAGAATTCAGAGTAATGATGGTAAAGATGATCCAAAATCTCAGAAATAGAATGGAGAAAATACAAGAAACATTTAACGAGGACCTAGAAGACCTAAAGACCAAACAAACAATGATGAACAACACAATAAATGAAATTAAAAATACTCTAGAAGGAATCAATAGCAGAATAACTGAGGCAGAAAAACGGATAAGTGACCTGAAAGATAAAGTAGTGGAAATAACTACCACAGAGCAGAATAAAGAAAAAAGAATGAAAAGAAATGAGGACAGTCTCAGAGACCTCTGGGACAACATTAAATGCACCAACATTTGAATTATAGGGGTCCCAAAAGAAAAAGACTAAAAACAAGGGTCTGAGAAAATATTTGAAGAGATTATAGTCAAAAACTTCCCTAACGTGGGAAAGGAAATAGTCAATCAGTCCAGGAAGCACAGAGAGTCCCATACAGGATAAATCCAAGGACAAACACGCTAAGACATATATTAATCAAACTATCAAAAATTAAATACAAAGAAAAAATATTAAAAGCAGCAAAGGAAAAGCAACAAATAACATACAAGGGAATCCCCATAACGTTAACAGCCGATCTTTCAGCAGAAACTGCAGGGCAGAAGGGAGTGGCAGGACATATTTAAAGTGATGAAAATCATAAAGACCAGAGCAGAAATAAATGAAATAGAAACAAAGAAAACAGTAGCAAATATCAATAGAACTAAAAGCTGGTTCTTTGAGAAGATAAACAGAATTGATAAACCATTAGCCAGAATCATCAAGAAAAAGAGGGAGAGGACTCAAATCAATAAAATTAGAAATGAAAAAGGAGGAGTTACAACAGACACCGCAGAAATACAAAGCATCCTAAGAGACTACTACAAGCATCTCTATGCCAATACAATGGATAACCTGGAAGAAATGGACAAATTCTTAGAAAAGTATAACCTTCCAAGACTGAACCAGGAAGAAATAGAAAATATGAACAGACCAATCACAAGCACTGAAATTGAAACTGTGATTAAAAATCTTCCAACAAACAAAAGTCAACAAACCAAAAACCAGATGGATTCATAGGTGAATTCTATCAAACATTTAGAGAAGAGCTAACACCTATCCTTCTCAAACTCTTCCAAAATATAGCAGAGGGAGGAACACTCCCAAACTCATTCTACGAGGCCACCATCACCCTGATACCAAAACCAGACAAAGATGTCACAAGAAAAGAAAACTACAGGCCAATATCACTGATGAATATAGATGCAAAAGTCCTCAACAAAATACTAGCAAACAGAATCCAACAGCACATTAAAAGGATCATACACCATGATCAACTGGGGTTTATCCCAGGAATGCAAGGATTCTTCAATATATGCAAATCAATCAATGTGATACACCATATTAACAAATTGAAGGATAAAAACCATATGATAATCTCAGTAGATGCAGAAAAAGCTTTCAACAAAATTCAACACCGATTTATTATAAAAACTCTCCAGAAAGTGGACATAGAAGGAACCTACCTCAACATAATAAAGGCCATATATGACAAACCCACAGCCAACATCATTCTCAATGGTGAAAAACTGAAACCATTTCCTCTAAGATCAGGAACAAGACAAGGGTGCCCACTCTCACCACTGTTATTCAAAATGGTTTTGGAAGTTTTAGGCATGGCAATCAGAGAAGAAAAAGAAATAAAAGGAATCCAAATCAGAAAAGAAGTAAATCTGTCACTGTTTGCAGATGACATGGTACTATACATAGAGAATCCCAAAGATGCTACCAGAAAACTACTAGAGCTAATCAATGAATTTGGTAGAGTAGCAGGATACAAAATTAATGCACAGATGTCTCTTGCATTCCTATACACTAGTGATGCAAAATCTGAAAGAGAAATTAAGAAAACACTCCCATTTACCACTGCAACAAAAAGAATAAAATGCCTAGGAATAAACCTACCTAAGGAGACAAAAGACCTGTATGCAGAAAACTATAAGAAACTGATGAAAGGAATTAAAGATGATACACACAGATGGAGAGATATACCATGTTCTTGGATTGGAAGAATCAACACTGTGAAAATGACTATACTACCCAAAGCAATCTACAGATTCAAAGCAATCTCTATGAAAGTACCAGTGGCATTTTTCACAAAACTAGAAGAAAAAATTTTACAATTTGTATGGAAACACAAAAGACCCCGAATAGCCAAAACAATCTTGAGAAAGAAAAAGGGAGCTGGAGGAATCAGACTCCCTGACTTCAGACTATTCTGCAAAGCTACAGTAATCAAGACAGTATGGTACTGGCACAAAAACAGAAATATAGATCAATGGAACAGGATAGAAAGCCCAGAGATAAACCCACGTATCTTTGGTCACCTAATCTATGATGAAGGAGGCAAGAATATACAATGTAGAAAAGACAGTCTCTTCAATAAGTGGTGCTGGGAAAACTGGAAAGCTACATTTAAAAGAATGTAATTAGAACACTCCCTAACACCATACACAAAAGTAAACTCACAATGGATTAAAGACCTAAATATAAGGCCCAACACTATAAAATGCTTAGAAGAAAACATAGGCAGAACACTCTATGACATAAATCACAGCAAGATCCTTTTTGGCCCCCCTCCTAGAGAAATGGAAATAAAAACAAAAATAAACAAATGGGACCTAATGAAACTTCAAAGCTTTTGCACAGCAAAGGAAACCATAAACAAGACAAAAAGACAACCCTCAGAATGGGAGAAAATATTTGCAAATGAAGTGACTGATAAAGGATTAATCTCCAAAATATACAAGCAGCTCATGCAGCTCAATATCAAAAAAAACAAAAAAAGCAATCCAAAAATGGGTGGACAACGTAAACAGACATTTCTCCAAAGTAGGTATACAGATTGCCAACAAACACATGAAAGGATGCTCAACATCACTAATCATTAGAGAAAGGCAAATCAAAATCACAATGAGGTATCACCTCACACCAGTCAGAATGGCCATCATCAAAAAATCTACGAACAATATATGGTGGAGAAGGTGTGGAGAAAAGGGAACCCTCTTGCACTGTTGGTGGGAATGTAAATTGATACAGCCACTATGGAGAACAGTATGGAGGTTCCTTAAAAAACTAAAAAATAGAACTACCATATGACCCAGCAATCCCAGTACTGGACATATACCATGAGAAGACCATAATTCAAAAAGAGACATGTACCACAGTGTTCATTGCAGCAGTATTTACAAGAGCCAGGACATGGAAGCAGCCTAAGTGTCCATTGACAGATGAATGGATAAAGAAGATGTGGCACATATATACAATGAAATATTACTCAGCCTTAAAAAGAAACAAAATTGATTTATTTGTAGTGAGGTGGATGGACCTAGAGTCTGTCATACAGAGTGAAGTAAGTCAGAAAGAGGAAAGCAAATACCATATACTAACACATATATATGGAATCTAAAAAAAAAAAATGGTTCTGATGAACCTAGGGGCAGGACAGGAATAAAGATGCGGACTTAGAGAATGGACTTGAAGACGTGGGGAGGGAGAAGCGTAAGCTGGGCAAAGTGAGAGAGTGGCATGGACATATATACACTACCAAATGTAAAATAGATAGCTAGTGGTAAGCAGCTGCATAGCACAGGGAGATCAGCTCGGTGCTTTGTGACCACCTAGAGGCGTGGGATAGGGAGGGTGGGAAGGGGACCCAAAAGGGAGGGTATGTGGGGATATATGTATACACATAGCTGATTCACTCTGTTATACAGCAGAAACTAACACAGCATTGTAAAACAATTATACTCCAATAAAGATGTTTAAAAAAAAAATCCAATCTAGTATTGTTAATATTCACCATGTGGTACATTAAATCTCCAGAATTTATTCATCTTGTGTAATGGAAACTTTGTACCCCTTTGACCAACATCTCCCTCTTCCCCCTGCTCCCTACATCTGGCAACCTCCATTCTACTCTCTGCTTTTATGAGTGACTATTTTAGATTCCACATGCAGTAATTGTCTTTCTGTGTCTGGCTTATTTCAGTTAGCATAATGTCCTTTGGCCTTATCCATGTTGTCACAAATGGAAGAATTTTCTTCTTTTTAAAGGTTGAAGAATGCTTCTTTAATACACACACACACTCACACACACATATATCAATCACATTTTCTTTATCTATCATAGTTTTGCTACATGAATAATGCTGCTATAAACATGAGAGTGCAGGTATCTCCGAGATTCTGATTTCAGTTTTTTTGAATATATACCCAGAGGTGGGATTGCTGGATTATATAGTAGTTCAATTTTTTACTTTTTTGAGGAAACTCCATACTGTTTTTCATAGCAGCTGCGCTATTTTACGTTCCCATTAAAAGTGTACAAGTGTTCCATTTTCTCCACATATCACCAACACTAGTTATATTTTGTGGTTTTCATAACAGTCATCCTTACAGATGTGAGGTGATTCTCATTTTAGTTGTGATTTGCATATCCAGCATATCTTGATCCTTGTTTTTGCTCTACATTCAAAACATATATCGCAATCTTAGAAGAAACTTTGTTTTTATTCAAATAAATACACTTCTATATGTTTACATTCTGCCTTTTCTGCCAAATTTATTTAAAATATATAATTAAGCATAGTTTGAAAAGTGAAATAAAATATATAGAATGTGATTCTTTTTCTACTGGGTGTAGAAATATTTGGTTATAATTAAAGAGTTATGTAATTTAGTGATTTGGCAGCAACATTTAAAATATACTAATTTTAAAAATGATGAAATTCATTACCAGTTCATTACCAATTACCTGCTCAGACATATAAGGAGAATTAAAGATTTGAAAAGTGACCTTAGGACGGTGCAGATTGGAAATTTCTCATAATTCAATAATCTCTTGCTTCTTAGGCTGGATAGCCTTACATAATGATCACTCATCCAGATAAAGTTACGATACTATGACAGGGAAGAACACATATTTACAGTGTTGTATTTGTATTTTACCCACCTTGATGCTAATAAAAATGTTAACACTAATATGTAAAAAATATCAAGTAACCTCAATGACCACTGATGGTCTTCATTATACTGGAGTAGTGGCATCTTCAGTGAGAAAATCAATTGGTCAGTTATTTCCCTTAACCAACCATTCCAATATTAGTGTTTTCCAGGACTCAGTCATAGTTCCCCCCCCCTTTTTTATTTTCCATGCTTTACAGGGATCTGCTTATCCTTTACTACAAATACAATCTCCACTTGACACTATTGAATTTAGAGTTCATCTCCAGAGTTAACTTTTCCTGTGAACTTCAGACTTCTGAATCAAACTCTCTATTGAATATCTTCACAAGAATGTTCCCCAAGCACTGTCATAACAGTGTGTCTAAAACTCAGCACCTTTTTATTTATTTATTTTTTCAAATTGCTTTCTATTCCATTGCCTCTGCCACAGTCTACACACTTCTCATTATCCATTATCCAAAATTTCTCTCTGGGATCCTTGCAATTGTCTCTTAACTGGTTGCCCTGCTTCTTGCTCTCTAATCAGTTTAATATCTACACTTAGTTATGTTTCTGACAAACAAATAAAATTGTGTCATTTCTGTGCTGTAATTGCTTAAGTGGCCCCTTATTTCAACTTGACAAATTAGAAATTCATGACATATTGTGGAGGACTATCTCAACTTGGCACTCTGCACGCCCACTTCAGCAAAATAGTTGCTCTACTCTAAACTTGCCAGCTTTCTCATTCCACTTTGCTTTTGTGCATGCCTTTCTCCATGCCTGCAAAGTTCTCCAGTGCTTTTCTGACAAGAGATTCAATAAATACTTTTTTACATCTCAGTTGAAACTCATTGGTGAATCATCTCTGACTCCTCATGGTAAACGTATGCTCCTTTCCACACACCAAGGGTGCCATTTATTGCACTAGAGCAACTACTAACTTTTGATTTCTCAATTTTCCTTTCTCTAGATTTAAGCTGTCTTGAAGTAAAAGATCATGTTTTCTTATTTTATATTTGCACCAGTAAGCATAGTGCTTAGCCTGTGGCAGAATCTAGTGCAATGATATCCAGTCTCTTTGGGGGCCACAGTGGAGGTGGATATGTTCACATCGATGGTGGGCTCTGATTCACCCATACAGGTTCAATTTGAGAAAGTGCCCATTTATCTGCTTTGCATATTGATCTATATAGCACAATATTTTGGAGAAGAAAGTATTAAAATTTTAAAAATAATAGAAAAGGAACAAGATTTGGAGTGAAACAAATTTTGCTATAAATCCTTCTCTAGCATGGTGTAATTAGTTATCCTTGGGCAAGTGACTGAATATTGAGTTTTTAAAGTAAAACTCACCATCTATATACTGCATAATTATTGTGAAAAGTAAAATGAAGATAATGTTTTTTTATCTTAGAATGATTCTGTTTATTTTTCTTTTGAAGATAATGTTTTTATTGTAAACTCATAGTTGTGTAGCTTATTCATTCTTATATTAAATGACATTTTAAAACAGAACCAACCTTGCAATTTGGATGAATACATTTACACATAGGAGATCTGCCCTAAGTCATATCATAGGGTTTCTCAGTATTTTTTTAAATGGAGAGGTCTAAGAAAAAAATTATTCTCTCTTTGAACATTTGGGTAAGCAAATTTGAACGGTATACTTACTATATAATTTTCAGTGCCATTTAAAATGTACTAGTGTACAAAATTCTGTGAATCTCTAATATGGGCCATTGCACGAAGAATTTTCCAAAGAGATGTCACTATAGAATTTTTCCCTCTTATTTTTCATGGAACATCTTTTCACATTTCACAGAGCATTATTTTTCTGTGACTCAGTCACTAAGACTGAGTGTGGAAAGTCATATTTAACCTCATAATTTATCTTTTAGTGAGGTATAAAATACAACATTCCACTATGAGTAGTACAGAAACAGAAAGGAGTTTAGGTAATATTCCTGGTCATTTTCCTAGCACTGCACAGTTAAACCTCCTGTGATAATGAAAATGGTCTATAAACTATGCTGAAGTTTAACTTCCAATACTGAAGCCACTAGCACCATGCAGCTATTAAGAAGTTGAAATGTGTATATTGCAATTCAAGAACTGAATTTTTATTTCATTCAATTTTAATTGATTTAAATTTAAATTTAAATAGGCATATGTGGCTGGTGACTTTTTATTAGACACCTTAGTTCTAAGCAATTATTCTGTTGTGGACAATTACCACACGTTACTTGTCATTAAGTGGTATGGATTAATTTTCCTTGCTTTAACCTGAAAGTTGAATCATGCCCCAGTTTTTCTTAGTAACTTTTTATAGTTCTATCATTCATCAATTTGATGAAAGTCACTTGGAATCCAGTTTAATTTCCTGCCACTGCCACTTCTTGCAACAAATAGTTCTTTAAGTTTATTATCCACTATGAATAAGGACTTCCTGATCTTTATTCTGAGATAACTTTGCCCAGTTTCAATGTTATACCTCTTACCCATATCAGGGTCAGGCAAATAAATCCATGGGTAATTTATTATATTCATGTCTACATAGATTTTGATCCTATTTCTTCTATACCTTCACCTTTGTGAATTAAAAGATTACCATCATGTGAATGTATTACATGAGTCTACATAATGTTCGAGAAGCACATTGTTTTATATTGATTCAGGACACTGACTTTGGTTTGTGTCTACCACTGTCATTTTTTAATGCATACAAGTTCGTTAAATATTTTGATTGTACCAGGGTTAATAGCCTGGGAGTGGGAGAAGGATAGCAAACAGAAACAAATAGCAATAGCAATTAAATCTCCTATTATTACCTCTCTTTCCTGGGTTATAGATAATTACACATAATTTGAATTTTGTGCTTTTATAATCTTTTCTTTGAACTTCCTTACTCTAGATTGTAGCTTCTACTTTTCTGCTTATTTGTACTTAACTGTGAGACTTTATTTCATCAGTGTCTTCACTTATCAAAAAAGTTTGATGTTATCCAGTTACTTCAAGATTTCAAATCTTAGAGACTTTATGGGTTGAAAGGATTATGATATACACTGATCTCCATATGCAATCCCCAAGAAAAGTAATAGAAAAATATTAGATAGCTCTGCCAAAGATCAAATTTATTGGGATTTTTTTCACAATCATTCAGTAATCCTTTAAAAGACTTCTGAAAGAATTTTTTGTTTATAAATTTATTTATTTTTATTTATTTATTTTTGGCTGTGCTGGGTCTTTGTTGCTGCGCATGGACTTTCTCTAGTTGCGGCAAACGGGGGCTACTCTTCGTTGCAGAGCCCGGGCTTCTCATTGCGGTGGCTTCTCTTGTTGCAGAGCACAGGCTCTAGGCACGCGGGCTTCAGTAGTTGTGGCTTGCGGGCTCTAGAGTGCAGGCTCGGTAGTTGTGGTACACAGGCTTAGTTGCTCCGCAGCATGTGGGATCTTCCCGGACCAGGGCTCGAACCCGTGTCCCCTGCATTGGCAGGCGGATTCTTAACCACTGAGCCACGAGGGAAGTCCCAAGAATTTTTGTAAATAATTTTAAAAGTCTAAGTGGGTTACATTGACCCCTTTCCCTATGATTATTTCTTCTCTCTAATAACTATAATTAATTAACCCAACACAGTTTACTCAGAGTTTGCCAAGGACTATATATGTTGGGTTTTGTCAGACCCCATAACTAATTCTAAAACACATCTGTGTCTGGTTCTCCTCTTTTTCTAGGCACATTCCCAACCCCTTGGAGTTAGGCACAAAAAAGTGAGTCATTATGTTCAAGATGTTTTGTAGTTCATGTTTTGCTTGCATCTTGCAGTTACCTCTAACCTTTGAATTATTAGTATATTTTGATACTGGGTCATATCTCTGATATTTAGAGTCTCACTTAACTCTCCTACCCTGTGTGTCATCTCAGTTAAAAATAAAGAGTTAAACGCCATGCTCTAGGTATGTTCAGCTTTAGTGGCTCATGCCAAACAATTTTCAAAAACTGGTTTTATCATCTCACATGCTCACCAACAGTCCATGAGAGTTTCACTTGCTCCACATTCTCACCTACACTTGGCTTTGTCAAAAGAATTGATCATTATAATCAGGTTGCAGTGGTGTGGCATTTTGGTTATAATTTATATGTTTGTAAGTCTATCTGTGATTTGGATACACTCTTTTGAGAATTGCCTAAGTCCTTTTCCTTTTTTTTTTCTTTAATTGTGTTGTCTGTCTTTTTCCAATTAATTGTATAGATTTAAAAAAAATATATGGATGTATATCTATTGTGGGATACAAGTATTGAAAGTATCTTTTTCTAGTTTGTGAAGTCCTTTTCTACTGTCTTAATGTTATCTTTTGATAATTTTAAATGAAGTCCAATTAAACAATGTTTTTACCTTATGGTTAGTGTTTTCAGCGCCTTTTAAAGTAATCTTCAACTACTTCCAAGTCATAAAGATTTTCTCCTATAATATAAAGCTATAATACAGCTTTAGCTGTATCAAAGTTTTGTATATAACTTAGTTTCCGTTATCATTCATTCCATATCATATCATATCATTCAATTTTAAGTATTATAATAATTAACGGTTTAATATAGGCATTAGAAGCCACATGGATGTGGGAAGAGATGGAGTGTAAAAGCACAGAAGGGTTGCAGTTGGGGTATAGAAGAAACAGTCACTAAATGGCTTCCATTAGAATATCTAGGTATATTGGAGAAACTGAAGCTTGAAGGAAATAAAAAAGGCTTCACATTCAGCTGTTGAATTAGGACTTTAAAGAGAGGCTCATAGAGAGGTATATGAATACTGCTATGAAGGTAAAGTGAAGCTTGTGTGAAAGTCTGAAAAAAGTAATGGTTTCTGCCACATTTTCTCTTTGCCCTCAATAAGCACTATAGCTGGTAAGGGTTCTTTGACTGGTAAAGAGACCCCAAACCAAACTTTCATTTTTATAGAGTCTGAGCCATTAACAGTTCTTTTGGGGCCATTAGCACTCCTATTTGTGTTGGTTGTTGCAGTTTTACATTGAATTTACCACATGACATCAGAGTACTAGAAGACTCCTCAGAAAATGTGTTCCAGACACATTCCTCCCTGCCTTCATTGTGTAGTGGCAACACAATTTCCTCTTGGTGTTCTCCATTCAGTATATAGAGAGACTCAACTGGGAGGCTTTAGCCACCAGCACTCCCAACAAGTGAGGGCATAAGTGCTTCAGTTCAGAAGGAGTGATCTGGGTACCACCATCTATTATTGTCCAACTCTTACACTGCCCTCATCCTCTTATTTTATATCATAAGTTCTTTGAGAAGCTCTGCTATGATTTTGGTTGGTCTTTTTTCTTGGGGGATAAGGAGAAGATTAGTGAGAAGAACTACAACCCCTGCTGCAGCCAGTCTCAGGAGTGAAATTGATATGCCTTGTCTTCATTCTCTACTGTTCATTTGAGATTCCTCCTTTTTGGATAGCGCTTCTGCCAGTATAGTGTACCTACCAAGACACTTATTCTTTACAAGTCTTAACATCTTCTCAAGAAATAGCTGTTGCACTTGTCCATTTACTTTCAAAATGGGCAAACACATATCAAAGCACATGCAAATGGATGACCTGAGTAGTATCAAACATAATCCTTCCCATCCCTACATCTAAGAATAACCCTACCTCCTCATGATGATTAGGGTCAATTATATTTTTCAAGCTGATAATTCCTTTCCTTGTCTGCTTGTTTCTTGACATAAGGAACCTTAGGTAACCAGGTGATAACCATAACTTAAAGTTTAGTGGTACTCTTCCTATTCCCCTTAGGGAAATATTTGTTTCTGGGAACCAGGACATCTAAACCCATATTGCCATGGGGACAGGCAAGGCTACTATGACTTCTATCTTTGGTAAGCAAACCCATGTTTTATCCCATCTATTGAACACAGAGAAACAAATGGTCATTGATTTAGCATAAAAGTGAATATTGAAAAAGGTCTCCCCATCTTTGTCAGCCATCATATCCAAGCTGATGTGTCTCAGTTATACCTTCAAAAGGCATCTCTATCACTCAGGTGAACAACTTCTAGGTAGTGAGATGGATAATAGGACCAATGGAAGCTCTGTATACATGTTAAATTTCATACCTTCTTTTCTATAAACAGGAGTTACGTTATGTGGGATCATGGATAAGTGGATCACAGCATATAATTCTGTCTGAGGCAATACAAGGCGTAAAGCATACCCTACTAAATGTGTGTATTGATTCTTCTCTGGATGAATCCCAGCCCTTTCCAATATGGAAGGGATGCAATGTAATTAACTTGCCATCAAGTAACAGGTTGTTTCTTCAAGGGATGTTATTATATCAGGAACTCAGAATTTATCTCTATTGCTGACTTTGTCAGCAGCAGAGGTTGGAAGTCCATACAGTTGGGTCCATCCATACATAGTCTTTATTGCTGTCTCCATGGCTGTTGCATTTGTAAGCCCACTGTGCCAGCTCTGGGGTAGACTATGACTGGCTGTCTGCTATTAACTGAACTAGTTTAATGCATCTTCTAAAGTGGAAGTTCTTTGGTGGATATTTTCACATAATGGGAAGCTCTTCATACTTTGTGCCCTCTTTTCATAGATCCATCCATGTGCCTCTTCCTAAGATTTCCTTGTTCCCTATCTTCCAACATTTGTCCTTCCAGCTTCAGTTCAATCAGTCAAGCCATTTGATATTGCCCATGAGTCCATAATTATTCTTCCCTTCCCACACAAATTTGTGATCAGTTGCCTTATGAAAGGCTCTTCCATTGGTGGGAGTGCTGGGAGTGGTGGGCTTCATTCACTTCTATCTTTTGGAGCTACTCCAAATAGGGTTGTAGTAGTGTAGCAGTCCACTTTCATCTGTCATGCATATTCATCTCTAATGCACACTTGGCCTCAACTGATTGGTCCTAAATTATTGCCTTTCCCTCCCATGAGATTACAGGTATTAGCTGAGAGAGAGGCTCCAGTGCAACAGTGTTGGCTGTCGTGGGACTCCAGATCGCTTTCTTTTGCAGTTTTCTTGCGTCCTCTATTTCTCCTTTTGCCCAATCTATCTTACAATGCTGCTAAGCCTATTCATCCTTATGACTTGATAGGTCTGAGAGAATTCAAATAATTATTGGAAGTTTCTCTGCATTATCTCTTAATGCCATGGTCATTCTTAATCTATATCAGGGCCTGTTAGCATGCAAGACCTGTTTTAAAATCATGTATGATTATTCACTGAAGATAGTATGAGCTTCATCCAGTAACTTAGGGGCCTCTGTTCCGATTACTATGTTTGTGCTGGCTATAAGCACCACACGGCATCTATTCCCACCATCAGTACCTTTAACACCATAGAGTTTGCAGGGTTTTATGGGCCAAGCAGCAAAGCCACCTGCACCATAGACTGAATTTCCTGTAGACTGCTTTTGTGCCCTGTATCCCATTAAAAACTGGCAGCCTTTATGACACCAGGTAAATTGGTTGACATGGTATTCCCAAGTAAGGAATATGCTGCATCTAGAACCTACAGAAACTTCCTTCTAAGTGGCAGAATTCATGAATGTCAATAATTTATTTTTTTTACTTTGGAGGGACTTATCAGTATGCCCTAGACAACTGAACACCTAAAAACTTTACTGATGTAATGGGTCCTAGAATTAATGTAATTTCTTCTGCCACCCTCTGAAGTGCATGTGTCTTACTTACCAAGGCCATCAGTATACTTACTACTCCTTGCTTATCTGGTCTGATTAACATAATGCCCTCAATAGAGTGAATCAATGTGATCCTATAGTGTGACCCCCATGTTCAATAATCCTTAAACTATTGGGCATTAATTTTTTTTCAACTGTATATTAGTAAGTGGCTGTAGGTCCCTTTGGGGGAAAGAATGGGGAAATCATTATTCTATTGATTTGCCATTGATTTGCAGAGCCCTTCCTCATGGAGACTCAGTCTTTTCTGTGGTCATGAATTTCAAGGTTGAAACTGGCTTAAGTCAAAAAATCAGTCAAAAGAGACTGATTCTTAAAAAGGCAGCTGCCTTCAACATCCTGCTTATCTATCCTTAATTTTTAAAAATATTTTTAGATTGAACAATTCCTTTTTTTTTTTTGGAATAGAAAAGAGCTTTATTCGAGCCAAACTGAGGACTACAGTGTGGGAAACACAGATTAAGAAGCACTTGAATCGTGTTCCTCCAGACCACAAAATGAGAGAGGATATGTAGGCAAAAACCACAAAGTTACATAAGCGGTTTGTCAAGAATTAGGATTGGAGCCGGCAAGAAGTTAAGGGCACTCATTAAGCAAGGATTAGTTGGGATCCAAAATGATTGCATAGTTACAAGGGGAGACCTTGAAACCATAAGTTTGCAGCTGGCAGCTGCTAGTAGATATTGTTTTGAAAATGGCTGGTGGTGTCCTTGAGTTTGATACAATTCAGAAAATTCAAGTTCCCAGTGATGCAGGAATGTGTCTGAAACTACACCCACGATGGCTACTTAGCTCCATTTTGAATGCCTGAACCATAGTTACTCCATTTTGATTTTTAAAAGCATTCTTTTCTTTAATGGTTAAAGCAGATGTGCAATGTGCTTAAGGCTGAAAGTTGTGGAAACTGTAACCTAACTGTATAGCTACACATATTCCATTCTCCAAGAAAGTATGCCCTCCTAACCAGTCTCTTTGCTTCTGTCCACACTACAGGACAATTAAATAGTTCCTTTTTGCATTATGTCCATGTTTTTATATTGTTTTCTGCTTTGGGGGTCATATGAGAGGGTCTTAGTGCATCAGATCCAGAAGTGATAATCTATTTTTGAATACTTATTTTTTTAACACCAGTAAACATTATGAACTGTTACTAATTCTAGTAATCTATCTGAAAATTTTTGAGGATCTTGCATAGAGAATTATATGATGTGGAGTAAGGTTGTACTTATTCCCATCAATATTTACACCTTTAAATTTTAAAAATCTTTCTTCAAAGAATACGTACTTCAATACAATTTTGAATAAAAGTGGAGACAGTGAACATTCTTGTTCTACATCCTACCATTGAATATAATGCTTACTGTATTTTTTAAAGATATCTTTTATAAGATTAAGAAAGATTCTGCAATTATTAGTTTGCTATGTTTTTTAAAAATTGTGAGTATATACTGAATTTTATCAAATTTCTAGATTAATTGATATGATTTTATTTTTGTTCACATTGTAAAGTATACTGCTTAGATATCTAATTCTATTCTTGCATTCATCATATAAAGTTTAGTATTCCTTTATATGTAACTAGTGTTAATTTGTTATTAGTTTATGTATGGTTTTTGCATATAAATGTATAAGTGAGGTTTGCCTATAATTTTATTCCTTTTTAGGTTTTGGTAGCAAGGTTTTACTAGCCTCACAAAAATGAGTGGAGAAGTTTATGTCTTTTACATGTAATGGTGTTTGTGGAAGTGAAATTACTTATTCTTTTCCCCACCCCCTAGCCCCTGATAATCACCATTCTACTTCTTGCTTCTATGAATTAGACTTTTTTTTTTCAGAGTCCACAGATAAGTAAGATCATACAGTATTTGTTTTTCTCTGTCTGGCTTATTTCACTTAGCATAGTGTCCTCTAGTTTCATCCGAGTTGTTGCAAATGGCAGGATTTTCTTCTTTCTCATGGCTGAATAATATTTATTGTGCATATACACACCACATCTTCTTTATCCATTCACCTGCCAATGGACATATTTTGGCTGTTATGAACAATGCTGCAGTGAACATGGGGGTGCAGATATCTCTTTGAAATAGTGATTT
Source organism: Balaenoptera borealis (assembly GCF_965194805.1). NCBI lineage: Eukaryota > Metazoa > Chordata > Mammalia > Artiodactyla > Balaenopteridae > Balaenoptera > Balaenoptera borealis. The sequence goes on along the minus strand of NC_138866.1, from coordinate 70,287,724 downwards.
CATTTCCTTTGTTTGAATCCCAGTAATGGGATTGGTGGATCATATAGTAGTTTTATTTTTAATTTTTTGAGAAACCTCCATACTGTTTTCCATATTGGCTGTACCAATTTGCATTCCCCTCAACAGTGTACCAGGATTCCTTTTTCTCTACATCCTCACCAACACTTATTATCTCTTGTCTTTTGATAATAGACATTCTAACAGATGTGAAGTGATATCTCATTGTGGTTTTGATTTGCATTTCCCTGATGGCCTCAATAAAGCTTGAAGAAAATAAAAAGCTATATATTATTGTGAGCTTTCTGCCAGGCCAACAGCTGTGGAAAATGTAAACAAAACAGACATTGCATCTGCTCTTAGGGGGTTACAATCTATATGTCTGTTGTCCTAGAATAAAATTTAAGGTAGTTAATCATTAGAACATTAAAATTATTCATATATATTTTGAATGAAAGAATAAAACCTAAAAAATAAAGTGAATGAATTTTACCTGAAGGTAAGTTGCACTTTTTTTGCCTGAATCACATATGGATTCACCCAACTTTACAGGGTCAGACAGTCTAATGGATATAGAACCAATTCACGATGAGGTACTTTCACCCATTGAGACAGGAGTGTAATCATTCTCTCTTCTCTTATGGAGTTCTACTAGATAACTATAGATTGGGGTGAATAGAGTAGAAGATATTACTTGTACTAAAGAAGAAAAGATGTGTGGATAATTTCTTTTTCTGGGGCTTTGTCAGATTTGTGATTACACTGATTATCTTGTCCTCAGCTGTAACCTTTTCTTCTGTGGGTGTGAATTTTCATCATTTTATTATGGACCAATCATCATCTTATTTATAAAATGATAGAATATGCCTTTATTTTTCTTAAAGTTATCCTGACGTCTGAACAGTTTTGTAATCCCAAAATTATCTGGTGTTATTTAAATCTTTATTGCTGTTGTCGATTTTAAGGTGGTTGTAATTCCACTTATTGATCCTTCTGAGTTGGTTTTCATGGTAAGAGGTAAGTACACTTATATTTACATAAGCAATTTTCATTTTCTCATTTTTCATAAAACATATTTCCAATGAGGGTAGACATCTTTATTAGCTCTCGCTTTCCATTCCTTTCATTTTCCAGCTGACATTCTCTTTCATTTTCCATGTTAAATTGTATGAATAATTAAAGTTGGACTTTTAATTTTCTTTTCTGGGCATGATTCCATTGTTTTATTTTATGAATATTCTTAGTGGTAAATATGGGGAAATATCCCTAGAGTCTAAAAATTAAAATCAGACAAATCCTATTCATCTTGTGCTCTAATCAAGCATCGAACTCTAGCAATTTGCTCCCTTATAGCAGCAGCCTCCCATATATCAGGTGTGTTATATATTGCTCTCTGCCTTTTCAACTCTGATGACTTTGTGTTTTGACAGATAACCAAACTGTGTATCTATGTTTTCAGCAAATGATGTGCTCTCTGTAGCAGCTCCTCAAAAATTGACAGATGTTGGGTCACATGATGATTTCTACCTAAAGTATAAACACAATGCAACTGTTTATAAAAAGTCAAACCATTTGATTCCATACAAATCTCTTCAAAACACTACGAAGTATTCTGAAAGCAATATTATCCCATTTGAACTCACCAAAGTGCTTTAAATACTAAACCGTTTGAATATTAAAATTAACATTCACTCTTTGTATTTACTAATCACAAATGAAGTAAATTTAAATTTTGTTGAAATGTCATAAAATTATCTGTGTACTGTCTGTACATGAAAATTAGTACAGGCCTCCAATGGGGCAGTGAAATATTGAAGACCACTGGATACACAGGGGGGATTAATAATCTCATCTGAATTTGAAACAATTGTAAAGATATGGAACATTTTCAGGAATAGAAGCAGATGATTTGAGTGACAAATCATATATAACATACAACATTTAAAAATACTTAGTGAAGATCATTTACAGCAGTCTTAGCAGCAAGCTTCTTCAATTATATCCAATGAACTGAAATATAATCATCAACCTCAATTTTTATTTTCTAAAAGACCTTTTTTTCACTCCTGATGTTGCACATTCTATGAGTTTTGACAGATGCATGACAGGTATCCACCATTATAGTATCATACGGAATAGTTTCTCTGCCCTAAAAATCCTATGTGCTCCGCCTATTCATCCCTCCTTCCCTCCTAACCTCTGGCAACCACTGATTTTTACTATCTACATAGTTTTGACCTTTACAAAATGTCATATACTTGGAATCCTACAGAATGTAGCCTTTTAAGATTGACTTCTTTCACACAGTAGTAAGCATTTAAGATTCTTCCGTGTCTTTTCATGGCTTGAAAACTCATTTTTTTTAGTACTAAATATTTATTGCCTGAATGTATCACGATTTATTTATGCATTCACCTACTGAAGGACATCTTGGTTTGTCCAAGTTTGGGCAGTTATATATAAAACTAAGTTTATATATAAAAACTAGTATAAACATCTTTGTGTAGGTTTTTGTGTGGCCATAAATTTTCAACTCCTTTGGGCAAATAAACACCAAGGCGTTCAATTGCTGGATCACATGAAAAGACTATGTTGAGCTTTGTAAGAAACAGCCAAACTGTCTTCCAAAGTCGCTGCACCATTTTGCATTCCCACCAGCAATGAATGAGAGTTTCCACTGCTTCACATCCTCACCAGCATTTGATGTTGTCAGTGTTCTGGATTTTGGCCATTCTGATGTGTGTAGTGCTTTGTCATTGTTGTTTTAATTTGCATTTCCCTGATGCCACATGATGTGGAACATCTTTTCATATGCTTATTTGCCATCTTTGTATCTTCTTTGGTTAGATGTCTGCTGAGGTCTTTGGCCATTTTTTAATCAGGTTGTTTGTAATTTCCACCATCCCCAAAGGCTTCAGATTGTCCCTTAACTGTCTCTCAGTTCTCCTTTCCCCGCTGCTTTCTGCCCTAGACAATCGTTCATCTGATTTCTAACATTATATATTAGTTTTACTTACACTAAACAGTTACATAAATGAAATCTTAACATTGTGATTTGTGTCTGGCTGTTTTTGCTTAACATAATGTTTTGAAGATTCATCCATGTTTTTTGCATACACTAAATGTTCCTTTTAATTGTTGAGTTGTATAAATATACCACACCTTGGTTTTCCATGCTTCTCTTTGGTTTCATAGGTTTTTAAAATCAATTTCCTCATTTCTCTTTGGTATTTTAGAGTGAACATGTGTTAAGCTTTATTTCTAATCTTTTGGAAATTTCAAAACTTTGTATCCAATTTCTTATGCCAAAATATTTGAATTTATTCTTGACTCTTCTTGTTCTTTTACTCTCCTGATAATTATTGTGTGTAGACTAAACCCTTTAATTCTGTCCTAACCAAGTGCTCTATTTCTCCAAAACCACTGATGCCATTTTAATTTTATCTACAACTTTTGCATAATCAACCTCCTCAAATATAGGCTAGGGGTTTCCAATCAATTTTTCCCCATCTACCAGTGTGTGTTTTTAAACAGAAAAACCTTCCCTGCTTACAACCCTTCAATTACTTTTTTCAGTTATAAGTAAAGTGACTACCATGAATAAAGTGTACACAACACTGATTACCTCAGTGACCTAATGGACTCTCATCCTTCTTCACTAAACTTTAGCTCCAATAGCCTTCATTTAGTACCTTCCTTACTCAGGACCTTTGGACAAGTTTCTTATCACTTTTGTATGCATAATTCCTATTCACGTTTCAAATTTCAGCCAAAAATGACTTTATCAGGGAGACTTTTCTTGAGTTTACTGGTTAGATGAACCCCTCTTATTAAAGGTCACATACCATCCTGCATCCTGATTTTTTTCCATCTTGCCTTTTGACCATTATTCAATTATTAATGCATTTGCTTAATGTCAATGTCTTTATATAAATGCCTTTATAAAGCGAGATGCCATGTTCATTTCATTCATTGCTATATTCATAGCACTTAATCAAGTACTTGAGTATTTTAGGTTCTTAGCACTGTTTATTGACTGAACTGTGATGGAAATGAGTATTTGCAATTGAGTATATCAGTGATCTGCACTGAGAGAACAAGGGGTAAGAGAAAGAAGGCAAGACCTGGGGAAATATGGAGAGAAATACAGAGAGAACAGAACTTACTGAGGTGGAGAAGAAAATGTTCTGCCTTAAAAAAAAATTATACTCATTTTTTACTATAATCGGAGGAGAAGATACGCCAAAGCACCTATATTCAAGCACCCCAAAAATTCTTGTCTTAATAAAGGTAAACTAATATTTTATGATATTTAAAGAACAATGATGTAGGACTTTAATATTAGAAAATTATGAAGTAATAATTCATGTACTAAACAGAACACAGACATTATCCTGTTTTGAACACTAAAACTAGAAGGGACCAGCACACTGGCTATTTTTGACCTTTGTCTCTAATAAGAAGTTTTACGTTGAGAAGCATCTAAGTTTTTACTCTGGTACTTTTTTACTATGTGATCTAGGATGTTATTTAAACCTCTCCCAGCCTCAGTTTCTTGCTTTGTATAATATTTATTTCATAGCATTGTCATAAGGATTAGGTGAGGTAATACATCATCATTAAGCCCACATCATAGGAATTTTCACATACGTGTTTGGAAACTCAAGGCTATTGTATTTTTGTAATGTTCTTATTTTGTCATCATCACTGCCATTACCACTAGGAGAACATTTGGCTAAGGGTAAGGAAATTGTATTATTTTCCAATAATGGAAAGAAGAATCTTTGGGCACATGCATTAACAAATGGCATAGTGGTATTCACCTTGTCAACAGGAAAGGGTTCTTGTGAGTAAATGAATGTGAAGGCAATTTGAACATTGGAAGTTATTGTTGTTAAGATTAGACCATAACTTGGAAGCACTGATTTGAAGCAAAGTTCTAATGAGGACAAGTTTATACTTTTAATTCCTTTATGCAAAATTTTGTTCAATGGCCTAGAAGGGTGTTACTTCCTGCGGACTAGCCAGTGTTCATCTGTTTTCTCTAGATTACAGAGCAAAGATGATAATTAAAAAATGCCTGGTATATGCATGTATATCAGCCAAATATACAACCATTTTGAGTGAAAACAGTATTCTAGTTAGAGGTCTGAAAGTATTTAGTCTCCATGACTTTAATGTGCTAATTTGATCACCTACATTATTTTGTGTGAATTTTCTTGTGTTGTCTTGTCTTATCTCTATTCATTTCCATTGTTTGTCAGTCCACCTTTGGCCTGTAACCACTGGTTTGTCATCTTCCTGACTGATACCTTTGAAAATTGTCAACAGTTATTGTGTTTTACATTTTAACATACTGCTCAACATAGCATAACATTTAGATTCCCTGGACATAGAGTCTTTCCTGTGGAAAAAAAAAAAAAAAAAGTCTGGTTTAGTTAAGACCCTTACAGAATTTAGTCAGTTTCACACAGAACATCTTTCTTTATTCATTAGAGACAATGGAATGTGGTGGAAAAACACAGACCTTGAAGTCAATGAAACCTAGATTTGAGTGCTAACTCTGTCACTTAATGATTTTGTGACCTTGAGGAAATTATCTATGCTTTTCAAGCTTCTGATCCTTTTTTTGTAATATGGGGATGATAACAGTCACTTTACACATGTATATTGTAGAAATAAATGAGATAACATAAGACACAAACATTAGTGCCACACAAAAACCAAGACTACACAGAGAACAAGAGAAGTAGATTCTATCTCATCTTCACTCCAAGTTATATGCATACAGAAGGGAATGGGGCCTAATTTCACCCCCTCACCACACTCATTGACTTATAGAGCAATTAAACACAAGCACAATGGGGATTGTCTGTTTAGTTCCGGGGATAAGGGAATGACATATCACTTTACAGACTACAGTTGAATCCACAGTGCAGGGAGAAAGGCGTTAACTGTTATGCATGCAAGTTATCTGCATGTAAACCAGTCAGTTGGACTGCTTGATCTAGGTAAATTAATTTTCATATAGAGATTACTTGGGTATGTGAGGTCTTGGAGTTTGAATCTGCAGTTTAAAAGATATTGGCAACTTACTCCCCCTGAATGGGAAGAGCCTATTCATTTTTAGAGCTGGATCCTGTTGTGACAAGACCCACCTGCTCATTGTTGTTATGCAGGTGGTAGGAAAGTCCCTGCCTGTTGTGAGGGGAGCAGTGCAAAGAAACCCATTCTTTAGATTGGCACTGGTCAGGGCCAGGGCTATAGATACTTTTGGAGAATACTGTGTTTGAAACTTTGTACAGAGTGAGGCTTTTTACCTTCTGTTCCAGTAGGCTTCTGGGAGTAAAAGTATCCATATCCACTCTATTTATAAAGCACTTAAGAATGTGCCAGAGGCTGTGCTAAATATGCTTAATGAATTTTCTGATTTATAAAACTCACGAGTCATTATTATACCATGTTTACAGAAGTATCAACTGAGGCTCAGATAAGCTCAGTAATTTACCCGATATTCTCATGGTGAAAAACTGGTGGAGCCAAAATTTGAACTCAAGCAAGCTTACATGAAATTCCTTTCTCTTGTGCATGGCTGGCAGGGAAGGAATTAAAGGACCATGAAAGGAAAGTCACCATAAGGAAGAACAATAATAGACGGGCTATGTATAAAATAAATAAGTTACAAAGATATATATATATTTTTTTTTTTAAAGGAAAGTCTTCTTAGTGAGCAGCCTTTGTTTTTTGTTTCTTTTTTTAAATTAATTAATTAATTTATTATTTTTTTTATTTTTGGCTGTGTTGGGTCTTCGTTTCTGTGCAAGGGCTTTCTCTAGTTGTGGCAAGCGGGGGCCACTCTTCATCGCGATGCGCGGGCCTCTCACTATCGTGGCCTCTCTTGTTGCGGAGCACAGGCTCCAGACGCGCAGGCTCAGTAGTTGTGGCCCACGGGCCTAGTTGCTCCGCGGCATGTGGGATCCTCCCAGACCAGGGCTCGAACCCGTGTCCCCCGCACCGGCAGGCAGACTCTCAACCACTGCGCCACCAGGGAAGCCCTACAAAGATATATTGTACAGCACAGGGAATATAGCCAATATTTTACAATAACTTTAAATGAAGTATAATCTATAAAATATTGAATCACCATGTTGTCCAGCTGAAACTAATATAATATTATAAATCAATTCTACTTCAATTTAAAAAACGTGACTGGGGTCAATGTCAGGACTTAACTGTTTCTGGACGCGTCTGAAGTGACAATTTAAATAAATTATGGAACCTTTACATAACAGAATAACATACCAAATCTATATGTATTGATATGGATCAATATGTAACCTATGGTTTTCAAGAAAAAAATTCAAGATGTTTCATGTTGGAATTTCTATAAAGCAATATTTATGTAGCACAGAATATTTCTGGAAGTTCATGCATGAAACTGACACGGTTACCTGTGTGGAGCAGTACTGAGTAGACAATAGTGATGTGGTAGGGGGTACAGACTGTTCTCAGATTATTTGTTACACTTAAAATAGTTCAGCTTAAAGTAGTTTAGCAAAGAAAACTATATTTTAAGATTGAGAGGGCACTTTAAACCTTATCTCAAAGTGGTCTACATTTTTTCAAAAAACTTTGGAAGATTAGTAATATAGGTAGAGGCAATATTGATTTATGCATAGCGCTCTCCCCTTAGTATTCTAGATAATCTCCGGGTTTATTCTATCTCTGTCAGCAGAAAGTATGATTAGCATTTAGTGAAGGTATTATTTTTCATCTAGAAATTGAAAATGTGAATTCTTTAAAAAAAAAGAAAGGACAGAGCATTCACCTACTTTACTCAAGCAATTTACACTTTCAAAGTGGTGAAGAGGCCAGATTGATAACACTGAACTGGTACATCAAAATAATTAAGCTTTAATCTCTGATTCAAAGACTTCAGCTTAGGGGTCATGAGAAATCAAGAAGACTTTTTCTTTGTAATCAGTCTGAGATGATTAGTAACTTTGCTTGTAGAATGATCATTTTCCAAATACAGCAATGCAATGTTGTAGTAAAATAGGGGGAAAAGATTAAGGAGTTTAATTTACTTGGCATGTTATAACTACGTTTATTAAAATACTAAGAATTACAGCAAAACTTTATTATTTGTTAATATTACTTTTGCCTCAATGGGGGTTATATTGAGAAAGTAATATTCTAGACATAAAGGCCACTGCCAAGCTGTATTTTTTAAAAATATATTTTTCTACTTTCTTGTACAATAACCCCCTGGGTACTTAAAATGAAATCTACTTCTTTGTTGGAATGTAATTCCTCCCCCTCCCTCAATAAGCTTTCCATCTCTGGTTTATTGTTGCAATGCTGTTCAAATAAAAAGACAGGTTCAGAATACTGATATATTAATCAGCATGCCTTCTAAGAAATAGGATAAAGGGGGCTGTGAATTATTTCTCAACAAATGTTTTGTTTGCATAATGCCACACTTGGGATCTTCCTTCTGGTTTTATCATGAAATTAATTGAATTCAGTAAATACATGCAAAAAACAAAACCTGTTTTAAATGTAGAAAATCCATGTCAAATAAAAAAATACCTTCCCCAAAATAGGATTGAAGCTTTTATAGAGAGGTCAATGATTTTAACTTACCAGGTGTTATAACTTGTGCTTGTTTTAGTAGGCAGAGTCTTTTTCAGAATCAATAGGTAATCTTTGGTTTCCAAGAATGAAAGTTGACAGAAAGTTGGTTTTAATAGGGTTGAAATGTGCAAAACAAATACCAAGAAAATATGGGCAGTTTTCTAAGCATTTCTCATGACAGTAGTATATTATTTAATAATACCTTATGATGGAAACCATCTATGAGAAAAATGGTATATTTAGAAATGACAAGAATATATTTATCAGGCCCTGAATAATATTTGGTAGGATTTCCTGAGAGTTTATAGAAAAAAATGTACTAAAAAAGTTGGTAAAGATGTATGCTTTGCTTCCAAACAGCAGCTTGTCTTACCAGACTGCTCTTGCGATCTATGCCCTCTGTGGTAGGATCCATAATGTTTTTGCTGTATTGAGAATTTTATGTCATGTACAAAATCTATGAGACACTCATCTTTTAGTGGACTAATTACTGTTTGTTAGAGCTTTCAGAACTCTCCAAGTTCCCAAATGGACTACTTTACAGACTGCAAAGAAGTATGCAGCACAAACTGACAAAAATAAGACTGAGCTATGGTTGTATTCGGAATGTTGCTTAAATTTTCTGTTTGCTTTACCTACAAGATTCATAAATAATTGTGATTTGGGGTCTAACAGATCCAGAAATAAACTTTAAACAAACAAAAAAAATGGTTTCTTTATCTTCACATATTATGAAGATGCCAAAAGGATTGTATAAATATTACTAAACTCACATCATTAAATAAGATCAATTTACTCTAAACCATCTCTCATCTTAACTCAATATAACTCTTATGAATACATTTATAAAATGTAAACACTACATAGTACATGTATATATATTTATATATATAAAACTCTCTCAATGCATTCTCAGGGATAAACATTTTCCCTTTTTAATTTTATTGATTACTTCAGTAACTCTAAACAATATGGTTATATTACTGTTTCTCTTTATAAATCAAATATAAACATCTACTGACTCATTATTATTATGGTGTTTCCTCAGCAGTTTTCCTGCTTTCCAGTTTTATCATTGATAATGTGTAATAATTTAAGTAATATATTTTAAAATTACCCTGTTAATTTTTGACACATTTTAAATTTACATACAGTAAAATGCACTCATTTTTTTTTTACCAAACTCAGGTCTGGCTATTCACTGTTCAAAAGCCAACACTCGAGAGACAGGTGCTGGTGGGAATGGAAAGATTGCTTTATTCAGGAGGCTGGCAGCCTGGGGACAAGGCAGATTTGTGTCCTGTTCCAGAACCAACTCTGAAGATTCTGCTCAGCCATGAAAGTTTTTAAAGGGAAAAGGGGGGAACTAATCTCAGTTAATCGCTGAGTTAGGGGACCAGATTCTTTGCCATTTCCCACTGTGTACAGGCTTGTTGACTCCTTGTGATCTTTCTTTAGATGCTATATTGTTCATACCACCTGCTCGTGAAATTACTGAAGGGGAAACTGGGGAAAAGATCTAGTCATCGTTAATTACTTATTCTTAATTTCTACTTCTTTGATCTAAAAGAAGAATCAACAGTTTAGGCAAGGTATCATGTAATCAAAAAATTTGAAAGTTGTGCTTGGGCTGGAGGCTAGTTAAGCATGGGGGCATCTGGTATAAAGGTTAGTTAAAAATGTAGCTTTGCTAAAGTGACAAGACAAAAGGGGCCTCCTGCACAGAGCTGCTGCCTGCAAAGAGCTGTTTACAAATCCCCACTGTCAGACATTATTCCATTTCTGTGGGATTATGGGTGAAGGTCTCTCTTCTGTAACTTCTTCATGCTGACACAGGGCACCATATTCTTAGAGTGGAAGATGTAGATGTGGGTCTGTAGCATCTCTTTGCTAACAATTTTAGTTACCCACTTATATATACTGGCAGAACAAGCTACAATTATTTTGATGCCCACAAAGATACAGATTATTATGGCAATAGTGTTTATTAATCCTATTCTCCTGAGGCCAGTTCTTGGAATTTTGCTAGCCAGAGATTCAGTACTGCTCAAGATGGAGCAGCTTATGTCATGGCTATAGTCTGGTCATCACACAATTAGCTTTTTCCCTCTGGTGACAGTTACAGTATCTGTAAAACAACTCAGGAATGTGCATCAGACGCTGAAAGATTCTGTGACTCTATGGTCCAAATCATTAACTGTTTTGAGTGTACTGTTTTGTGACTCAGGAGGCTTGAGAGACTTCAGCTCTTCTATAAACTAGAGGCAGAGGACATGGAGGAGGCTTCGTACTTGGGAGGGCCCTGCAGTGTTCTACTTGGTTTCAGTTTTGGTGTATAGTATTCCTTGCGTTTTGACAAATGCATAGAGTTGTGTAACTACCACAATGAGCAAGGTATGGGGCAATGCCATTATCCAGAATATTTCTCAGTGCTGCCCTTAGTAATCAACCCCTTTCCTTATCCCTAAAACCTGGCATCTACCATTTGATTTTATTCTCTGTAGTTTTGCCTTTTCCAGTATGTCATACAAATGGAATCATGAAGCACGTAGCCTTTTGAGACTGGCATCTTTCCCTTCTTATAATGCACTCGAAATATGTATGTATTGTTGCTTGTATCGATAATTTGTTCCTTCTTATTGCTGAGTAATATTGCATTGTATGAATTTACCAAACTTTGTTTATCCTTTCACCAGCTGAAAAGCATTTAGGTTGTTCCCAGTTTGTAGATCACATGAATAAAACTACTATGACCATTCATGTACAGGATTTTCTTGAACATAAGTTTTATTTTGCTTGGGTAAACACCTAGGAGGGAGATTGTTGGGTCATATGGTAAATATATGTTTAATTTTATAAGAAAATGCCAAACTCTTGGCTGTACCACTTTTACATTGCTACCAGCAATGTATGAAAGTAATGGTTGCTTCGCAAACTTACCAGCACATGTGGCTTTATCAGGTTGTTGTTGTTTGCTGATCTAATAGATGTGCAGTGGTATCTCTTTTTGGTTTTAATTCACATTACCCCTAATGACTAATGATATTGAACATTTTTACATATACCTATTTGCCACCGGTATATCTTCTTTGGTGAAGTGGGTTTTTTTTCTAATATTTTTCTTATTTTTTTATTGGGTTGTTTTCTTATTTTTGAGTTTTGAAAGTTCTTTATATTTTATGGTTCCAAGTTCCTTGTGAGATATCACCTTTGCAAATATTTTTTCCCAATCTGTAGTTTGTTTTTAAATTCTTTTAACAGTATCATTCACAGAAAAAAATATATTTTTAATTTTGATGAAGTCTAATCTATCAATATTTTCTTTGGGAATCATGCTCTTGATATTATATATATGAGCCCTTTGCCTGTTCCAAGGGTCACCAAAATGATTTCCTATGTTTTCCTTTACAAGTGTTAGAGTTTTACATTTTATAGGTTTATGATCTGTTTTGAGTTAATTATTATATAAGATGAGAGGTCTGGTCAAAGCTTTTTTTTTTCTTTTTTTGCATGTGGATATGCAAATATTCCAGCAACTTTTGTTAAAAAGCTTGTTTTAAACACTGGCTTGCGTTTGCATATTTGACAAAAATCAATTGACCATAGTTGTGTTTCTCTGTTTCTGGATATTCTGTCCCATTGATCTACATGTCCATCCTTTCACTGATACCACCTGTTGTGATTACTGCAGCTTTATATCAGATAGTGTGAATCTTCCAACTTTGCTCTTTTTTGCAAACTATTTTTGTTATTCTAATTCCCTTCCCTTTCCATATGAAGTGTAGTCATCTTGTCAATATTTACAATAATCCTGTTGTGGTATTAGTTTGGATTATATTAAATCTATAGGTCAGTTTGAAAAAAAATAACATTTTAAGAATATTGTCTTAAGATCCATGAACATGATATATCTCTCTTTTTATTTAGAGATGTTGCTTTCTTTATTGATGTTTTGTAGTTTTCATCATGCAGATCCTGTACATATTTTGTTAAATTTATATCTAACTATTTTATTATTTGGGGGAACTATTTTAAGTGGCACTTTTAAAATTTTGACTATTATTTTTTTATTACTATCATGTAGAAATACAATTGATTTTTGTATATTGATTTTGTTTCTGGTGACATTGCTATACTCACTTATTAGTTCTAAGAACTTTTATTGTATAGTCTAAAGGATTTACAGCATAGAAAATCATGTTATCTGAGAATAGAGACACTTGAAGAAATTTCTGAGAAAAGTGTATGGCCAGTACAAGCCCACACTAAAAGCCAAGACTACAGCCAATGTCACTACAGTGCATTTGTTGGAGAGCTACTGTAGCGTTAATTGGACATTGATACTGACCAAAACACCACCTGACAACATATGTCACTGATGGCATTACTGCCACTGGTTAATGGATACCATACCACCACCAGTGGAATGACCTGCAGAGTTGTTGATTTGTTACTATGTTCCCCCCAAGAGTAACATATTAACACATTTCCTAAATGAAATAGGAGGTTCATATGCTGGAAGAAGAAAAAGAAAAGATGGACAAACGTACCCTAATTTTTTCTAATTTCTTTGTAAGCTGCACTGTTGTCAGCCTAGAATTCTTTTTATTACACTTGTAGATTATGCCTGCTCTTTCACTGATATTGCATCATGTACATTCTTTGGTACTTTTAATGTTTGGGTGAGGCACATCTTCAAATATTTCTCAAATTACAAGTGACTGATACTGCTTTCCTCTACCTTTCTGTAAGTCAGTTTCCCCAAATTGTTACTCTTTTGGATGGGAGGGCTGACTCTCAGCATTTCCATTAATGACATGTGAGTAGGGAGCAGATAGAAGAGCTAGCTTTTGATCTAGTTTCCAAAAATAAATAAATAAAATTGGATTAAGTAAAAAGTGGAAAATATCTGGCATGCTAACACCAACACTAGAATCCCTAGTCCTCCCTGATACATTGTTCAGTTTCTTTTGAGAGTTCTTTAGTTATGTCTGGGAGTAACCAGGGTCTCTGCCAATTCAGGGCTTGCATGCGGAGAGCTTGCATGTGGCAGCCTAGTCTTGCAATCATATAGAAAGTCTTTAAATTATTTACATTGTTTCTGTCCCATTCAGACTTCTGCACAATGTAACCACTGTCACTAGGTTTGTATCCCTGAATCCTTTTCCCACTAAAGAGCATTGCTCCCATGTCTATTGTTGTCACTTGCTCCTTTTTGTGGACTATGGCTTTCTTTACTCTATTTCGTCTGTTATTAAGATCATATCTACTGGTCTTCCTGTTCACAATGCTTGTATGTGTTTTTTTTATTTTTTAAAAATGTATCTGCCATTTCAGTGGGCTTTTGGTAAGGAGGAGGAAAAGACATATGTGCTAACTTCACTGTCTGAACCAGAAACACCTAGAGGAGTTCTAATATGGACTTATAACCACTCATAATAAGGAATTAGTGAAACTCCTTTGCCATGTTTGGCAAATGAATCACCTCTGGGGGGGATGAACTTTCCTAAACTTTTCTGTTGTATTATTTTTTTTTTTTCTGTTGTATTATTTTTTTTTTTCTGTGTTTCTCATTTTTCAAGTTTCCCACATCAGAACTAGTATGTTGATTGTGTTCATTCCTCCTATTAGGATTCCTATAACTAATTGCATAAATGTTTAATATTCTTTCTAGTTATCATTTTTAATGTTCTCATTTTAAATAACAAATTTGCTTCTTAATTATCTCAAAATATTTCCATTGATATGGAATGAACAGTGACATTAATCAAACTACTTAGGGCAAAAAGTTAACTTAGGGAAGAAAGATAAACTTGGAGCTTGCATTATTAACCATTATTGTGTATGATTTTCCTTTAAATCATTTTAATGTTTTAAAAAAGTTAATTTTTCTGCCAAGTTACCTGTCTGACACTCATATAATAGCTTAAGGACAGGGAGAGCACACTTCAATCCACAGACATATTTTCAGAACTGGAAAGTACAGTGGTATCACTCTAGCTCAGCTTCACTTTCTCACACATGCTAAACAAATCCTACAGCTTAAATGATATGTTGATAAGTTCAATTATTACGAGAACTATTACAAGGTTCCTCATTCTCATACCCATTGTTCTCATAAAACTTCTATTTTCTTGGTCACCTTATCTTTGATAAAGGAGGCAAGCATATACAGTGGAGAAAAGACAGCCTCTTCAATAAGTGGTGCTGGGAAAATTGGACAGGTACATGTAAAAGTATGAAATTAGAACACTCCCTGACACCATACACAAAAATAAACTCAAAATGGATTAAAGACCTAAGTGTAAAGCCAGACACTATCAAACTCTTAGAGGAAAACATAGGCAGAACACTCTATGACATAAATCACAGCAAGATCCTTTTTGACCCAGCTCCTAGAGAAATGGAAATAAAAACACAAATAAACAAATGGGACCTAATGAAACTTAAAAGCTTTTGCACAGCAAAGGAAACCATAAACAAGACCAAAAGACAACCCTCAGAATGGGAGAAAATATTTGCAAATGAAGCAACTGACAAAGGATTAATCTCCAAGATTTACAAGCAGCTCATGCAGCTCAATAACAAAAAAACAAACAACCCAATCCAAAAATGGGCAGAAGACCTAAATAGACATTTCTCCAAAGAAGATATACAGATGGCCAACAGACACATGAAAGAATGCTCAACATCATTAATCATTAGAGAAATGCAAATCAAAACTACAATGAGGTATCATCTCACACCGGTCAGAATGGCCATCATCAAAAAATCTACAAACAATAAATGCTGGAGAGGGTGTGGAGAAAAGGGAACCCTCTTGCACTGTTGGTGGGAATGTAAATTGATACAGCCACTATGGAGAACAGTATGGAGGTTCCTTAAAAAACTAAAAATAGAACTACCATACGACCCAGCAATCCCACTACTGGGCATATACCCTGTGAAAACCATAATTCATAAAGAGTCATGTACCAGAATGTTCATTGCAGCTGTATTTACAATAGCCAGGACATGGAAGCAACCTAAGTGTCCATCATCGGATGAATGGATAAAGAAGATGTGGCACATATATACAATGGAATATTACTCAGCCATAAAAAGAAATGAAATGGAGGTATTTGTAATGAGGTGGATGGAGTTAGAGTCTGTCATACAGAGTGAAGTAAGTCAGAAAGAGAAAAACAAATACAGTATGCTAACACATATATATGGAATCTAAGGAAAAAAAAAATGTCATGAAGAACCTAGTGGCAAGACGGGAATAAAGACACAGACCTACTAGAGAATGGACTTGAGGATATGGGGAGGGGGAGGGGTGAGATGTGACAGGGTGAGAGAGTGTCATGGACCTATATACACTACCAAATGTAAAATAGCTAGCTAGTGGGAAGCAGCCGCATACCACAGGGAGATCAGCTCAGTGCTTTGTGACCGCCTGGGGGGGTGGGATGGGGAGGGTGGGAGGGAGGGAGATGCAGGAGGGAGGAGATATGGGAACGTGTGTATATGTGTAGCTGATTCACTTTGTTATAAAGCAGAAACTAACACACCATTGTGAAGTAATTATACTTCAATAAAGATGTTTAAAAAAAACAAAAACAAAAACAAACTTCTATTTTCTTTACTTTTGTTAGAATACCACCACTACCAAAACAAACAGTCCATACTCTTTTAGACTCATCAGTCCATTGCTGTGTCCTGTGTTGATGTGCAAATGCCAGATCTATTAACCATCTGAGGTAAGGTGACTAAATTCAGGTGCATATCACATGCAGTTTGACCAGTAGTATGTAAAATGCTAATTTACATTTACATAAAATATTCCTGATCCAGTGGTTTTCTGAGCAGCATTAGAATCTGTGTCATGTTTACATGTTTCAGACTTTATGAATATATTATTTGCAAATGTTTGTACAATAAGATAATAAAATTATAAAATACTTTCTGTCAGGATCCTCAAAGGACTATGTATACATAATAATTAAAACATTATAAAATTATAATAAGCAATCACCCACTAAGATAAATTTAGGGAGAAAAAGTTTAGAATAGTGTTACATAAATGTAAAGAGGATTAATTGTAAATTCAAAAAAGGACTGCAAACATGATTAAATGCAAAGACAAACACAAATCTTGCTGAACACATTTGTCTTTGGGAAAGAAATTATAAAAATGTTTGGCAGTAAAATGAAATTGCTTATAAATCATTTCAAAATAATAATACACCCTGGATGATTTTATTGGTTTTATAACTTTAAATCTGTGACCCAGTGCCTTGTATGTGCTTTCTTGTAAAGTTACAATCTAATTATGAAGTGACCAAATATTAAAGAGCTGCTGTGAATCCGCTGCTGCCTCCAAATGTTACTTTTGCTGTTTAAAAGTCTTCTAATGAAAACTGCATGCAGTAACTATCAATAGAAAAAGATTAAATACTATAGTGCAGAGAAATGAAGCAGAGAGTGGTTTTTCTCCCTGTTAAGGTTATGATTGGATTATTGTGAACTTAATATTTGTTCCAAAAGAAAATGATTTCTTTCTTTAAATATACATTACAATGATTGAATAGACAAGGTTATTCCTGGAAGTTAAGGGGTATTTTAAAACCATTAGAAATAGTTGTATATTGTATCTTCCCTCTACTCTAAATGCCCCTTTCCCTCAACACCAACTCTGCTGTTATTTTATGAAAACACTATACAATGCTCCAGGGGAAAGAAATAGGTTTTTCAACTACAGCAACTTATTGGAATATTTTCTTGTACCTCTATTTCTATTTAGGCATGTGTGTGTGTGTGTGTGTGTGTGTGTGTGTGTGTGTGTGGTGTTTGAGTGACTGATAAAAGAGGAGGGATATCTAAGTTCTGCTTAACTTACTTAGCTCATTACTATCATTCACATCCCATAGGAAAACTGCTTTATGGTTCTTTATTGTCTCTGTCCCACTCATTCTTCTACTTTCTAGAATCACTTTCAAGAATGCCACATTTCAGTATTCCACTCTTTAGCTTTCCTCTGGGAAATACCTCTCCATGCTATAAAATCACACTTTCATCCTATATTTTCCTTTTCATGTCTACAGTTCTTATTCCTTAGGGCAAATTTCAGTTTTTAAAAGTTAATATTCTTACTTAACTCACACTAAAATATGAATGTGAATAATGACTATATTGTCATGTTTAGGAATAATAATCTAATAAAAGTCTACTTATGTATTCAAATAAATATATAACAGATGATGAAATTTCAGGCAAGATGCATATGGCAGGTGAGTTTGGCTCCCAATAAGATTCTACACCCCAATCACCAGACTGTGAATATGTGAATATATCATGTCAAAAAGAACTTTGTAGATGTAGTTAAATTTCCTAATCAGTTGAATTTAAAACAGGAAGATTATCCAGGATTATCCAGCAGCAGGGGCCCAATATGATCCCTTAAAATCACAAGACAAGGCAGAAAGGGAATTTAGAGAAATTCAAAGCACGAAAAGAATTCAATGCTCCTTTGCTTGAATTTGAAGAGAGTAATGTGTCAAGAAAACAGGGACTTCAGTTCTACAACCACAAGAAGCTGAATTCTGTCAACAACCTTGAAAGAAGCTAATATGGTACTCCAGAAGAGAATCATAGCCCTGACAGTTATCCTAATACCTTAATACTACAGCACCATTCATCCATTTAAAAATACTGCTTGTTAAATAAAATATAAGCCATTTAAAAAATAAATCAGTTAAAGCTCCAGTCTTTAAAACTTTCTAGAGGAACAGAAGAGATAAAGTACATGTTACATGTATGGAACTGCTGAAAGACAATTTTTTTCATAAAACAGGTATGACTAAATTGCTCTGAGACCCCAGAAAAGTGAATTATTACTTAAAGTTGGAACATGTTGGAAGGCTTCTTGGAGTAATTGGCGTCTAGGCTGAGTTGATTCAAATTTCACCATTTTATTTTATTAACGTGTACAGTACATAACGTATATAACATATTATTAGCACTGAGTTGGTAAAACGACATTTCAATATATTAACGTTCCATAATATTTTCCACTAAAAATATTACAATAAAAAAAGTGCTTTTATTAACTAAATAATATTATTTAGAAAGGAAAACTGGTTCATGGTATCATCCTAAGATTTTTTTTTTATGGATTGATACTCTCTTCAAGGATATAGTACAATCAAATTATTATTCAGTAATTGAGATTTAACTGGGTACAATAGTGCTGATTTAAGCCATGCACAGAAGAAGGTACATTAACAAATTCATGATTGCTAGCCCCCTTTTTAAAAATAAATTTATTTATTTATTTTTGGCTGCGTTGGGTCTTCCTTGCTGCGTGCGTGCTTTCTCTAGTTGCGGCTAGCGGGGGCTACTCTTCGTTGTGGTGTGCGGGCTTCTCATTGCAGTGGCTTCTCTTGTTGCAGAGCACAGGCTCTAGGCACGCGGGCTTCAGTAGTTGTGGGATGCGGGCTCAATAGTTGTGGCTCACGGGCTCTAGAGCACGGGCACAGTAGTCGTGGCGCACAGGCTTAGTTGCTCCACGGCATGTGGGATCTTCCTGGACCAGGGCTTGAACTTGTGTCCCCTGCATTGGCAGGTGGATTCTTAACCCCTGTGCCACCAGGGAAGTCCCCCCCCCCTTTTTTTAATAGAGCAAATTTGCACAACACCTCAGGTCGAAAGACAAGCACAGCCAGGTTAATCTCCTGCATGATCTCCCCTACATTTCTAACTCCCACTTTACCTGCCAACTAAGATAGGCATAGATACCTTTGTGTAATCTTTTCTAAATTTGTCCCTAACATGTTTTTATGCGCCAACATTCATATTCATGTCTTTTGTTTTCCGATATTATCCTGACCGGTGTGTTTATTCAATTCTGTTACATATAATTAAACATCTAAATGCTGAGCATTTGTGCCAACTTGTGATAGCTAATCTATATTTTTCAGCATCCTCATATACTCTTTCAGAACTTTGTCACCTCTCTATTTAGCTGGAGAGACTTATGAACAAAATCTGAAGAAGACTAATGTTTGCAGAACAGAGGGTTTCATACTACCCATCTCCCTGGCTGCATATTTTCAAATTTTATGCCTCATCTGCTAAAATCTCTTTCAACACAAACCCCGACTGTGCAGCTGTGTAAATCATGCGTTCCTGTGACCAGGTGTGCCAAGGATGACTGTGGAGATACTCCTGTTAAAGTAATCCTCCCACTAGAAGAGATACTGATAACATTGATTTTCAGATGTTGACAGGCTGGATGGCTTAGAAGCCAGATAGTTTAAGATTGTTCCAGAATGTTTTCACTTGAAGCATGATGACTAACAGTGTGTTATAAAGTTTGGGAACAGTAAGAGCATCTTCTCTGTGCTAATAATTACTGGAAAGCATTGTCCTTTGCAGACTCAGGAATCCTTAACACATAGGCTGCTCTTACCCTGCTAAGATTTTCCTGTTTTCCTTCTGCTGATGCTGAAAAAACAAATAATAAAAATCATAGTTTTTTGTCTAATGAGCATCAATTACTCAACATAATCAAAAGAAGACATTCACTTTTTTAAATCTATCTCTATCATCTATATCTATCATCTATCTATCTATCTATCTATCTATCTATCTATCATCTATCTATCTATCTATCTATCTATCTATCATCTATCTATCATCTTTCTATCATGGAGCTACCCTGAGGCCATCAGTCATTATGCAAGTTGTGTTATTTATTTTTTATTTAGTTTTACAACATGACTCTGAGACGTGGCTACCTTGGGTGTGCCTGTGATGGCCACAGTGAAGTAAAGTGACACTGCCTTACTGTCTTGAGGTGAGAGGAATTCACTGACATTTATTGTAATCGGGTGATTTATGCTAGTGTTCTCTTTCAATGAAGATCTAATATGAAAGGTGGTGTTGGGGGGAATATTTTAAATCGTTGTCACAGGTCAGTATATATTATTCCATCAGCTTGATGTTTAGACATATATTACATATTTTCCTTTCAAAAGAGCTGACAGGTAAATAATGCCTTTTGTTGTCTGGGTGTTCCTAGCCTATGATAATAGCATCCTTGCTTATGTCTCTTCTGTAATGTTGTTTACTCTGAAGTCCTCAGAAGTTAAAGAGAAGTAATGGTTTTCACTGGAAGTTTTTTTGTTGTTGTTTAAAAAAAACAAACTGACTAGCAAATAGTGAAATGTTAAGTCAATTGAATAGGGAAAGACATTTAAAACCTTTCCTATTGGTAATACAAGCTAGGAAATAGATCAGGAAATTAAAATTTGTGGTTGGATTCTGATTTTACTCAGAAAGTCACTGAACTGCTTTTGAAATTGCAACTTTTAGCAACTATTAAGCAGGAATAATACCATCGGTTTCTAATCCATATCAGAGACCTATTGTTATGTGGATTAATGCAATAATTTCTACCAAGACATTTGGTATATATAAAATGGGCTGGGTGAACACAAAATAGTGCTATTGTTTGTCATGAAATTGTGAGGTTTCTGTTTTTGTTTTTTAGTTTAATTGTATTCAGTTTCTTTTAAATCCCTCATTTTTCATTTTCCTTAAGTTAGCTGCTTGCTGTCTTCTTGATTCAATATTAGCCTAGATTCTTCTGCTGATGTCTATTTCTATTTTTCGACCCACCATCTCTTGAAATAATCCTCACTCTAAGGCATCAAAGTGTGACATCTGGAGGCTTAGACAAACTTTTGCCTGCAGTTTTAATACAATGAAGAGCACACGGAATTCCAATCAACGTATTGTATAGAAACTTACAGCTAAACATGTATTAAAAGAAACCGTTGGTAATTTCTGAAGGTATAATCTCTTTTAAATTTTATTTTGAGAATTAATTCTGGTGTAATGGCCAAGGCCTGTACTTACGGCTTCATATTTATCAACCTATGTCTTATTTTGCCTATTTAGTCTCTTGATTATTGTTCACATTGACAAATAATAAATTTTCCCTTTTTAATGTTTTGTTCCTTGTTCATATTTCTAAAACTGGAAATTACAGACCACTTCCACTGGATATTACAATCTACTTCCAGGATTCTGCACATTTCAATTGGTATAGGTATGTTAAACAGTTTATTGTTTCCTATATCTGTGTATTTGTCCACTAGTTTTGAGAGTTGGTTAGGAGAGTCTGCAACTTATTATGTATGCTCTTTTAGTGAACAACTAAGAAGCAATCTCATCTGTTCTTTCAAAAATATTTATTAAGTGCTTTTTGTGTATCTTTTACATTTAAGAAAATAATTTTATAACACACTAATATTTATACTTTATAAAAGGATTTATGTAATAGTAACCAAATGTCTTGACTGTGGTTTTTTATTCAAAAATAAGGAGACTGCTTGTCAGGCAGAATATTAAAAAAATCTGTTGGTCATGTGGGTTCCCATTTAAACCTATCTCAGAAAGAAATTATTTGCAGTTTTTATAAGCCAAATTTCTCCAGTCTTCTCCTAATTCAGTCTCCTCCTACCATAATACTATAACCCTTCATTTGCAAGGGATGCAATTATTGTGTAGGTGCTGATATTATTGGTGCTTCTTTGGGTAGCTGGGGAGAGATTAAAAGGAGATACTCTTTTACAACGTTTGCTCTTTCTTATAAAAGATTCCTATGTATCACTTTATTAATTAAAATAGATGACAAACATATGGCTTGCTAAACCATGTGATACCCTAAAAATCTCAAGTTATCAAGAATAAACATTAAGGGTGATATGACTGCATCATCATTGTGCCATCATTTATATTCACTTTAAACCTAGATTTATTTGCTTAACAGATATGTAATTAGACAAGAATAAAAGAAGCAAGAGAATTGAAGCATTCAAAATTACCTTATGCTAGAGAGCCTATTCTGAGACTGGAACAAAGCATTCCATTTGAGTTTTCTGCCTAAATTTATAAAAATTAATATTGAACATGGGCATGGCGTATAATAAGTATCATGCTTCCTTATGATACTAAGGATGACAATGACAATGACATTTCTTAGCAGTGGTGGTAGTAAAATTTGGAAAGTACCTTAGAGTTCATCTACTCCAACCTCTCAGATACTGCAAACTGTCTCTGAAATCTCAGATATTTTTTTCTTGGCCATTTCTGTAAATAGGAACTCACTATCTGCAGAGAAAGAAAAAGATATTTTTTTAAATATATATTGTGACAAAAGGCATGCCCTTGAATCTTCCCATCACTTTAAAAAAAATTCTTCCCATTGGGAGAAATTTACATGTATTATATATAGATAAAAATGATTAAACTAAAAAGAACTTAAACTGCTAGGGTAATGTTTGTCTGTTTTGTACATTTTCTATTTTGCATTAGGCCCAAAATATAGTGAAGAATGATTCTCGATGATTCTGCAATGATACCACTTTTTTTTCTTTTTCAGTTCTGTTATATAAGTAACCATGGCATAGATCTATAAACTAAGCACCAAGGTGATCTTTTACTATGTTCTTCTTTATCTTGGAATTGTCTGTTTTTCATTTTGTTTTGCTCTTTTGAGTGTAATGTTCATTTGGAGACGATTCAGTAACTTGATCCTTTCTTTTTCTTGTACTGAAAAAATGCTAAGATAGGCCTTTTGTTTTCCTGACTTTTTAAATACTTGTTGACTTATTCTGTAACATAAAAACTCATTCCAGCTTCTGATTTTGTGCCTTGGATGACATGATGTGACTTCATAAGTTTTAGATTCTCCCTAAGATGGGCCTGAACCTGGTACTGGTTGTGTAGAGCTACTTTTATTTCTTTTTTCTATGACTTGTGTTTCTGTTTGTCAATAACTTAACAGATTTTTATTGTAAACTCCAGTTTGAAATGGCTAGCTACAGCCTGGCAAGATTGGTGCCCTGATTTTATGCACATATCTTAGTTGCCAAAGCAGAAATTACATGAGAAGAGAGCAAAATGTAGAGACCCCATTTGGGGGCACTGTTCTAGATGTACCCAGTCATCATGCTGTCTTTGATTTATGACAAATTCTTGGTCTCCATTGATAGCCACACCTAAACATGCTTCAATTTTCTCTTCCTGCACAGATACAGGAATCACATTAGGTACCAGATGGTTGAGCTTCAGCCCCATTTCTTCCTTTTTATGGTGGCAATATTTCCTTGTCTGTATCTTAATCTGCAAGTAATTTCAAGTCTGGCTATTATTGGTTAATTTCACTTATTAAAATAACCATGGTTGGGCATTGGTTTGAAACTCTTCAATGTTTATTTTAAGTATGTAAAAATTTCTCAATCATGTCTGCTAAGGAGCAAATAAGGCCCAAGATTATGTAAAATCTGTAACTTTCTTTTTCTTTTTCTTTTTTTTAATAAGAATATTCTTTTTAGCCTTTCATGTATAATCTGGTCTATGGTATCAGGATCTCTTCATTCTCTGTAATAAACCAACAAACAGAACATTGTCTCTTAAACTTGTTCACTTCCCATGTCAGAGTGACCAGTTTGTGTTTATAGCACACATCATCAGTACCTACCTCAGACAGGGATGACCTATGCAGTAAATACCTTGAAGGACAATGGAATAATAATCTCACTGTTTGCCTATGAGTAACATCAAGGCTACAGTCTTTTTTGGCTTCTAGAATTCCCAAGGAACATTTTTTCCTAAATCTTGTCATAGCAACTTATTTCAGTTGTTTACTGGAGGCTCTTTGGCACACTGGTCATTTTTTTCCGTTTCCTACTGACTGTTAACCTCAAATGTCTTAGAGGTTTGCAGCCATTTGCTTAGCCAGATATTATTAGTTAGGATTCTTTAATATATACAGAACACAAAAAGAATAAAGACTGAACTCTAATTCTTTCTTTCTTTGTGCCAAATGAACACTAAATTAAGGTCTGCCTGTTACCCAGGTCATGCCACTTGCTATTTCTTATTCTCAAGTTCCATACAGGTAAGAAGAGTTAGTGAAACTATATAATTCCCAGGTATGTGGTATAATGAAAGTTCAAATGCTTTGGATATATATATATATATATACATACCTGAATTTAACTTGTTGGTGCCATTTATGAATTGTGTGGTCAAAGGAAATGATTGATAGTAAGACTTATGTCATAAATAATGGAATTAAGCAGAATAATATTTTCAAAGTATGAAGTGACCGGCTCAGGGAATACATTTAGAAAACAGTATACTTATCCTTACTCTCTCCTATAGCTCAATATATTCATGTATTTGAGAGTTGACTGTATGACAGCCACTGTGCCATATTCTTCCACAGGAGGATATATGTATATTTAAATAAAGTGTTTGACTATATGGTGATAAATCCTATTATAGAGGCATATACTGATACGCATGGAAGTACTGTTGACCCTTGAACAATGCAGGGGTTAGAGACACTGACTTGTGCATTGAAAGTTCAAGTATAACGTAGTTAGCTCTCCATATCCATGGTCACTCCTTATGTACAGTTTCACATCTAAGGATGCAACCAACTGCTGATTGTGTAGTACTCTAGTGTTTACTATTGAAAAAAATCCACATACAAGTGGATTCATGCCATTCAAACCCATGTTGTTAAAGTTTCAATGGTATATACATATTCTACCTTGCAATACTTTACTAATTGACCATTACATTGGCTTCTAAAGGATAAATATGGTTTATTAAAGCTGGTCTGAGAGTTGACATCCTAAGGTTGAATCTTCCCAGCTTTAATAACACATTTTGCATCTAACCATTTATGGTACCTTCACACTCTTTTTTCTATACAATATATTTTGCTTAGTAATTATGATATAGTCATATCTAATTTAGCTTATGAATGTGAAGTAGATATATTTTGGTTCATATTTTGTAAAAAACCACATTTGAGTGATCTTGATGTAATTGTGTATATTTTGGTTAGTGATCATTTATCTTTAGAGGTTGTTTAAAACAGACCTGAGATTGATAGCCTTACATGAATTACAATCAGTTCCTTATCTTTGTTTTTGTTCTCCCTCCCTTTTGTAGTGTAATTCATTTTGCAATAGGATATGCATCTATTTTAAAAATTAATTAAAAACTTACTCTCACCTCCAACTGAATATGCCCAAAGCTGTTTATGTGATTACCTTACAAAAATTTCAATTCCTCTGTGAAATCACTTTTTTAAAATGTATCAAGTTAGATTCTTCTG
This sequence comes from Balaenoptera borealis, assembly GCF_965194805.1. Classification (NCBI taxonomy): domain Eukaryota; kingdom Metazoa; phylum Chordata; class Mammalia; order Artiodactyla; family Balaenopteridae; genus Balaenoptera; species Balaenoptera borealis. Next base: position 70,261,905 of record NC_138866.1, on the reverse strand, counting down.
CTTTATCGTTTAAAAATAGACTTTAATTTTTAGAGCAGTTTTCTATTTACATCAAAATTGAGTGGAAAGTACAGAGAGTTCCTACACACTTTCTGGCCCCTCCAACCCCCCCCCCCCCGCACTTCCCCACTATCGCTATTCTCCACCAAAGTGGTACACTTGTTACAACTGATGAACTACATTGACAAATCATTGTTATCCTAAGTCCGTAGTTTATATTAGAGTTCACTCTTGGGGTTGTACATTCTATGAGTATTAACAAATGTATAATTACATGTATCCACTGTTAGAGTATCATACAAAACAGTTTCTCTTTCTAAAAATTCTATGTGTTCTGCCTATTTATCCCTCCCTCTCCCCTAATTCCTGGCAACTACTGATCCTTTTACTGTCTCCATAGTTTTGCCTTTTCAAGATGTCATATTTTTGGAATCATACAGTATGTAGCCTTTTCAGATTGGCTTCTTTCATGGAGTAATATGCATTTAAGATTTCTCCATGTATTTTTATGGCTTGATAGCTCATTTATTTTTAGCACTAAATATTATTCCATCGTCTAAATATACCATAGTTTATTTATCCATTCGCCTACTGAAGGACATTTTGGTTACTTCCAGATTTTGGCAATGATGAATAAAGCTAACATAAACATCTATGTGCAGATTACTGTGTGGATGTAATTTTTCAACTCATTTGCATAAATACCAAGGGGTGTGATTGCTGGATCGTATAGTAAGTGTATGTCTAGTTTTGCAAGAAACTGCCAAACTGTCTTCTCAAAATGACTCCACAATATGCATTCTCACCATCAGTGAATGAGATTTCCTGTTGCACTATATCCTCTCCTGCAATTGGTGTTGTTAGTGTTTTGGATTTTTGTCATCCTAAAAGGTGTGTGGTGGTATCTCACTGTTGTTTTAACTTGCATTTCTCTGATGACGTATGATGTTGAACATATTTTCATATACTTGTCATTTGTGTGTCTTCTTTGGTAAGATGTCTGTTAAGGTCTTTGACCCATTTTTTAATCAGATTGTTTTCTAAAGGTTGAGTTTTAAGAGTTCTTTGTATGTTTAGAATAACAGTCCTGTATCAAATTTATTTTTTGCAAATATTTTCTCCCAGTCTGTGGCTTATCTTCTCATTTACTTCATAGTGTCTCTCACAGAACAGAAGATTTTTATTTTAATTAAGTCCAACTTCTCCATTATTTATTTTACTGATCATGCTTTAGATGTATCTGAAATGTCATCACTAAACCCATTTTCTCCTACTTTATCTTCTAGGAGATTTATAGTTTTGTGTTTTACATTTAGATCTATGTTGTGAAAGGTGTAAAGTCTGTGTCTGGATTCATCTTTAGGCATGTGGATATCTACTTGTTCTAGCACCATTAGTTAAAAAGACGGTATTTTCTCTGTTGTACTGTGTTTCCTCCTTTGTCAAAGATCAGTGTTTTACTTGAAACCCTGCATAATAATTAGTCGAATCCATTTCATCTGCCTTTCACTAATCAAGGTCATTTTAAGACTTGCCTGTGCTCCAAGAGGCAAGTAGCGTAAACAATAAGACGTTTGCCCGAGTTGTTTTCCAGAAACTTGGAGTCAGCTGTGTCTAGTTGAAGCCGAGTTGGTTAAGACTAGATAGAACCACTGACCTTACAACTGGGCATGCTCAGTGACCTTTAGAACGCGCGGAGGCCTGTAGCTTGGTTATGTCTGTGTGCAGACCAATTACTGCACCTTTCCCCACGCCTCAGACCACCCTGCTTCTTTATTTGTTATCCATAAATACCCTGAGCTCCTTACCTTTAGGGAGGCAAATTTGACAGTAGTTCTCCAGTCTCCTTGGCCTTGCGGAGAAACTCTCTGTTTGCTGCAAACCTCGGTGTCTCACTGTTTCGGCTTGCTGTGCACGGAGCGAAACCAACCAGGTTTGGTAACATACTTTAATTGTTTCTCTTTATTTGTTTTCTATATGCAAAATACTACTGTGTCTTCATGTTTTTTCTATAATTTAAACTTAGTTTAAACTTGCAACTGCATTAGCAGTAACTAATGCCAAATAGAAATAATTCTGCTCTTTAGCTTTTTAGAAGTTCCTTCTAAATTCACTGATCTTTTAAGTTCAGTACAGCAGCTAATTAATGGAAGCAGAAGCAAACCACACCTAAAAGGAGAAGAGTCTTATATTTCAATGAAGATGCAAATATTGATTACTGTTTTGAAGTAACACTTAATATTTCTGAGTTGAAACTGTACTATAACCTGAAATGTTGAATGTCTGAGACTGAGGCATGAATTAAAAAATGATGAGGGTTACCGAATTTTCATACAGTGGTAGAAGGGAAGTCTCTCTCTCTACATGCATTTTAAACTGGTAGTGGGAGACCAAACATATTTGTATTTTGATATCATCCAATGTGAGATGCTTGTTCAACACTGCACTAGTAAACTAAATGGGGTAATTTCAGTCAAAGTTAACAGTGTCAGATATGGTATTGGGAACAGAGAAAGTGGCTGAGAGAGAACGCATTTTCAAGGTTGTTAACAATAAAAGTAAAAATAGTGAAATATGTGGAAAAAAGATTGTCTAGGAGTCAATAGACTTAGGTTCTAGAACCACGTTGCTCTCACTTAAAGTTATCTGTCTCTTATTTGTTTTATTTCTTTAACCATAAAATGGAGAATGAATAAGTAGTTATTTTTTCTCTTCTTCAACTTGAAAATTCCAAGCTTCTAGTACAAGAAAAGTCAAGTACAATTCTGGGTTAATCTGGTTCAATTAGCCAGCTTTAGTGACTCATTTAAACACATGTTTACTTGAAATTAAATGCATTTTAATAAAAACGTATGTAAGAAATTTAAATCTTAAGTGGACTATAAAAGCTGACTTTTCCCACTATTTTTCTTTTAAAAGAAAATCAGTAATAAACACACATGCAAATGATTGTAATGATTTGAATGCTCTACAAATTTGTGATTTTATATTCTGCATTTATTTTTGAAATCCAACTCAAGTACTTGGAATTATAGGATTTTAGAATTAATAGGGGCATTTGAATTCCACGCCTATCCCAACCTCAATTTAAGAAAGTGTAAACTGTGGTCCAGAGAACTTAAATGATTTGTACAGGGTCACACAGCTAATTTATGGCACAGCTGGAAGAATTAGCTAGATTTCCTGATCTTCAGCCCAGTGACCTTTCCACAATAAGCTTAAAGTCCTTAGCAATTAGTATTGCTTCAATAATCCATTGATAAGACATTTAATGCTTATTTGACAGAAATAAGTTTTGACACACATTAATTCATTTTATCCTTTCAACATCGCTGCAAGGTTATTATCATTCTCATTTTTATACACACACTAGAACAGATTAAATAATATGCCCGAGGTCATATAACTAATAAGGGGTGAAGTGTGAATTTGAAGAATCACTTTTGCCTGACTCCAGATCCCAACCTCTTTCAAGGCATTATGTTAACTTCTTCAAGTTTCCATTGAGCATTAGTATTATAATTATTCTGAGGGCACCTTATTTATGTCTTTCACATTAGTCTTTATCAGGGCTAAGTAATAATCCAAATTTATCATGATTATTTTCTAGTACTGCTCTATCATGAGGCTTTCCTTAAAGTGAGGTTCACATTAGGATATGTGCAATAATGAGTGGGGTGCATATATAAATTATCAAGTAACCTTTACGGTTGATTACTCTAGAAGTGATTCACTCATTTCATGCTTTAAACATATTTTTATTGTATTTGTGTGTTTGCATACACATATGAGAATTGTACTGATAATCTTCTTTTCACCCTATCAGGATGGTCTTAAATGCTGCTCCAAGGTCCAATGTATAACTTTCCTGAGAATCCTAGCATCAACTTTCAGAATAAAAAGTTGTCACTAGAGGCATTTCTCAGTGCCTTTCTACTGCATTTCTGAATTAACAACAAATGCAGATTTTTCTTTGATGGCTCTTTTATAGCTGCATGCAGCTGGAGAAAAACTAACTGCGAAGGGAACTCAATTTTCTTTATCATCAATTTGACATTGGTTAACAGATGGCTTCTGGATACCATGGTAGTCTTCTTAATTTGTCTTTTTATGTAGTGCTGCAAATACTCTTGGTTAATTGCCTGATTATTACATTTAATTCTTTGTCAACAATATACCTCATTGTTTTGGAACATATCCTAGGATATAGGTTATAAAAGGCAGATATTTGAGTGTTGAACTTCTACCATGCCTTTAAAACATAAAGCAGAATACTAAAGGTAGGCAAATATGTTCAGATATCCCCGTCTTAAAATACAGGTTGCTTTCTCTGAAATATGCCATTTCTCCAGAATACAGTGGCTTCTCAAGAGCTAATGTAATACAAAAGGTAGAAGAAAGGAGATCTACCAAAAAAAAAAAAAAAAAAAAAAATTGGAAACAAATTCAGAGATATTTTAAGGTAAAACATCTTTGCAATTGAATATTAACCTCAGGTTAACTGCAACTGAAGTCTTTTTTTCTTTTTTTATAATTTAAGTTGAATTTAAATGTTATACTTGAGATAGTGAAAATTTTCCCACTGTTTCAAAGGGTATGTAAAAATCAGCTTACAGTTGATTGAATCTTTGGCATTCCTTAAAATGCAAATGTGAACCCTTTCTCTGACTGCTTTGATAATTCAAAGAAATGAACAAACTTTTAAAATATATAGGGTTTGAGGAAGCTAATTCAATCAGAAAATATTGCATACAATATTACACATACATGCATTCTTGTACATATCATGTATGGAACTCTCCTCTTTGTATAAGAGAATTCATTTATCATTATAGTATTACCTTATGTTACCAATTCTGACAGTAGTATATTGACCACCCAAACATACCAATTAAAACAATTATTAATTCCTTATTTTAATCCTAGTTTTTGATTTTCATTTATTCATTGTTAAATGGTAAGGCTAAAGCTTTCTCAAAAAATGACACAGAATTAAAATTTTACTTACTATTGTACTTTAACAAAATAAATTACTCATTTCCTTCTTTAAGCATTTAAATAGATTAAAAAAATGGACTCAATGGAATCAGAAAACCCTCAAAATAATACTTTGCTGCCATTATGATAGAAGATCTGAACTATTGCTAATAGTGAATATTCTATTGAAGTTTATGCTGCCACCTATGGGAAATGAAAATTCTTAGCAATTAATCTAAAATGTAGAAATTACTGTTGCCAATTATGAAAAAAAATTGAAACTTCTAAGTTGATTTTATTACTGTTTAACTGTCAAAGAAAGGTCCATTTGGAGAAAGCTGTAAATTCTTAGCTGTTCCTTAGAAAACCCAGATTTAGAAATTGAGCTACATAATCCACAAGGCTCATTTCTAAGGAATGTCTTCAGTATCAAAACAGTATATTTGCAATTAAGTAATTAAAAATAGTACAAAGAGAGTTAACTATTCATTGTGAAATCTTATGTAAGATTTTGATTACATAAGATTTTGATTTGTATCTTGATTTAATAATGCTTCTATTGTCTTCACATCCCTTTCTTTTCACTTCTGCCCTTTTAACATATACCATCTTATTCAAAGTGATGAGCAAATAAAACCATTTTATAGCCTCTAGCCTGCCGATATAATAATGTAGTAGAATGGAAAGAGAAAAGCTTTGATTAGAGGAAGTCTTTGGTTAAAATTCATGCTCTAACACTTGCTACTTGTGTCACACAAGGAAAATAACTGAGTCGTTATCAGAAAATAGCGCTGGTAGTACTTATTTTATAGGAATGCCATAAGAAATACTATATGCAAATATAGTGCCTAGCAGAGTACAAAATTGTCTCAATAAATATTTTCTTTCCTTCCAAAATATAATCTCTGTTATGTCAACTAGATCCAGAAAAACTGAGTCATAACTCATCCTGTGGCTTTCTTTTAAGCAATAAAATATGGGAAAGGTAATGAGATGTCACTCCCATGATTATGTTATGTAAGACTCCCTTGCTGCTTTTGAAGAAGTAAATAACCATTTTGGGAGGCCCAGTTCACAAGGAACTGAGGGAGGCCTCTAGGAGCTGAAGGCACCTTCCAACCAACAGGGAGCAAGAAGTCAGTTCCCTTAATCTATAATCACAAAAAAATGAAGTCCTCTATCAATTCAAGTGACTCTGGAAGCTGAATTTTCCCTAGTCTGTTCTCCACATGAGAACACAGCCTTGCTCATTACATTAACAGCATTCTTCCAGAGGACCCAGTTAAGATACGCCTAGATTCCTGACTCACAGACACTGTGGGATAATACATTTATGTCTTTTAAGCTGCTAAATTTATGCTAATTTGTTATGCAGCAATAGGAAAACTAATCTAGTGAAATAGAGATTTAAAAATTATTTATTTTAAGCTTTTTCTAATATTTGTCATGTACAAAGGTGAAATTTTTTATTGGTCCTTGGTTTTAAAGAGATTTGAAAACTAATGCAAGAAACTACCATACTGTGTAACATTGTCTTAAATTTCATGGACTGTCTGTGTGAACTGAATAAAAAGGGAAGCAATGAACCCAGCCAGTGGAAGACTATTTTAATAAACTTAGGTTCTTATGCAGTATTGCTGCCAACTGGCCATATATTACAGAAACTACTTCTCTCTATACCCTTAATTTACACATTTCAGAATTCAAGTTACATTTTTTAAGATATATGCACTTTATGATTTGTGTGTGTTTTATCTTTCGTAATGGTGCCTGGTGATTTTCAAACCTGGCTGATCACAGAAATCATACTCAAAGTTTCTTCTTCTTCTTCTTATTGTTGATGTTATTATTTTCATCATTATCAACTAGTTGTCATCTCTGGATATTCTGATTTAGTAAATTTTGGATGTGGTTATGGAATCTGTGTTACAATAACTTCACAGGTTATTCAGATCAATTTGTTTGGGAAACAATTTAGGTATTTTATTTATACACATATAACACTGTAAGATAATGGTCTTCAATTCACCGTAAGCTGCATGATAGAGAAAGCAATCACTCTGGTTGTAGATTATCCGAAAAGGCAATTGCAAATGAAAACAGTTAAGAAATCTTCATTTCACCTTTGATTCTCCTGTCTCATTTGTTCTGTTTTTATTGATTCTTGCTCTGGAGGTTACTTTTGTGTCCTTAACAAAGCACATATTCTCCTTGTCCCCTCTCCAGAAATCCTCCTCCTTCCTTTAGAAGCTCTGATGCTGGGAAGACATGTTTAAAGTCATCAGCCAAGGTTGGAGCATGCAGGTAAGTGTTCCCAGTTTTCTTTTCTTGTTTTTGGCTTCCTATTCTCCTGGGTGGATCAAACCAGGGAGGTGACAGGATCATCTGGTATCCTGATGTAATTAAGTTCTTCAGCTACACTTCTTATTCAAAAGTTGCTTTTGACTTATACATTGTTAACTTATGTTAATTTTTTTGACATCACATTCTTCAGACATAGCAAATAGTGTCTGTACTTTGTTATAAATGTGCAATGTGTTGGCTGTACATGACCAGGAAATGAAGATGGTAGTGGCTGTTTTGTAGTTTTTGAGACTGAAGCAATTATAAGAGGATCTAACCTCAAATATAAGAGGACTGTAGCTGCCTTCCTCTCATCTTCCCTAATTCTTTTAAGTAGGTAGCTAGCTAGCTAGCTAGCTAGCTAGAATTCACATATCATAAAATTTACCCTTTCAAAGTATATAACTCATTGGCTTTTAGTATATTTAGAGTTTTGCAATTATCACTGCTATCGAATTTTAAAACATTTTTTTACCACCCCCAAAAGAAACCGCATATCCATTACTCACTTTCTGTCTCCCAAGCCTTTGACCACAAATCTACTTACTGTCTCTATGGATTTTACTATTCTGGAAATTTCATATAAATTGAATCATACAGTATGTGTTCTGTTGTGACTGGCTTATTTTACTTAGGATGTTTTCAAGGTCCACCTATACAGTAGCATGTATCAGTACTTCATTCCATTTTGTGGCAGAATAATATTGTATGAGTACACCACATTTTGTTTACCCCATTCATTAGTTGATGGACTTAGGTTGTTTCCACTTTTGGATCATTATAAACAATGCCTCTATGAACAGTCATGTACATGGTTTTTAATGTACATATTTTTTTCATTTATCTTGGGTATATACCTGGGAGTGAAATTGCTGGTTTATATGGTAACTTTATGTCTAACATTTTGAGGAAATGCCAAAACATTTTCCAAAGTGGCTGCACCATTTTACATTCCCATCATCGACGTATGAAGTTTGTAATTTCTCCACATTCTTGTTTAACGCTTGTTATTGCCTGTCTTTTTTATTTTAACCATCTTAGTGGGTATCTCAGTGTGGATTTCATTTGCAATCCCCTAATGACTAGTGATATTAGCATCTTTTATGCAGTTATTGGCCATTTGTCTATCTTTTTTGAAAGAACATCTGTTCAAAACCTTTGCCTGTTTTTTAATTGGGTTGTCTTTGTATTGTTGAGTTCTAAGAGTTCTTTTTATATTCTGGATATAAATTTCATATCACATTCTTGATGGTGTCCTTTGAATCAGGAAAGAAATTTCATTTTGATTAAATCCAGTTTACTTACATTTTCTTTGTTACTTGTGCTTTTGGTATCATCTGTAAGAAACCATTGTCTAATCCAAAATCACAAAGATGCCTGTGGTTTCTTCTAAGAGTTTTATAGTTTTAGCTTTTTCATTTAGGCCTGTGATCCATTTGTAGTTAATACTTTATATGGTGTGAGGTAGGTGGTCCAGTTTCATTCTTTTGCATGTTGGTATGCAGTTGTCTTTGTACAATTCAGTAGTTCAAAAGACTATTCTTTCCCCTATTGGATTGTCTCAGCACCTATGTCAAAAATCAGTTAACCATAAATTAATTTATATGTTACCCTTTCTGTATTTACCACTCATATGTTCCTTTATATATGTACCATACTCTCTTGATCACTCTACCTTTGTAGTAAGTTTTAAAATCAGATAGATTGAGTCCTCCAATTTTGTTCTTCTTTAAGATGATTTTGGCTATTCTGGTCCCTTGAATTTCCATATAAACATTAGGATCAATTTGCCATTTCTTACAAAAATGCAACTGAGATTTTGATAAGGATAGCTTTGAATGTATAGATGAAGTTTGGAAGAATTGACTTATCAATATTGGGTTATTTAATCCATGAACATGGATTATCTCATTTATTTAGATCGTCTTGATTTCTTTCCTCAATGTGCTATGTATACTCTTCTGCATACAGATACCATGCATACTTTTTAGGTTTACACGTAAGTATTTCATTTCTTTGGATGATATTGTGGTTGATTTTTTTTTAAATTTCAAATTCCAATTACTCATTGCTGGCATATATAAAAGCAATAGAGCTTTGTATATGGACAGTGTATCCTGGGACCTTGCTATAATTACTTAGTTCCAAGAGTTGTTTGAAGATTCTTTGGAATTTTCTACATAGACAGTCATGTTGTTCGGAAATAAAGACTGTTTTATTTCTTCCTTTTCAAACTGCATATTTTAAAGTTATTTTTATAGTCTTTTTGCCATAGCTAGAACTTCTCATACAATACTGATTAGGAATGGAGAGAGAGGTGATTATTGAATTGTTCTCTAGAAGGGAAAGACTCTTACCATTACATAAGATGTTAGCTGTGTTGTTTGCTATCAATGTTATAATTAGTTTAATATGCTACTGAATTTTGTTTGCTAGTATTTTATTGAGAATTTCTGCATGTATGTTCACAGGAGTATTGGTGTTTAGCTTTTTTTCTTGTGATGTTTTTTGTCTGGTTTTAGTATGGTCATATTGACCTAATAGAATAAGTTGGGAAATATTTCTTCCTATTCTTTTATTTGGAAGATTATGTGAAGAATTGGTGTTGATTTTTCTTTAGATGTTTAAGATTCACCAGTTAACCATCTTGACATAGGCTTTTCTCTGTGGAAAGTTTTTAAATTACAAATTTAATATCTTTACTTGTTACAGTTTTTTTCAGGTTTTTTATTTTATATTGAGTCACTTTTAGTAGCCTGTTTCTAGGAAAATTTCCTTTCTACTTTGTTGGCATATAGTTGATCACAGTATTCTTATAATTCTTTTTACCTGTATAAAGTGAGTAGTGACAACTCCTTTCTAATTACTTATTTTAGTGATTTGATTTCTCTCTCCCATTCTTTCTCTCTCTCTCTTTGGTTCAGTCTAATGAAAGATTAGTGACCCAACTTTTGATTCCATTGATTTTTCTCTATTTTTTTTCTATTCTCTATTTATTTCCACTATAATCTCTATTATTTCCTTCCTTGTACTTGCTTTGGGATTAATTTGCTTTTTTACTAGTTTCTTAATGTGGACAGTTAAGTTGATTAGATTTCTTTCTTTTTTATTAATAAGTATTCATAAATATAAATTCTCTCCATGCACAGTTTTAACTGAATTCCTTAATTTTTGGCATGTTGTATATTCATCTTCATATATCTCAAAGTATTTTCTAATTTTTCTTTTTCTTCTTTAACCCACTGGAAATTTAATAGAGCATTGTTTAATTTCCACATATTTGTGAAGTTCTCTAGTTTGCATCTGTTATTACTAATGTTATTACATTGCGGTAAGAAAACACACTTTTCATGATTTCTACCACTTTAATTTTGTATAATTAATATGACTTTACATTTATTAAGGCTTGCTTTATGGCCTAACATATGGTCTATACTGGAGAATGTTCAATGTGCACTTAAGAATACGTTTACCTCTGTCATTGGGTGGAGTGTTTTTTAGATGTCTATTAGGTCTACTTGGCTTATAGTGTTGTTCAGGTCTTCTATTTCCTTGTTAATCTTATGCCTAGTCTTGCTATCCATTATTCAAAGTGGGGCGTTGAAGTTTCCAACTATTATTGTTGAATTATCTATCTATCCATTCACTTATGTCAGTTTTTGCTTTATGCATTTTGGGGGTCTCTCTTACTAAGTACATATGTGCTTATAATTGTTATGTCTTCTTAATGATTGGCCCCCTTTTTCATTGTAAAAGGTTTTTTCTTTTTTTCTAGTAACAATTTTTGTCATAAAGTTTATTGGATCTGATATTAATATAGCCACTTCAGCTCTCTTTTGGTTATTGTTTGCATGGTATAAATTTTTCCATTCTTTTATTTTCAGTCTGTGCCTTTGTATATAAAGTGTATCTCTTATAGGCAGAACAAAGTTTGATCATTTAAAGAAAAACTTCATTCAGCCTATTCCTGCCTTTGGATTGGAGTGCTTAACCCACTTATATTTAATGAAATTACTGGTGAGATAAAGTTTAGATCTGCTGTTTTGCAATTTGTTTTCTACATGCCTTATGTCTTCTTTGGTTCTCTATTCTGTCATTACTGCCTTCTTTTATGCAAAATAGGTATTTTTCTTGGGTACTATATTCATTTCTTGGTTGTTTATTTTACTGTGTTTGAGATATCTTTTAAAATTTTTGCCCTGGGGATTACAAGTAACATCTTAATTTAAAACAATCTAGTTTAGTTTAATGTCAACTTAATTCCAATAATATACAAACATTTTGTGTCCAGAAGCTGGATGTAGAATTCTTGGTTGACAGCCTCTTTCAGCACTTCGAATATATAACCCCATTGCCTTCTGGCCTCCATTATTTCTGATGCAAAGTCAACTCTTAATCTTATTAAAGATACCTTGTATATAATTCCCACCCCCCTTGCTGACAACTCCACAGATTAAAGAGTACAGTTTAAGAACTGCATTGAAGGCATGAATACTCAAAGTTCATAAACAATAGCTCTGACCTTTCAGTAGGACTTTCTAGGCCCATAATTTTAGTGCTTTAAAATATAGATTGTGTTTATCTAAATTGCATAGATTTCTATTTTATTCCCATTATTAAATAGTGTGATTGGTACTATGTGTACTAATCACAGTATCTGTGAGATCTTTTCTTAGACTATAATTTCTTTGAGGACTGAGTCTTCAGTGTATTCAGTTATTAATACCTCATGTCTTGTAAAGTGTCTGGTACTTTTGTTACTTACTCAATTTAGAAAATATATTAAGAACCTAGTATATACCAATCACTGTGAATTATACCAGAGATATAAGATGGAAAAAAGTCTAGTCTTGAAGCCCTCATTTCTCTTAGAAATTTAATGAATAATCTTCATTTGTATCATCAACACATTATAGTCCTGTAAGTGTTTAAATGTTCCTGCATCTTACCGAGTACTATGAGTAACCAGAGAGACTGAATGAGACCATAATAGAACATTGAATGTAAAGTATCACAGTGTGCTTAATTTGTACATTTATGAAAATTGCTTAGAGATCCATAGAGAGACTGGTTCCAGGTATCAGAAGTATTACTACATTTAGCTGAAATTATCCAGCTAATTTGCAAGTTCATCAATAATAATTGTTGAGTCCTTTTAATACTGAAATGTTATAAAAATTTAAATATAAATCAAGAATATAACATGCTAAGAAAATTAAATATAAATTATTAAATATAAATTAGGAAAAATATTTTGCTGTCTTCCAAAAAGTTCAGTTATTAAAAATATCCTAACTTACATGTAGATTATTATGTTCTTCAACTGAAAGAGACAGAAAACTTTATGGAATTTTTAATTGACATATTAAAATTGTGTCTTTAATTGACACTTTAATTTTGTCTTTTCTGTAAGAGTAGGGTATAGAATATAGTTTCAGAATTAGCATTTCATGATAATAGGAATATTCCATATCCCATTCCCATGGGTAGAAGAAGGAGGCATAGTTAAATACATGAAATGGATGTCATTTGAAGGAATACACAATGACTAAAAAAATGATTTTTATGTTTAAGGATCAAAAATGTCTTAGCTCAGGCTGCTGTAAAAAGAAATACCATAGATAGACTGAGAGGCTAAAACAATAGACATTTATTTCACACAGTTCTGGAGGCTGGGAAGTCCAACCAAGATCAGGCTGCTGACATATTCAATTCCTGGTGAGAGTCTTCTTCCTTGTTTACAGATGACCATGTTCTAGCTGTATCCTCACATGGCAGAAAGAAATATTTTCTTAATTTATATTTAATAACTTAATTATATTTAATTTTCTTCTTATAAGGACACTAATCCCACAGTGGGTCCCTACCTTCATGACCTCATCTAAACCTAATTACCTCCCAAGGGATCCATCTCCAGATACCATCACAACAGGAAGTTAGGGCTGCAACATATGAATTTGGGGGGACAAAAACATTTGGTCCATAACAAAGCATAATGTAAATGAACATATAGTTTTATAACTGAATGCAGAGGATAATTCTTGTGATTTAACATTTTATAAGCATTGAGGGGAAAAAGATAATCAGACAAGGAAATGAAAGACATTGGTTTGGTCCTCGAGTTTAGTTTCCGGTTTAGTGTCCAGATGGAAAGACAGAACAATCACAGAACACAGTGTCATATGCATCCCACAATATCAATAATGTGATGATTATGATGTGGATATACTGGAGACCACTTTTGGAGTTTACCTTTGATATTTTGAGGGAATCCTTTCTAACAGCTCTCCTCTATCCCCTACACACCTTCTCCTACAAACGAATTTCTGTGCTTACAGAAGAACATATTATCTGAATGAATTAGCAAATACTTTCCAAATATCAAGGCTAAAGAGTGTTTATTTGCAGTCTTGTTTTATGTAGGTTTTAACAATTTTTGTTTATAACTTTATACAACTGCTTAATTTGACTTTTTATTACCATATCATCCTCAGGTTCTCTTAATAATATCATAAAATAGAAAACCATATTTGTGTATTAATAAAATATATTTCCCCTTTGATATTTAACATATGCTTTATGATAGGTCTCTCATGGTATCTCTCCATGTATTTATGTTTATGAAACCCTAACATAAAGGGAGTTTCTGTAAGAACACTTAAAATATAGACTCTCAGCAAAATTCCTCCTTCATTAACACCCTTACAAGGCAAGAGAAAACATATTATAAGTAGAGTAAGTTTAAAACCTCACATTTTGTTCATATTAGGATTTGCTTTGATTTACTTGTTTTTTTTAAGTAAATGAATACAATCCAGGGATTGATGATACGCCTCTGGGTTTTCTTGATGCAAATTTATAGAATATTTAAGATGGTTAAGACCACACTTGTTTAACTAAGTATTGGATCCATCTTTGAAACCCAGTTAGCTATAAAATTTATGTGTCTCCAAACTCTATTTTCCAACACTGAGAAAATCTGAGACATGCTGTGAGCACCTTCATTTCACATGATTGGTTTGAAATGACCACTATAGGCTTCTATTAAGGGGGCATTGTGGAAAGAAGAGTTTAAAGAATTATAGTGGGGGAAAGTCATGGAATTTGATACTACTACTTATTAATTGCTCTAGGTACTGAGTGTGAAACTTAATTTGTCTTAATCAATGTGAGGTGAAGAGAGCACAAATTAATTTGACATGCAGATTTCATGCTTTTGTAATGATGCTGAAAGTATTCTGGTCCCAAGAAAAAAGCAGTATATTTATTTCATGGGTCAGTGACTGTACTATGTCCTGTCTGTAGCAACATCGTACACATCTTTCTTAAGGCTGAACTGGGTGAAATCTCTAATCTAGTCCTATTGGTCTTCTTGATAATAAACTGATAAAGCGAAACTGACCTCTTGCCTCACAGCCGTTGTGACTAAGCATGTCATATACCACAGTGCGGGGTCAGGAAGCAACACATTGAATCTGGAGATAAACTTACAAAAAGTAACTGTACCTTAGCTAGCAATAGTCCTCAAACAAAACTTTGAGCCTTTTCTCACTACTTTCTGAGTCCTTAGTGAAAGCAAAGAAATCCTTGACTTCTCCACTTCTGACGTCTACAGATATGATAAGCATGTGATGAAACTGTTCCTTTTACAGTTTGAACAGCCTTGTTAAATTAGTAATTATGTTTGTGTGTTCCTGTTAAGAAAAAGTTACTGTGAACTGTGTTCAGAGCTCAGTATTTTGAAATCTGTACTCCCTTAAAACATTGCAGGTATTTTATTAATGTCTATGACTCAGTTTTCCCTTTCAGAAAAATATAGAGAGCTAAAAATAGAGGAGAGAAACAGACCTGAGTAACATAATGCCTGTTCAGTTAACAGCTATTTACCATAATAGCTCTTGAGTATGTTTTACTATGTTTTCAACAAAATTTCCTTTTGTTCCAGTATGATGACTTTTCAGTTAAAGGCACACTAAATTAATATGCTATAAAAAGTGATACTTTGACATTTTAATTTCAGGCAAAGACACAGTCAATAATTTATTAGACAAAACAGTTCCTAGAAAAATAATAGAAAAAAATAATTGAATTGTGTCCCATGTCTGGATAAACCCAAAATATTTTTCTTTTGTATGTATGCCAGTAAAAGGGATGAAGAAATAGCATCTTTTGTTTACTCTTGTATCTCTTGTGCACATGAACAATTTCAAAGTGCTCTTATGTTTGATTGGCTTTTCTGTTTTGCTGTAAATGTATTAAGTGAGGTTTGAGTGCAGGATAACCGTGAGCCACAGAGAGGGTGAAAAGTTGGCGATGTGAAAATAGTGCAGTGAAATAATGCACCATCTAAAAAAAGCCTGCATTTCATATTTTTTTCACAACTACTATCTTTTCCTTCTTAAGAATAATAAATTTATGTTGCATAACTTTTAGGTAAAATACGTATTCTTTTGCAAATTCTTTTTTCCTTATATAAACATATTCTATTGTCAATTGATTTTTTTCTATGTGTGAATATATTTGTGTATCTATATATATGTAATTTTTCAAAACTTTTCACTTAGTGGTGAGGTTTCCAGCAATGAATTAAGGCCCTTAAGCAAGAGATGGATGAATTTCCAAAGGTCATGGTGAAGAATGTTATTTCTTTTGATCTAGAATCATACTTTGATTCACAGTCTGAAACACTCTTCATGAAGAAATGAGATACCCCATCCAACTCTGCCTACAGTGTTTCCCATATCATTCTCTCAGGTGAAGTCATTTTACTTTTGTAAACCCTTTCATCCAATTCATCATCCATACCAAGATTCATAGCACCTATGAGATAATTTCAGTAATTATTCAGATATTAAAAAAGTAATTATTGAACACTCTTGCTGTGTCAGTAATCACTCTAGGTGGTTGGGGATATGCTTAGTAAATAAGACAAACAAGATCCCAGTCCTCAAGAAAGAAGAACATACCAAGTTTTAATACGTGCTAAAAACAACATGGTTGTGAGATAGAGAATAACTGTGTGAGAGAAGTTATTTCTGGTCATACTATCCTATACTTGCAAATTTCTCACTTCTTTATTTCTATCACTTTGATCATATCAGAATTTTCATTTCATAGATATTTTCATTTTCACATAGTGTATCCCTACACCCATTATCCAGTTTCGCTTATTTTCTTATATAGTAGAGCTTCTATAATTCAGTATGTCAACTACTTTCTAACTAACTTTTTCACTTCCCATATTTTTCTTTATTTTTCCTTTGCCCTTCTGACAACCAACCTTGGACTAAAACTATGAACTACTTTCTGGAGAAGAATTATACCATGCTGATTGACCCATTAAAATGTATTATCTCTGTCTTCAGTTAGGCCTTTAGTATTTCTCAGCCATCTTTATATTTGTCTCTGATCAGCTCTTTGTTCCTTGTTCCCATATTGCTATTGAACAACATAATTGCTTTTCTCATAATCTCTACCCCTGCTCCTTAAAGTAACAGGTGATTTTCTTACTTCACTTAAAAAAAAAATAAAACTAGATATAACATATAAACTTTCTCAGTGGTGTGCTCTTGATACCAATGACGTTTTCAATTAGTTCTCATCTTCTTTTTTCTGTCTGCCCTGCACATTTTAGAGGGAGTAATGTCCTTCCTTCAGTTTACTTATACTATATCCATACATCCTTCTTTCTTTCCATGGGCATTTCCCCATCCATAATGCAACTTTTTCTTCTAAGCAAGTACACATGCTTATACCACTCTGGAGAAAAAAAATAATAATGATAATGAAATTCTCAACATTTATTCCTATTTCATTTTGGTGTTTTTCCTTCTTCATTTCTCCTTTGAATTAAATGTAATTGGGAAGAGTGTTTATTGAGTGACCTTAAAGCTTGAGGCTATGGGGTGCTGCAAGCCAGATAATTCTGTGGTCACTGTAGGGTGGAGTCTGTCAGGCTGACCAGAAACTTGTGTCCGCTGGCCAGCACCCATCTCCCCTGGGCAATGCTAGAGGAAAACAGAGTAACCCTTACTGTTTGGCTGAACCTTTTAGAACCTCACCCTTCAGATAGCATAAGCCTGCATAGTTTGAAACCTCACTAAACTAACTTGGGTATTACTAAATGTCCAGACTCATATTTATAGATAATTACCTTATTTTCATTTATAAATTCCTATATTTCTGCATAAAATTTATTATGTTGATACTTTAAGCTCTAGGTTTTGTGTTTTTTTTTAACAGCTATGTAATGTAAGATTAGACAGTATTCAAATACTTATTTACTAAATTTCCTGATGGTGGACATTTAGGATATTTCTTTTTTTTTGTAATGAAAAACCACTCAGTTATAAAGATTCTTATTCATGAATTCTTATATTAAATATCTGCTTACACTGTAGAATTTCATTTGTTTATGTTTATTTCATTTGCCAGTCTGTATTTTCCCTTCATCTACTTTCAAATTTTGTCATTGTCTTTGGTTTCTGTAGTTATATTAATATCTGTCTAGGTATCTATCCTGCTGCGTGTTTGTTTCTCAAATCTAAAAATTCATGTGTTTCTTCAATTATGGAAAATTCTTAGCCATTATGTCTACAAATAATTTTTTATCTCAGCCTTTTAGTTCTCCAGAATCTCTCTTTAGGCCTTATTCTGTTTTTCATGTTTCTTAATCTCTCTTTAATTTGGTTAGTTTATATCTTAATGTTAGAGTCTAGAGTTCTTTATATTTTTACTTATCTCTAATCTGCTGTTTCACCCAGCTATCCAGTTTAAAAAGTTTAAAGCAGTGTTTCTCATGTCTAGATTTTTATTTTGCTTCTGAAACTTCTAAAACTAATGGTACTCTATCTCCATATCTTCCTGCTCTAAACCATGAACTTTCTTGATTTGGGGAAATATATCTTTATTTTATAAAGCTCTATATATTTTATATACCTTTGATTATTTTCTCCCTTGCACTCTTTCTTCATCACAGATGACAGGTGGAATTTCTGGAACTAATCTCTGTGAATCTCAATTTGGTTTTTTTAGTTATGTTAATCATTTTGGTTTTTTTCATCTTATTTTTCCAGAGACTGCCCTTTAAATGTTATAATTTACTAATCTTTTTCAGCTAATTCCTAAGGTATTTATATGCAAATGACTTTGTTTTTAGTTCTAAAGTCCATAATCTTTTTTTTAAATAACTACAGTGTCATGGATTTAATATTCTTTTTAACCCACTAGATGTATTATTTACAGGTTTTACATTTTTGTTATTGTTCTAATAACTGTTTTCTCTGTTAGCTCTTCTGATTATTGAGTTTGGTGCTCCTCTAATAATATTTTTAAAACTTTGCTTATATGCTCCTCTTTGTTTTTGAGTTTTCCCCTAGTTATTTTCTGACACTCTACTAGTTTCTCAAATCCTTACTCAGTGGGTCATTAATAATGGTGAGATGTGCTACCAGACACTAGAATTTTGACTTCTGGGTATTAGACCTCATTGCTTTTCCAGAGTCTTGCCATTGGCCTGTCACGTCAATGAAAATTGCTATCACTATTGCTCCAGTGCAAGGGCAAGTGATTCTCTTGCCAACGCTTAAGTAGAGTGTTCAGAAAGGGGCTGACCTACACAGCTGATAGGACTTTCTCAAACTCTCTAGTCTTCTGATAGTACTTTGCTTATTTGTATTTCAAGGATATTACAGCTCTTTTTATTTTTTACAAAAAAATTATGTACTTTGAAGCTAGAGATTTAAGACTATGAGTTATGCTTTTGTAATCATTTTGCCATTTTAATCTGTTCTCTTATTGTGTTTTTATCACAATATCATTAAGAATAATTAAACAATCCTTTTTTTCTTTAACACAATTGATTTTTCTGATGCTAAGTCCTCTTAAATTGTCTGCTAATTTCCAAAGCTTCTTTACCCCTTGTTTCCTTTCTTTGACTCATGTGACTTTTGAATTCTCCTTCCCTAATTTTTTTTTAGTTGGTTTGTTTATGTTTTACTTCACTTCTGACACAATTCTCTCTCTCTCTCTCTCTTTTTTTTTTTCTTTTTTTGCCTTCTAGTAATTTTTATTTTTATTTTACTTTTTTTTGGTCATGTAAAAAGCTTGAACATATTTACTGTATTCAGTTCAATTAGTTTGGGGTAAGTATACACCCATGAAAACAGCACCACCATGAGGGCCACAGGTATATCCATCAACTCCCAAAGTTTCCTCCCAACCCCTTTATTATTATTATTATTAATTTTTTTCTTTGGAAATAACAGTTAATATAAGGTCTACCTTCTTAGAAAAATTTAAGTATATAATACAGTATTGTTAGCTGTAGGCACTATGCTATCCATTAGATCTTCACACTTGAAGATTTATATATTTGCATAACTGAAACTCTCCATATCAAAAGGGAAGATGTAAAATTGTCTCTTTTTGCAGCTGACATAGTCATATATAGAGAATCCTAAATACTCTACTAAAAAACTCTTTGAACTGATAAATGAATTTAGTAAAGTTAGAAGATACAATCAACATACAAAAATCAGTTCTGATTCTGTATACTAACCATGGACTATCTGCGAAAACATATTAAGAAAAGAATCCCATTTACAATAGCATCAAAAATAATAAAATACCTAGGAACAAATTTAACCAAGAAGATGAAAGATCAGTACACTGAAAACTATAAAACTATGATGAAAGAAATTGAAGACAGAAATAAATGGAAAGACACCCCATGGTCATGGATTTGAAGAATTAATATTGTTAAAATATCCATACTAACCAAAGTGATCTACAGATTGAATCCCTATCAAAATTCCAATGGCATTTTTTCAGAGATACAGAAAAAAAAAAAACAGTCCTAAAATTCATGTGGAATTACAAAAGACCCTGAGTAGCAAAAGCAAGCTTAAGCAAAAATAACAAAGCTGGAGATATCACACTTCCCGATTCAAATTATATTAAAAGCTATAGCAATGAAAAGTGTATGGTACTGGCTTAAAAGTTGACATATAGACTAATGGAACAGAATAGAGAGCACAGAAATAAACCCATACATGTACAGTCAACTAACTTTTGACAAGGGCTCCAAGAATACAAGGTGGGGAAAGGATAGTTTGTTCAAGAAATAGTGTTGGGAAAACTGGATATCCATTTGCAAGAGAATGAAATTGGACACATATCTTATACCATGCAAAAATCAAGTCAAAATGAATTAAAGACTTAAACGTAAGACCTGAAACCACAAAACTCCTAGAAGAAAACATAGGGGAAAAACTCCTAGACATTGGTTTTGGCAATGATTTTTTTTGAATATGACACCAAAAGCACAGGTAACAAACACAAAAATAAAAAGTGGGACTACATCAAACTAAAAAATTTCTTCACAGCAAAGAAAACAATCAACAAAATGAAGAGGCAGTCTACATAATGGGAGAAAATATTTGCAAACCATATATCTTATAAGGAGTTAATATCTAAAATATATGAGAAACTCCTACAACTCAATAGCAAAAAAAAAAAAAAGCACCTGATAAAAATTGGGCAAAGGTCTTAAACAGACATCTCTCCAAAGAAGATGTACAAATGGTCAATAGGCATATGAAAATATGTTCAACATCAGTAATTATTAGGAAAATGCAAATCAAAACCACAATGAGATATCACCTCATACTTTTTAAAATGCCTGTTATTAAAAAAAAAGCTACAAGTGTTAGTGTTGGAGAGGATGTGGAGCAGAAAGAACCATGGTATGTGCTGTTGATAGGAATGTGAATTGGTACAGCCATTATGAAAGACAGTCTGGAGGTTCCTCAAAAAATGAAAAATTGAACTGTTATATGATTCAGCAACCTCACTTCTGGGTATGTATGTAAAGGATATGAAATCAGGATCCTGCAGGTAATATCTGCACCCCCGTGTTCATTGCAGCACTATTCACAATAGCCAAGATAGGGAAACAACCTACATTTCCGTCAATGGATGAATGGATAAAGAAGATGTGATATATACCAGGGAATATTAGCCTTAAAAAGAGAAAGGAAATCCTGCCATTTGAGACAACATGGATGCACCCGGAGAACATTATGCCAAGTGAAATAAGCCAGACGCAGAGAGTCAAATACTGTATGATCTCATTTATGTGTGGAATCTAAAATAGTCAAGTTCATAGAAGCAGAGAACAGAATGGTTCTTTCCAGGATTTCGTGGGGGCAGGATGGGAAGATGATAGTCAAAGGATACAAAGTGATACAACTCTTCTGAATCACCTAATTTTTTCTCAGAAGTTTTCCTCATCATTTTTCTCCATGTTAATAAATGATAAAAATACCCAGAGTTTTGCTCCTCAATTGGTCATCATTGTTTTTCATATTTAACAACCATCCATGATAATTTGCTCAATATAAATGAATTACCACCTAAACCTAGATCTTATTATCTAGTACATCTTCAACTCAGTATATACTCTAAATTATTACCCATTAATCTTGTGAATTTGTTTTAAATATATGATCACATGACAACTTTGCAATTTCTAAACTTACTTTAGATTCTGAGATTGTGAGAATTCCTCTATAAATAGTAATAACAAAGCAACAGAAACAAAATACCTGTAATAAAAACATGTTGTTATAACAGTTAATGTCTGAGGAGTTCATGAGATCTGAGTAATTGAAGCTGCTCTAATATTATTTCAGACATAAAACACCTGCAAAAACCATGGTTATCAAAAATAAATATTATTCTAAATAGCAAAGGCCATGCCATATTTTGTCCAACTATTTGAATTTTACCTGAAGGAAACATTAACTTGGAGGGACTGGTATAATATAGGTACTATGCCAGGTATGTATGACAGATTATACCTTGCTGATGGCTCTCATCCAAAATGGCATCCAAAATATTCATCACTAATGGCCATGTATTCCTTGCATACAATTCTGGCAACTGAGTAGAATACTCTGTGTGGGGCTTTCAGAAACAGAATATTTACATTCTTGATATGAGGGACACTCTTCTTTCATTTCTGAGTCTCTGTGGTTTTCTGTTCTCTGTCATCATAAGCTGTTTGCAATTTCTTTGGGCATCGAGCCATTCTGGTGTGGTGTATAATCTGTTTTGTTCAGCGGTTTCTCATCATGCAAAGATGAAATGCCTTTTTAAATCAATCATTTAAATTATTGTTTTCCTCTGGTGATGGATTTTTGCAGCTTCTGTATTTATTACTTGTGACTAAGGCATGTTTTCTCATCAGGAGCCCATCAGAGGTTTGCATTTAGTATTACTTCACCATCATTCAGCACTACATTCTCAACAATATCTCTACTCAAAGAGAGGCAAGGAGTCTGTGGGTTAAATAGTTTCAGTGAAATAACTCCTGCCTTCCTCATAGCCTCAGCCTGCCCTGCAAATTATTTTAGGCTGCTACTACCTATATTAACACAGTTAATTTATTTCCTGTGTCCTATATTTTATATGGTTATGTTTTTGCCTTGAACAGAAAGAAAGAAGCTATAAAGTAACATTAACAGTTTTCTTCCCATCTTTTCTTTCCAAACTCAAATATGGATATAAATTTTTTGTGGACAGCTAAACTTATCCCTGAAGATTTAAGTGAGTGAATAAACTATAGCCAAACTTTTGGAAATTTCTCTAAATCAACTGAGGATCTTATATCATTCACCAAAAAAAAAAAAAAAGGAAAGAAAGAAACCATAAAAATGTTGAGATATGTTCTTAATAGCTGTATTTCTTCTAAATTTTCTGCTTAGTTAATTTCAATGGACCCGTATTTCTTCAATCATTCATAAAGTTAAATAATTGGAAAGAAGTTTTAAGTGCTTTTAAATCCCATCCCCATTCTTCAGATAGAACCACTTGGAAATTGTCGTGGAAGATAAAAATCTGTCCTGTTTGTTAAGATCCTCAGAGGTGAAAAGTCCACTTCCTTCTTTAATAATTACTCTATATGTCTCATCTCTTACTGTCAATATTTTCTAAGGCCTAACTAAAATTCTGATAATAATTGAAGTTTATGTCACTTGTTCGTTCAGAAGCAAATATAACAATTTTTTTTCAGCAAGTCACAGTGCTAGTGTATGTAAAGTATGTGTATTTCAGTCAGACACTGATCTTGCCATTATAAAAGGTTTTAGCCTTCTAAAATAAATAAGCTAAGTAATTAAACAACTGTGGAAACTAATGACAAAAAATATGCACATAGTGGCATTATTGTTCATAGAAATGTTCAGTTCCTTTCAGTTGGAAGGACAAGGACACACTCTTGTGAAGAGTTGAGTTGAAGATGTGTCAGTGCTTGAAGAAGAGTTATATGAAACCCAGGGCATTAGGAAGTATTAGTTAAGATCTAAGATGCCAGAAGAAAGAAGTTGGAGTTTATTCTGGTAGGAGCAGAGCAAAAGCTTATTTGAATCCAAGTTCTGTTTTACGGCTTCAGGCAATCTACAGAAACATCTCTAAGCCTCAGTTTCTCATCTATGATCTAATGATAATAACATATAGATTTCAACATATTTGTGAGGATAAAGTGAGATAGAATGTTCAAAGTGTTTATTACAGTTTTTGACACATAGAAAGTGATCAGTAAAAGAAAAGAAAGCTGATATCAATAATGATGACATTATAATAATATTTTATGGTGGCAGTAGGAAACCATCAAGAAATTGTGAGCAGTGAGTGTGATTATAGCCATATTTCAAGAAAATTAATCCAACAGTAGTATGTAAATGTAACTAAACAGTGCAGATACAGGAAGTAAGGAGCTTAGTTTTATAAAAAATCGATATTTAAAGGCTCAATGAAGGATAGTGACAATACTGAAGATGGATATGGGGAAGATTATGGAGACAATATTAAATCAAGGAGAAAAGTTTTTCATCCTAAGTATAGTGAAGTTTTATATATTTAATTAGTTTTTATTTTTTAAAAAATCCAATTCCTTTTGCTTACTGCTTATGTTTTATAAACTATTTGGTCACCCCTGAAACTTGCCCTGTCTCGCTTGTGCTGTGGATTAAGTAATTAAAACCTTCATCTCAGTCAATTTTCATAAAGCTTTTCCAAAGTTGGCAGTTGGCAGTTCCTATCAATTGAATAATTGAATTTCACAAAATTTAATTTAGGACACATATTAACTAGTAAATAGATCATAATAAATTATAACTTTACTTTCCTATAATTCCTTCAAGAAATAGTCATTTCTAGCACCTGAATGGAAGGAAGAATTTCTTCTGGGAAATTCCTCTACAACAGAGTGGTGTAAACTTCATTGAATTTTGGTAAATGTATTTCATAGCAGTTGAGAATTTATCCTCAGGTATCAAAAGGACTTATGTTTAATTCAAACACCGTCATTTACTTGAGCAAATTTACTTTTTTATTTAAGTCGTAGCTTATTTATCCGTAAGTTAGAGGTAATGAGAGTACTCAACTCATAAGGTTGTTGTGAGGATAAAATAAAATATATATTTATCACATTGCCTGGTACTCAAGTATGCAATAGTATAATTGCCATTATTATCATTAACATTAAGCTTCAAAGGATGGTAGATACTCTCCATTTGTTGGCCCTGAATTGTTCATGGTCCTATTTTGCTCCATTTACTTTAATTCTTAACCACCAATTTATAAACGAATGAGAAATAAACTAGTTTTGTATTATCAAGTTTGTTTCTAAAAGGCTCAACATTAATATGTTATGTGTTGTCAAGATCCAAGATTGTTGAAGAATTGCAAAGATATTCAGAGTTCATGAATCAAATTTCTTCCATATTGGTGACTAGAAGGGAGTTAACCTCCAAATAATCTTGGATTCCATGGTAAAGAAATTGAGTTTAAAGACATGATCTCAGTTGATTTTGGACTCAACTCCTATTCTGCTTCCTGAGGGCAAATATGAAATCATTGTTATTGTTTTGAAATCTGTTGCTTTTCTTCCTCCTCTGACTGCTTAAATCTTACTACTAGTTTGGCTTTTAGTTAACCTCTCAAGAAATCTTGTTCCCAATTTATGCAAATAATAAAAGAGAAATAAGGCAGGAGGAACCCTCAAACAGATCTGTATCTGAACAGCATCAGACAGATGTCAGAGACTGCGTAAGTTCCTTTGGTGGTCTGCTGTTGTGCTTATATTCCCTTATTTTCTGAAAGTAATGTCTGTCCTTGATCTCTCTGGCTGAACTTTAAGCTGATTTAATCTTGTTCTTTCCACTGTAGAGATCAAGAACATCTGGTTACCATCTCCTCCTTACTAATCTTTTACACATTTGAAAACTATTAATATATTATCACTAAATTTTTTCTCCTGCAAGCTAAATTATTTCAATTTCTTTAATCTTATCATTACTCAAAAGACCTGTTTGCCAACTCCTTAATCATTTGTGTGGCTTGTGTATAGCCTCTTGTTTACTTCTCCAAGCTCACTCAAAATTAGTAACTTTGAAAAGAGGATTTTCTGAAGATGATAGGCATCATTCATGAACAGGTGGAGAAATTATGCTTTCCAGAGTTTATGCTCTGGAAAAATTTTAAACTGTGACCTAAGATATGCTATATCACTTCTAGGACAATTCTTTCCAGCATGAGCTTAAAAAAAACTCCCTACTTCTATTATTTGTCCTCTCCCTCTAAATTCCATAAACTGCAATCCATACAGTCTTCAGACTGAATTGCACACTTAGAGGAAAAACTGTTTTAGCTAGAAATTTAAGATGTTTATATCAAATTATAAGTTTCATAATAACCCTAGAGTAAGAAATAGAAAAGACCGTTAAGTGAAATTTTGGGTTAAAAGAAATCATATATTAAGTGCAGAATCATTTATGAGTAAATCTCTCTGTTCTGTTCCCCCAAAGTCTCACCTTTAAAATTTTTCACAGAAGCTTGTGCTTTATATTTATGGAATTTATCACAGTTTGGAACGTTCTATTTCTTTATGTGGTTAACATCTAGCCTCCCACCATACTTTAAGCTCCATGAGGGAAGGAGTCTTGGCTATTTTTCTCAAACTTGTATCTCTGGTGTTTAACATGTAGTAGATAATCTAGATATATTTGTTGATTGTGTAAATGAGTGATGTGTTATTTGTGGTTGTACCTGAAGAGATGTACAACTGCTATTTTCCTATTAAGTCTGAAACCATTTTATTTATTCCATTAAGATACATGATTATTAAAAGGAAACAGTCTAGGAGAAGATAATATGTCATTATTGAAAGTAAACATATTAACCCAAATTTATCGACCCATTCTTAAGAAGAAAGCAAAGACCTAAAAAAAATGGGAGATAGCAGAGGTCAGTTCTGATGAGTGTGAGGTGGGAAAAGTAGATGAGAAATCAGTGGTCTTTTGCTACTTTAGTTGGAATCTGTAGCAGGAAGACCTAGATAGCAAGATACGTCTTCTGTGAAATGTCTTCTCTCTTTGGAATAAATTGGTCTCGAGAGTTTTAGGGGTGGGGAGAGCACTATATGGCTGGGTAAAACTTTAGTAAAATAAATACTATAAAAGTGAATGGCTTTTTATCAAAGAGTCAACATCAGGACTTTTAAAATAACCTCTCTATAATAATTTATCTGCTTATAGCAAATTTTCTATGATAAATATGCAAATAAAATATTCTCAGTCTCTATCAGTACAGGATAATTCTCTTCACTTTCTAATCTTTTAGAGGAAGCCTATACATTTTGTTTATTTCTTGTTTCTGCAGGCTAGAAATGTAATTTCCAGCAATATTCTTATAATATATTAGCATAAATATACTATAACTATTTTGAAAAATAAGAAATAGTAATAAAAATAATCTAAAATTTACTAGATTCTAGATTTCCTAATCTTCATGCAACTCAAAAGAATTTACTATATCTATAAAATATAAATTCTTATTAAAAATACATTTACATAAAATACAATATGTCATGGAAATGATACGTGAAAATGGTATAGTACTAGACTAAGAAGTAGAAAATGAGTTTGGTCAAGGCTGTGTCACTGATGCTTTGTAGAGTTGAACACAGTTGAAAGTCTGACCTTTCCTATGTTTTAAATCAGGAAACTGGTTTTCCTGATTTGAAATCAGTTTCAAATCAGAAAACTGATCTTACAAATACTTTAAAACTTTCACAGGCTGGAAAATGTGTAATCTTTACTTTTCTCTGTCCTTTAACACCTGTGTAAAATGGCATCCTGTTCAGGTATGGAAATATCTCCTCTACTGTTTCCTTATCTCTATCAGTACACAAATACAGGCTCTCGTTACATTTTATATGAGATGGCAACATTGTTCTAGGTCATTCGCCTGCCTCCTTCCATGATCACCTCTCTTTTTTCCATATCACTGCTGCCAAACTCAGTTTTATGAAGCACTGGTTCTCTTCCCAATTGCCTTGTTAAGGAACTTCTAATAGTTCATTACTACCTATTGATGCCGGGAGCTCGGCCTCTGTGCACCAGTGCCGAATCAAATCTTGGAGACAGTTTGGGTGAAGTAGAAAAGAATAGTTTTATTGCCTTGCCAGGCAAAGAGGGACACAGCGGGATCCTGCCCTTGAAAACTGTGTGTCCCAAACTGGGAGGATTTAGTGAGGAGTTTTATAGCAATAGTTCAGGGGTGGGGTTGCTGACAAGATTAGGGTGTGTGCAGGGCCTGTACTCCTTTAAACTTCTCCCAGGTAATCTTCTTGATGAGGCTTCTCTGGTTCCTTTAGTCTGGCCTCAGGTGGTCTTCTCTGGTATAAAGGATGCTGACATCTTCCATTTGCTGGGTTTTAATTCTATAAAGGGCTTAAAGACATTGTTATGTGTATCCCTTGAGTCGGAGCCAGGACCCTGCCCCAAGGCTGCACTATTGTTTCTTGGCTGTTCCTACCTTGATTCTGCATCCCTTCCCTTCCCCAGATTAGCAACTGTTCGAATCTGCCCTTTGGAACTCAGGGAAGGTCATGAAGGCTGGAGGCTGTTCCCTACGAGAAATGGGGGACACTGAAAGGCTTTTGTGCCCAGGAACCCCACAGGGTCCTGCTTGGTTTCACCATCACATTGCATTTTTTTTTTTTTTTTGAAACTTTTGGACCTATCTTAAGCAGATACTGCATGTTGCTTTCTGAATATACATTTTCCCCTTATTCCTTCTTCTCTGATGCATAAGTATGCCACTGTAGACTGTTAAAAATAAAATAGAACATGTTTTCCCAGGTCCCTTGTACATGGGGGTGACCATATGACATAACTGGATAATGAGAGGTGAGTTTACGGGAAGCTTTCAGGAAGGTAGGTTTCTCTTTGCCTTTCATCTGTCTGGAACACAGATACTCTGCTGGCAGTGCAGGAACTAAGTTGTAACCAGCAGGCTAAAGATGGTAAAACTGGCAGAACAGAAAGAGAGAAGGATCCAGGATGTAATAGTGCCTTAGAGCTTCCATACTATCCCCAAGCTGTCTACCTCTAGATTGCTTGTTTCATGGGAAAAATAATCCCTCTTTTGGTTAAGCCACTGCTATCAAGTCTCTGTTACATACAACTGAGCATAATAATAAACTGATACATGCTCCTGACCCAAGTCTCACCTTTTCTGTGAAGCCGCCTCTAACAAACCAACCAGTCTTTGATTTCTGCAGCACATATGCTTTCTACTACACTACATTAAACCGTTATTTGTTCTGTAATTTTGTTCACTTGTAATTTTGTTAACTTTAACACCCTGCTAGATTGTACATTCTTTAAGGGCTGGGGCTATTCCCAAATTTATTAGAATATAAATTCCTGAGAGGCAGAGGCAAATTTTACATCCAAATCTATTCACCACGTTTCTCTTCCTTCAGCACCACTTGTATATCATAAGTACTCAAAATAGACTTTGGGTATATATGCATATATATATATATAATATATATATATTATATATATATATATATATATATGAGATTTTAATTAAATCAGAGATTAATGCTTAATGATATTTATTCTAAATTTATTTCTTTAATCAAGAAATTTATTGTTTAGCCATATCCCTTATTAGGGATGTTCTCACTCCAAAATGTGTAGCAGATAATTAAAATAAATCAAATCTTGTATGCTCAATTTTTTTTTCCCCTCTTGTAATTGTATAGGAATTTTGTGAGGAATTATAGATGAAGTTGAAAACAAAATTAACCTCTATGTCTGGTTATTGCACAAAGTCAGGTAAAACATAATGCAAAAATAATAAATTAACATGTTTGTTTATACTTCTATCCCCAATCAATTACCTTTGAATAAAGGGATACTTAAAGTACAAACCTTTGAAGAGTGAAACAGCTGCAACTTAAAGATTTTCTGACAGTCTTAAATCTTTCTAATAAAGAATCTTGTGTATTATTTTAAAACTCTAATCACTCTCTCCTAGGTCTGGGTGAACAGATTGTGTTAGTATTAAAATCACAGCAGTCATCCTAACATAAAAATCACCAAGGGAAAAATGAAGATATGAATGCAATAGGATTTTTTCACACTCTATAAAGTTTTCCTCTTGTTAAGCTTTAAAGATTTTCTAGTGTGTGCCCATATTAGCACTATTTCTAAAATATCTGACAGTTGTTACACTGCCTATAATAAATGAACTAGTATTGACGATAAAGAATGTGCCTACACTAGCCATTTAAAATGAAGTACTTTGGAGAAGATGGAATTGCTTCCTTCCTAAGAAAGCCTTTACAGTCTATATAGGTGCTTACTGTTTTATGTGCTTTGTATTGTGCAACTTTGGAATATGTTTTTTCTGTTCAATCCTCTTAATTTTACAAAGCACACTCCTGCTCTTGTTGGAAGAGAGTGGTCTGAAGTCTATGGCAGTGCTGACATAAGCCTGGGCTTATGTTAGCCCATAACATAAGGCCCAAGTATCACACTACTTGGGCCTTACTTGGTTTCCTGACTAATTACCTGTGAATGCCCACTCACATATGTCTCCCCTACACTCACCATCTTCTCTACCTCACCTTTCATGTTTTGTGCTGGATTAGGCCCATGCTATAAAGTTTATATTGTTACATTATTAGCTTGACATGTAAACTTGAATCTTTCTGGAAAAAGGTCTTTCGGGTGCTATGGGTGGGTAGTGAACCAGGACATTATGAGAACTTTTCCCTGGCACAATATACCAAAGGCAAATGGAGGCAAAGATGAAGTGTAGATCCTTCCCTCCTAAAGCTGGTTGTCTGTGGCAGTTCCATGGCTCCGTGGCTTCATGGTCTCTATGAAGACCAGGAGGCAGAACTGTCCAGATGAGCCTCATCAATTTGTATAGCAGCTCTGATTGGCTGAAGCTTCTTATTAAGTGTCTTTGCTTTGGAGTAGTGAAATGAATCATTCATCTATTACTTCAGAGTTTAAGCTGTACCCCTTTTAAAGCGATCTGCTCCTCCATAATTAAAAAAGGAAACCTTGTATTAATACTGTAAAGAGTACGAGTTTAGGAAATAAAGTAATCTTTAGGCTAATTACATTTCCTAAATCTAAAATACTCAAAGGTCCATGTGATTTTTACTCTTTACCTTGGCCTTTCGTGATCAGTAAGATGTCATTAAGAATCTCATAGCAAGTGATACTCACAGGTCCTTATAGAATTAAGAGGATTTGGGCCATTAGGAAGTTCTGACCATAAAACCCAGATTCAGATGCAGAACTCCAATCCTTGAAGTGACCTCATTCAGAAAACAAATACTCCATCCCAGAAAGACTTGTTATATGGTGGGTTATCAAGTCAGATACTCAGGTACGAGAACTTGACACACCAGAAGGGTTTTTTTTTTTTTTTTTTCAATGTGTGCCCAGAGCTTAAAGTTAGGGTCAGATTAGCCCCAAGGAAGCTTCAGTTTTGAAACAAAGCTAAATAAATTCATCCATATTATAAACATGACTGACTTGTGAGTATATATTTGGGATCAAGGTGATGAGTGATTCAGTGGCTAAAACTAGGTGTATATATGTGTGTGTTTATGTCCATGTGTTGAAATACTGCACATGCTTAGGCTTTTGACAGCTTCTACTCCCCACCAAATATTCAACTTGGATAATAGAGGTATATTTTTCTAAGATATTTACATTTTGCCTATCTACTTGATAGCATTGTATTTGGAAATGACATTATTTTCTGAAAATACAGACTACTTGTGTGAAACTCATAAGTTTTCCTATGATTTTTAAGTGTATATAAATCATTATTATTATCTCTAAAAGGTGGTTCTCAGGGTCAAATTCTGCCAGGAGAACAGCAACAGAGATAGAGTGCATGGTAAATACAGCTGCAATCCTAAAACTGCACAGATCTTTAATGCTTTCCTTTGCACTTTTTGTTGGTGACCAGTGTTGAGGGAAAGTGATTGTTTTCTTTCTTTAATCAGTTTCTATTTGTGTGGTAAACTTTGCTTTCTTATCTTTCCTAATTTACTAGCCACAATGAGGTTAGCTTACTTGCTGATGATTGCACAATTTTCTTACTTCCTATAATGCTCTCTATGATAACAAGGGTAATCATGAAGATCTGAAGGTGCTTTCTGTGATTTAAAAAGAAAACCAAATCGTTAGTTGTTCTGTTAATTGAGGGCTTTGCAACTAATTTTCTCCTACTTTACTTCTTCTGTATCCATGAAGTTTATACAGTGCCGTCCTTATGGGTTTAAATTTTTAAAATTTTATTTGTTTTACACATGAGACTCATCACTAAATTGTAAACATCTCAAGGTAAAAATTAATGTTTTTGGTGTGAGGGGGTAAGTAAGTGAATAAGATTTTATCCACATACCATGGTGTTTTAAGACCTAAGTCTAACCCTCTCAGAAGCAAGTAAATGGGAGGATACTGAAAGGTTCTGAGAAATCAAAAGTTAAATAAACGGTTGTTATTTCATTGTTCACTGCTGTTTGCTAATCCCACTGTCTGTGACTGAAATATCAGTCAAAAAGCATCTCCTGAGGACAAATCTAGTTGTCGTATTTCTATATCCATGGATAGAATGTGGACCTGTTCACTACCTGCATGTTGACTTTAAATATAAATTGTCTCTCTGAAAATCAAATAAAAACAATGATGACTTGTCACTTTTGTTTTTCTAGCAAATTAGGAAAATTAAAAAGAAAATTTTAATGACATTTATTTTTGAAAAGAGTGGGGAGCAATAGGTACTCCAGTATAGTTTTGATAGGTGTATATATTGGAATAATATTTTAGAAGTTAGTTTTTATCTATAAAAATTTCCCAAACTTTATTACCCAATAATCTTAAGAAACCGTTCTACAAAAATAATAACATGAAAAATAGAAAAAGTAGAAAAATATGTGCTGTAGCATTTGTTGTAGTCTTGATTTTCATACAAATTGGAATCTGTCTAAATTGACTTTAGTAGGAAATTGGTTGAATAAAGTATGAACATACATGCAATGTACTATATCAATTAAAAGGAATGAATCTATGTATATACACTAATTTAAAAAGGTGTACACAAAAGATTTTAGCTTTAAAAAGCATCAGGAATAGTTTGATTTCATTGTGTTGAAAAACTTTGAAAAAATATATGTATACATACACAAATTTGTGTATATCTGACTTATTTATAAAATACAAGAAATATGAATTTTGCAGGCCTAGAGAGAAATATGGAATAATGTATATCAAAAACTTAGAAATTATTCCTTTGGTGGAGAAACACCAAGGCAAATTTCATTTACTTCTTTTATTTACAATGAGTAATTTTTACTTTTGGAGGCATTTTAATGTGTGTGTGTGTGGGGAGGTTCATTTTCAAGTAATAATAATAATAAAAAAATACCACCAATTTTGTACTCCTTAAAAATCAGGTAAACATATCTCTCTTTCACTATTTGTATGAGCAAAAGCAATTACATATGTAAAAGGCATGGCATATATTTGGCTTTCAAATTCACAAATGCATTGTTATCAAGCTGTTGTGCTCAACTATTGTGATGAGGACAATCTTATAATCAATTTGCTGTTCAAACAATTCACAATTATTGTCAAATATCCACAGCACAAAATTCTTTTGTAATTCTTAAGATGATTATTAGAACCTCCCCTCATCTTTCTCAGGATTTTAGGAGTTTATAAAATCTATAGTTCTGAGATTGTGTGTTGAGCCTATACTGGAGAATAATCATGCATCTATTCTGCCCTTTGACCTCCTGATTCCCACTGGCAACCTTAATATACACTTCTAAGAGTATCTGTTAACTATTACAAATTCAGTTGACTTTAGCTATATCCAATTTGTAAGAATTGCTTAGTGAAATCTCAAGGCTCTGTTTTTCTTGAACTTCATCTCTCACAGAACTCAAGTGCTCACCAAATACTCATTGCATTTATTCAATCAGTTGTTTCTACAATCATTCATTTTGTCATTCAAATCTTTATTTCTTCACCATTGAAAGATAAGGCATAATTGCAAAATTATACTGGGAAGAGGATGATAACAGAATCAAAATATATTTCAAAGATGAGAAAATCAAGGTAAAGAAAAATTGAGAGACTAAACTCAAGATATGTGATCTATTTTGATATAAACGTCACATTTTCTCAGTATTAATATGCTTTTGAAAAGTTGTCACAATTGCATTTAGTATAATACACATTAAAGATCAATTAATTCAGCTTACATAGAAATAGCTCAGTGACATTTAAAAAGTTTTTAATTGTTTTGTCACACCCATAAACTAAGTTCAGTCATCCTGATCAATGAGCCAATGAAGATGCTTTAATAGAGATTGAAGCGTTAACCCAAAGCATAGCTAGAGTATGTAGGAAGCTGCTTTTACTGATTAAGAATAGAGCAACTTCAATGAGAAAGGCTACACTGTATCAGATTACTGGTAGAATTTTTGAATTGAGAGTCATTTTTTTGTTTAATCTGATTTTCCTTTACTGACTTTTCTCTGTATTTGTGGATACAGAATTATTGATAAAATATTATACAATACTGAATTCATTCTTATGTTCACATAATCTTTATGTTCATTGAACCATTGTTGATGGATGATGTTTAATATGCTAGAGGCCTTAAAAACTATGGAGCCAATTGACTAGTGACTGAATTCCCAGTCATCATCTAGCTCGAGGTTTGAAATATCAGAGAGCTGACCATCTTTTTGGCATACTGTGCTCACTGCTTGGAACCACACTTTACACTGTATATAGATAAACTGAGACGTGTGTAGAGAAGCTTAGCCAACATGGTCAAAAATAAGAGTAAGAGGTAAAGATATAAGAAATGATTAACCTGGAAAAAATAAATATGAATATGATATTTTTCCTCAAATGTTCAGAGGGGTGTTACATAGAAGAAATATTGAAAGTATTCTGTACACCTCCAGATGATCAAACTGGGATCCAAAGATAAAAGTTGCAGAAAGACCTTTTGGTAAGGAGATTCTTCCTAGCTAGTAATGCTCTATTTCTTTCCAGAGATCATAGATGCTCTACCAGTAATGCCTGTGTCGTTATCTGGGTTTCTTATTTATTTAATCCTTAATATAGGGTGGCAGGCTTCTATAGCATATCACTGGAGAAAACCTCTTAATTTGGCATTATTACCAATTGTCAGTTATATATTTACATAACTTTATTATTCCCTAAGACATATTTCCCTCAGTTATGCACACTATAGGATTTTTGAATGCCCTGTGGAAGTTCAGAAATCTGTTCTTGGCAATTTTACACCATGATCAATATAGGAAATTATAGTTAAATCTGGCTACACTTGGTATTAATGAACAGATGCTAATTATGGGTGATTAATCTTTCTTATAAGTGAAATTCAATATATTTAGAAATGTATTGCATAACTTTTCTTGGGATCTGTGTAACGTTTATTCATCTTTAGTTTTCAGAACCGAATATATTTTTATTTGTGAAAGCCACGACTTTTTTTTACCTTTCCTTTTTGACTCCTCTCCAGTTCTCTGCTCAAGATCTTTGCACAGGAAGAACATTGCTGGGGAAGAGTAATTCTAGAGTACAAATGTTCCAGAATTAACAAGTATTTCTTATTCCTCTCTTCCTTTCCTCCTTTCCTTCCTTTCCTTTCTCCCTCCCCCCTTCCTCCTTCCCTCCCTCCCTTCCTCCCTGTCAGTTCCGATAATGGATAGCTCCTTCCTTTCCTTGAGATTTCAGCTCAGAGAGTCACTTCCTCAGGAAGACTTTCCCTAACTCTAAACAAAATATCTGATCACTCCCTACCCCATTGATTTATTGATTTTATTTTATCGAATTTATCAAAAGTTGTAAATTTTTTTGTCTTTTTAAAGAATGTGTTTACAATTTTTCATTCTCACTGGAATGAAAGTTCCATCATATCTAAGATAATGTTTATCTCATTCATCATTGTGTTCTCTGCATTTTAGCACAGTTCTTGATGTATGTGCAGGGGTGTATTTCAGTATATATGCGTATTTGGACAGATATTGAACATATACTTCACAAATTAATCTTTTCATTTATTCATTAAACACATGTTTATTGAGGACCCTCTAGATTCAAAATTGACTAGATCCAACTAGGGTGACCTTTCAAATATGAGGGAGAAATGGCGTTATTGATAGATTATGCCAAAATTGAAACTGAATTTTTTACTATCTAATCAAACTCATTACTTTTTCCCAAAGGCATTCGAGGTATCCTTTTTTTCTCAGCCTGAGATTTATTATAAAATATCCAAACCCAGATCATAATTTAATTTTGTTTTTATCATTTATGGATATTAATTAGGAAACAGTGGTATACTAAGTTAAATTTCCTGCTTGAAGCAAAAAGAAAACATCTATGAAAGATCTGAAAGTTAAGAAATACAATTTTTAAAGAGAACATAAGGATTTTTTACATAAATCTCAAATCAGTTAATTACCTGTCTCAGATGCTTGTTTTATATTAAAGCTTCAAAAATGAAAGAGAATAACTGTTAGAAGGTGACTAACTATGAGAATTTTTCTTGTTTCTAAGCCTTTTTTTCTTTAAAATAATAGGCTTAGGAGAATCTCTCTTGTTATAATTAGAGAAAAACTGACTTCAGTCTAGATTAGAGTCACTAAACCTGATTAAAAAGAAACCCTCCAAGTCTCACAAATATTTTATTTGGGAGACGTATCTTACATAGCCTGGACTTTTTCTGTCCTTCCAAAAGGAAATCCTGAATAGAAAGAGAAATAGATGCCTAACGTAGGAAGAGTACCTTAGGCATATATTTCATGTGATAATTGCTTTTCTTTTGCATTTAGGAAATACAGGCGAAAGCAAGAAAAATGTAGCTGGTTTTATTACCCAGAGGAAAAGCAATCACTATGCTTTGTCAGGTCTATCTATGAACATTTCTCCCATCTTGGGAAATCTTTGAAAAATAAAATCATGTTGCTGGCTATCTTGCAGTGCACTCAGAGTTAAGTTGTTAGGTTTTTCCCTAAAAAATGTCAGCCACTGCCATTACCAAGTAACTGACCAGGTCACATGGAAAATAAACGTGTTCACACTATACTATCTGCCTTTGTCAGGAACTGAACTTAAAAGAAAGACTAATGAGAATCTCATGGATATTTATTCTAATTTCACTCTGGGCAAATTATATTCATCCTGCAAACTCTTTGACCACAAACTATTCTCTGTTGCTATTTCATTTACCTCTAAAATTTAGTACAATACAGAATTTTATAATTTAAAAGTGTAGATCAAACGCAACTGGTTTGTGCATAGGCAGGATGAAAATTTGAAGAAATCTGCTTCATCAAACATTAATTGAAAATGGATGCAATTAGATACTGGCTGCCCTGTTGAGACCATAACTATACCTCTGATTTTAGTTACAATAAAGGAGAGTAGTAGAAAGAAAGAATGAGTGAATGAGAATGTAATTGGGTTTCTCAGATTGTTCTATCTGGAAAATGTCACATTTCAGAGATTTTGCTGCCTTTCTTTTCAGGATAGAAGGTTAGATTCAGGAAAGCTTGTGTGGATATAGAAAGGGCAAATTGCCTCATCAGTCATCCACCCCATCTTCAACCACTCTAATCACTCTCATTCCAGTACTCAGCTAAGCCACAGACCCAAGGCCAAGTCTACTGCTGAGACATGTGAAGAGTAGCATATATATTTTAGACCAAAGAACTCGAAAACAATTAAAATGAAAACTACTGTTCTAGCTTGAGATATGTTTTCAGAATGAGTTTCTCATGTACTTTCTTAAACCAAATCCTCTGTTTGTCAATGTTTACTTTTGTGATTGAGTTTTCTCTAATTTAGCCATTTGCACCATATGATATTGTTTCCAGTTATTTCAAAGAGCTCTTAAAATTGCCAAAGCTATCCAATGAACATTTCTTATAGACTATATAACTTTATCTGCCTGCTTTTAAATTTTTATTGAAGGGTGGTGACATCATCTGCAAATGATTTCAATTCCAGTGGCTTTTTTTCTGTAGATTTGTGCTAAAGATGTCTGCTTGATTCCTAGAGAGATGCAACTATTATTAATTCTATAACTATTCAATGAACATTTATTATTATACTTTTACATTACTAAAAATTCATCTCCCAAGAAGGAACTATTCTATCACTGTTTTGTCCACTCATGTTTTCAGATGACTCTCACTCAAGAATATCCAACAGAATTAGTTTTACAATTATTACAACTATATTCAGTTTTTGCAATATTTTATATTATCCTGACTAAATTTCCATTTTTTTTAAACAATATT
Source organism: Balaenoptera borealis (assembly GCF_965194805.1). Lineage (NCBI taxonomy): Eukaryota > Metazoa > Chordata > Mammalia > Artiodactyla > Balaenopteridae > Balaenoptera > Balaenoptera borealis. The sequence continues at coordinate 70,223,846 of NC_138866.1, read as the reverse complement.
TTACTTATCGCAAGTTTCATTTGTATGAGAAACAAAAAGAAGTTTGCCCAGGTTACATCCTTGCCATGTCTGATGATATTAAATTCATTGAGCAGAGGAAGCAGTAGTGACCAAAATGGAACAAGGATGGAAACAAGGAAAAGTTCTTCGTTATTTTCTTCCTCTCTCTCAAATGAGTAAGTCTATTTGTATTACTTTTGATTTGTTACTTGAGATTTTTTTTAAAGCTCCACAGATGAATGCATTTTACTTGGAGTTACTTTGTTTCATTGTGACTGAAAATATAACCTATCTCTCAGCAAGGTGATATAGCCTCAATGCCAAGACAACATGTACACATAGACTCTTCAGGAAGAAACTAGCTTAGCAAAGGAGTCTCATAATAAATGTACACAATACATTACTTAAAACATAAAACTTGTTTAACTCAGAAGGCTTTCCATTTGAAACCTTGAATATAATCAATACAAGTATTTGTGGAAAAAAAGTGAGGCTCTGGACTCCAGATGAGAAGTGGAACCATTGCTTGTAACTGTCAATTTCTTGGCAGTAATGGCTGAAATTAATAGTATGGAATAAAGAGCTAAAATGTCCAATTGTAAACTCTATCTTCTGGAACTTTGGATTCAAAAGATTAACTACAAATTATGGTGATTTGGGGCTTTGTTTATTACTCCTTGTTTATATTTTTTTTCCATTTTAAAAAATACATAATCAGAGAATTACAGAAAGTTAAAACTGAAATTGTACTATGATTTATCAAATCAAATGGGTTCATTCTAGGGGCAAACACACACTGATACCTCCTCTGTGTTTAATTCTGCAAATGTCAAATATGAGTTCAAACATTCTTCAAATGTATGTTTATTTGTCCATTATATATATGTAATTCTGTTTCAAACTTACATTGCACACATCTTTCGAACAATGTAGTGTTTGTTTATTTGTTTTATGCTAAAGGCGATCTCCAAATATTTCTATTGTCTTGTTAAATAGGGACATTACTATATATGGGGAAAGAGTTGGATAGTGTGGGTGAATAATTTGCCTTCAAAACAGGTAAATCTAATTTCCAGATCACACACTAAGCCTATATCACTCTTCAGGTAATATTTTATTGGAAAATAATAAAGAATCTGCCTTATAGCATAACCACAGAAACTAAGACAAAAATCTAATTGGATAACTGTCTAGGCACGCTGCCAGTTTGAAGTAGGGCCATTTGGGGGTAACTGACTTGATGGAAGCAGTAAGAGTTGGAGAGAATACCTTATATTTTCACACAAGATTTATTTTGTGGGTTGAGTTTTGCAAAAGAGGAAAAGAAGTTGGTAAGCAAAAGCACCAAAAATGTTTTGGACTATATTTTTGTTACTCTTCCAAGTTTTTTTTTTTTCTCAGACAATATCTTGAACAAGTTTAAATCTGTATTTCATATCTGTAATGCATATACCAAGTAAAAAGCCTATGCTATATAATATAAAGTATATACAGGTGAAAAAGAATATGATTGTGAAGTCTCCCTTTTATTCTGATACCTTATCAGGGATAAGTTCCTTATCAGGGAACTTCCCCTGAAGGTTGATATTTACAGTGAATGTAGTTATTCTCAGTTTTCCATTGTCAAGGGCAATGGAAAACTGAGATTTTAATTGTATGGATATCTGCCCACTCCCAAACCCCTCCTCAGATATCTTTAAAGGTATTGTCAATCAGCACATGTTTCTATCATCTGGATAAAAAGAATCTCCTTCTTCAGCAAAATAGCTGCTTCTTCCCAGCTACACACTTTATAGTACTGTTAAATATTTTACTTACCTGTCCCATTTTTTCATATCCTGTTCTACATAGATTTCTAGTTTATTCCCAGTGAAAATTATATTGCTGTATAAATATTCAATTATATGAATTAAGGTGGGAAGGCTCACCAGCTTACTCGGGTCTTTGTTTATTTTTTTTTGTTTTTTATTGTTTATTTTTCCTAATAGTAACACATGGCTCTGTCCCTGAGTTCAGACGATTGGGCAGATTTATTTTAGGTACTATTATACAGTCCTAGTGTTCAATATGAAAAAATATGTATACTTGAATCAATGTTGGATTCCTGATTGGAAATGACATATAGAAATTGACCTAGTTTAATAACCAGTTAAAAAACAGAATATCAATTTAACTACCTTTTATTCCAGTAGGCCAGGGAAAATACTCCTTAATTAGGAGAATATGAACTCCACTATCTTCAGCGTATTTTTTTAAATGTACGCTAGTTTATTGAAAGCCTTGTTACTTTCCTGTTTTTTGTATGTTTCTGTGTATGTGGTAAACACATAACACAGAACTACAGGCATAAACACAAGATTTCAGGGAGTCTTAAATGCCAGAGTAGTTTTGTCTCTAACTAATCTTTCCTACTAAAGATAACTACCTCTATTTCTGTTTAATAAAGTCACATGGTAAATTTGTATAAAGAAATGCAAATAAAAGACTTACACTGACATCACACATCTAAGTCCTTTTTAATCCATTGAAAAGCAGATATTTCTCCCTGTACTTTTAAGAAGGTTAATTCATGGAAATCTCTATAGGACACTTTAAAACTTGCAATTCTTGATGGAGAAAAACATGTAGCCCTTTTAATATTAGAGCTGTGCCAGAATGTCCATAAATAATTCCTACTCTCCCACAAACCGGAGTGCTAGGAAATGTGCAGACACTGCAGATTTTTACTGTTTTCTTCACTTGCATTCATATTACAATACATGAAAACAGATTTTTAATATCCATTTCTATTACAAGCATTAACTGAAGCTGTGGGGATAACATGAAAAATTTCCTGTGATTTGAGTCTCTAGGGAGTCCCATATGCTTATGTGTGGGCAGAACATTCAGCATTTATGCTTTTTTTTGTTTTTCTTTTTTTTTTTTAGAGTAGCTTAAAATGTTCTAGGGATTGCTAAAGGTCACAGAGCCTTCAAGCACTATTTTGTTAGTTCAACTGTAACCCTTTCCATTAATATTTTTGGAAGGATGAACCGGTTTCAATTAAAAAACCTGAACTGAGAAAAATTAAGCCAAACTGAAATGTGCATGAACAAGTTTAGAGTGTACACTTCTTGGCAGTATTTTCTTTCCCGTGGATAATTAATATGAAAATGCACCATAAGACTGAATAATAAAGTCTTTCTGTCCACACTTGAAATTAAAGTAGGATACTTAGAACAACATAAATTTTTATAAATGTTGATTTGCCTATGTCTCAATTGATTTCTTTACTGTGGAGGAGTATAAAGATATAACTTTCCACAGCATATACTTTTTGGTGGAGTATATACCTGTATAAACCTATTATTTGGCAATACACAGTATAGATACTTGCCAAAAAAGGAATTAGAAAATCAATGACAAAGTTGGAATGTGGTCTCTGAAGTCTTAAATTAATGGAATTCTGCTAGAGACATAAAAGTTGATTCCCTGCTGTTCGCATCTGTTGCATCCTGGATAAAAAAGAAAAGAAAAGAAAATGTTATGGGAAGAGCTGATGCTTGCATCGCTGACTCTTCCTGATTCGTGCTGATGACAGCTGAAGCTGCAGTCTTGGCATTTTCTGCCGCATATTGTCATCAGCAAGGTGGGAACACGTCCCTGAATTAAATTAGAATTCAATGTGAAAATCTGATTAGTTTCACAGAAATTCACTTTCTGGTCTAACCTGTAGAAATGCAACTGTTTTAAAAGTTACTACAACAATATTTGGAAATATTACTCAATGTAATCTACCTGTAAGAAAGTAGTTTTGAAAAGTTTCCTCAAAGAGAGGAAAAGAAATCATAAATATAATGTGAAAATTAAGGCCACAGTCAAGGTGAGGAAGAATCTGGTCACAGCCACAAAGGCGTGATAAAGAGACATAATCAAATGTTCTATAAACCTTGAGTTTACACCATTTCCAACACACTAATATTTTTTTCTTTCTTTGTCTTTTTTCCTTCTTTTCACTTTTCTTTTTCACTTTACAAATCGACTTGCTAGTCTTCTACCTCCTTAAGAATAAAAGTAGTATGTATCCGTGTCAGGAAATGGGCTAAAAACAGTTACATGTATTACATCAATTAACACTTTATCCTACGACTTAGGTACTACTGTTATCTCCAATTTACACATGAAGAAACTGAGGCTTACAGAGATTAAATAAATTACTTAAGTATTCCACTAATTGGTGTAGAGCTGGGATTTCTTTCTCAAGACAGAACCTTGAAGCCCCTGCTCTAGGAATGGAAAGGAGTAGATACAGAGAAAAGACAAGAGTAAGTTGCAGTAGGTTGCAGGGATCCTGTTAAGAGAGCTGTGAAGAAAAGCACACACACACAAAAACATCAGAGTGATTCCCTTCTCTAGGCATTTCTGTAACAGGATAAAGAGCATAGAAAGAGGAGAAGTTTAGGTAAAATGATGAATTAAGGGTGAGGATTCTGAGACAGCCAAATTCTAACCTGGAGGTCTTTGGAAACCCCTGACCTTGAGATATAGACAAGAGGATAAATAAATGTAAGTGGCTACATTAGAGCTGCCGGGATAGGTGAAATCATTTAGTTAAATAAATAAATAAATAAATAAATAAAATAGACAGATAGACAGATTAAGTAGAGAAGAAAAAGAGCCAGCAAAGATACTGAGAATAAATAGCTATATCGGGACTTCCCTGGTGGTCCAGTGGTTAAGACTCTGTGCTTCCACTGCAGGGGTCACGGGTTTGATCCCTGGTCCAGTAACTAAGATCCCACATGCCCCGCAGTGTGGCCAAAAAGAACAAACAAACAAACAAAAAACTATAGTGGCAGGAAAAGAATCAGTGTCCTGGAAATTATAAAGTTAGAATTTAAAGTGAAAGGGAATGGCTACTAGTGTTAAATGCCACAAAGAAGTCAAGTCAGGTCAAGTCAAGGTTAGGGTCATAAAGTGCCTATCTGATTTGAATATTACCAGCTTATTAGATAATTATTAGGTGGCAAAGTGAGTTAGAAGGAGATTTTCAGAATAGAAGAAGAAATAAATGAATGTTACTTGAGCAATTAAAAATAGTGAGAGTAGACTCTTAGCAAATCTGGACATAGATGGATGTGAGGATGATAAACTGAAAGTTGATCTTCCTCAATGTGTCATGCATACAGGCTGCTTGGAAGGAAGACATGTGGAGGAGGGATTTAAAATCTTGAACCCCAGAAAATATGTGCAACAAACTGTTCACTTCAATAACTTGAAATTATTCACTTCAATGGCTTGAAACTTATTCCTGCTTGAGATTGTTATCAATTAGTGGATTTAGAAGGAAACTTGTTTTGATATAAAGCAAATGTAAAATGTAACAAGTAAAGTTCCTAGACTGGATACAAAAATAATTCAGGATGAAATCCAGGAAGAATGCTATGCTAAAAAAGTTCATGATAATCCTCAGCAGCATGGCAGATGAAAAACAATGAGAAAAAAGGGAGACAAAAGAGTCAAGGACTAGTATAGTCTCCTCACAAATTAAAAGACGTTTTCAAAATTTAGGAGAACTAGCCCTTCAACTTCTAATGGAACAATAATGAGATTTTGCAGTCACGAGAAGTTTGAGAGAATGGTGTTGTTAACCTCAGGAGGAAAAGATAACTAGTGACGTTTTTTCCAAAGGAAAATGGGTATAGACAGTTTCCTGGAGTGGAATTATGGTTGGGGGCATGTGCCTGGCAAACAGAGGCCATCCTCAAGTACATCAATCCTCTTTTGTTTATTTGTTTAGAAGTTGTTACTTTATTCAGTTATCCTTGCACATAGTAAAAAGTGTCAAGTATTTCTAGAGGTTAATTTTGAGAAACAGCATTCCACTGTCATTGTTTCTCAGCAGCAGTGGCTTCTATTTCTTTTAGCTGATTGCTTTGAAAATTGACTCAGTATCTCTAGATAATGACCTTCTATTATTAGATCTTTTTGTTTTTTTTATTGCTGTTTGTTTTTAGTTTTGGAACATTATGTTTTGACTTCCAACTATAGAAAATAAGGGCTTAGCTTTTTTCTTCCCTGTTTACTCTTTGATTTTTTTTCTGGAGTTAATTTTGCTTTCTTGTTTGTTTAGTTTTCATATGTGTATGTCTCTAATTCAACCCAAACTTTTGTCTATTACCTATATCATCTCTCAAGACATTTTGGTGCAGCAGGTATTCTGAAGATTTAATCTTTATGAAAAAGTGTCTTTCAGAATCATCTCACCTATTATAATCTGGATGGGCTACCCCATGTACATGTACAACTATCATCCTGGAATCTCCTTTCCAAATCATCCTGAGGACTCTGTCACACTCCTTTGTCTCTTTCATTTATCCATCCATTATTTCATCTATTCACATTTATTGACTGTGCGGGTAATTTATTAGGCACTATATATTAGAGGGGCAGGGGGGAAGAAACAAAATTCATTGCTCTTGTTGGCATTATATTATAATGATTGTCAAAAGAGAATAATAATAATATTATATTAATAATAATAATACTCTCCACTTCTACATGGATGCCTAAAACCAAGTACAAGAAAAAACAGAGACTCATACTCATGGTATTTGGTAGAGAAATACGTGATCAGAGCTTATCTTGCATTGTTTAAAAACAATTTGAGAAATCCAACAGAATTTCTTAACTTTCCATCTTACTAGTCCATTCTAGAGTTTATTCCACTGTCCAAACAGTGTTTTGGAGGCACTAAAGGTGAAACCTCTTTCAAAAACTTTGGAACCCACAGTAAGATTTTGCTACAGAAAGTATTAATGAACTTTTCTAATTACTAAAAAAGAGTTATGTGAACTTTGAGGACCATGGAAAACCTGTATTTATTGAAATAATTTTATTTACATATATTTACTGAAGTGAAAAAAATTACCAATAAGCTAAATAGAAAAAGAAAACACAAAAAAACAAAGGTGTCATTAATATTGTCTTCACCTTCAAGTATCCTTGAAATCAAAATCAAAACCCCAAAGCTAGATATAAGTTTGGATTAAAGAGAATGGTACTAGATCTTACGTATTTACTTTTTTCCTAAATAAATATTTTGAAGTATAATATTACTAATTAACTCTTGTTTCCCAGGTAGTTCTCTGACTCTTTCTGAGAAAGGGGTTTTTATAGGTAAATTTTTGCAGCTTTGTACGTATGAAAATATCTTTATTCTCCAGACACACTTAATTGATAAGTCAGGTCATTATAAACTTTTAGGTAGGGAATACCGTCTTTCATAAATTTCATTTCTAGAAATGTAGAGGAGTAATGCCATTTTGATTCCTGATCTTTTGATTAGGACTTATTTTCTTTCTCTGGAATCTTTTAGAAGCTTCTCTTTGCCCCCAGTTTTCAAAAATTCCTGAATGATGTTTGGGTCTGTCTTCCCTGAGCAGAGCAATTGTTGGGTACCTTCAATCTGGACCTTATACCCTAGAGTTCTGGGAAATTATCTTTATGAATGTTAATAATGTATTCCCTTACTTTTTTTTTTTTTTTTCTTTTTCTTCTATCCAATTATTTGGACATTATTTGGGCATTTTGGGAAGGCCCTCTAATATTTTGCTCTTTTCTCTCCTACAGTCCATCTCCATCTCTCTTTCCCATAATATCTAGGAGATATCTTTAGCATTTTCTTCCAACACTTATTAGTGAGTTTTTTAGCACTGACACCAAAATGTTAATGTCCAAAAGTTCCTTTCAAATTTGTTGAATGTTTCTTTGCCAAGGGACCCCTTTTCTTGTTTCACAGTTACTGTATCTTATATCTTTCTGGAATATTTTATTTTTATGTTTTCTTTCCTCTATATGTAGTGATTTTTTCCAAATGTTTTCTTTCTTTCTTTTTGTTTGTTTTGATCAGCATCTTGCCCATTAGTAGCTTTCAAATCTTTCTAGTTATTCTCTGTTGTTTTCTCATATTTAAGACTGTAGCACTACAAAGCTTGTGAAAGCCCTGAGCATGTGAGTGGAAAATGCAGATATAAGCTTTACTATGGGGTGATCTAACTGGATATTTTAGTTGAGGATGTGCTATCATGGTCTTTCATTTCTTTTCCTTTCTCTCCCTTCCCTTCTGTCCAGAACCGTCCCATCTCTTCTCTTCTCTTAGGCTACTAAGCTTCCTGATAGAAGATTCTTCAAATATTTTTCTTGGAGAGTAAAGACCTGGCTTCAGTGTTTCGGTCACCCAAGGAACCCAGTGAAGGAAAGGTGCTGCATGTAAATCAGCACCTTTTATATGCACGCTCATATTTTCTTCAGTCTGAAGTATGGTGCCTAGTTTGCCTATAATGAGACTCTGTTGCTGCTTATTCTTTTTAACTTTTTCATCCACAGAATAAATATCCAGTTGTTTTGCAAAATGGAGGAGAAGAAATCATCTTGCTAAGCAAAGCAGAGAAAGGGATTTGTATTCTCGAGTGACTCTTGAACAGGTTTTCAGCTAGTTATCCTTAGTCTAGCCTTCTTGTCCTTTACCCCGCATCCAAGATGCCTAGTGACTTTCAGGATTCTATGGAAAAAATTAAATTGGTTCTGAATTGACCCTTTATGGATTTATGATTCAGATCTCTTGGCTATGTTAGGTATATTTCCACTCATTTTAATGCTTTCCAGCTTCGACACTTGTGATACAATTGCCTTTTTTTTTTCTTTCTTTTCACTTTTGTGGGTTAATGACTTAAAAATTCACATTATTGTTGGTTTGGTGGAATTTCATTAGATAAAAAAATAGATGTGTGTATTCAATCAACTATCCTTACTTTAATTTCTACTCACCTTCAGCTTTTTTTGAATTGTACTGGGAAGATTATACTAACACCATTACAGTGTCTGGCAGAGTTAGTAATACGCATTTGCTAAATTAACTAACACATGAAGAATGAATGAATAAATGAAGAAAGAAAACTTGACTGTCTTTCTAGTGATATTGATGAGCAAATTAGTAAATATAATAGTAAATAGAAACATTTGAGAACATACATAGAATATTCATCACTTGCAATTGAAGGTTAAAATTTGAAAGAACATGTATTTATGAGCAGTGAACAGATGGCTGTGGATATGAAGTTAAAAATAGGATTTTAAAATTCTTATTGTTGAAGACATTGGATCTTACAGTACTCAGAATAATGTAGTTAGCAAAACATTCCTGTCTGATCACAGTAATTTAAGCCGAAATATCAGATGAGGGAATTCTCAAAAAAAAACTAGATTTCGTAAAAGAATGAGGTATGTCATGTAATCACTGTAGAGAGGATGCATAGGAAGTGCAATAAAGATATTGATATATAGAGCTTCAGTAACTGTTTACCAAAACTATGCAAATAAAGTGAGGACCTGATATTTTAGTAAAAGTAGGTGGATGTGTTCTCGTGGTTATGCCAGAAATTCAATAGAATAGAAGTCATAATTAGAATATGGCTGTTGCTTTTAAGAAGCAATTCTAGTCAAAGAAGTTGGATGTAAGGAAGTACATAGATGCAAAGTAATCCACCAACCCAGATAGGGACAGTGGTACTCACCAGATATCCAATTTATATCCCAATTCTTGCAATTAGGCAGGATTAACTATATGCCTGGTTCTGAGCAATAAATTATGGGCAGAAGTGATGTGTAATGTTTCTGAGACAGAGCATTGAAAATATGCACATGATTTTCCAGCCAGCACACAGTGAATCAGTGAATTGTGAAATTCTGGGTAGTAGAGATACTGTCAGCCTGGGACCTTGAATAACTACATGGAACAGAAGACTCTCCCCACTACCAGGTCTACTTGAGCATATATCATGAGCAAGAAATAAACTTTCTATGTTGTTGCTTGTAAGCAATTTACATGTTATGGTTAATTTACTAGTGCAGCATAGCCACCTAATCAAGATAAATTCATGAATGAATTTAGTGATGATTATTAGAATGATAGAAAGCACAGTTTAGCAAAATTTTAGCAAAGAAAGAAAAAACACATGTGAAATGAGAAAATCTTATCCACATTTTGACTGGAAATTTTATTCAATTAAAGCAGAAGAGTTGATCCTTTTTTATTTGCCTGGCTGAAAAGTCAAGAATTTGAAGATCTGTTCTGTCTTACTAACGAACAATTACTAAACGGTAGTTAGAGCATGGAACTAAATTATTGGCACAAACTGATCATCATTAAAAAATATAAATAGGAATTAGGATGTATAATCAGAAACATGAACTTCAGGAAATACGTTAAGAACTTCACAGAAATAAAAGGCATCACACCATGGATTGAAATAATAAAAAGAAATAGATTGAAGAGAGGGAATGTTTGTAAAAACACAAAGTAAAGAAATGTTAAAATATCTAAGAAATAGTAAAAGGAAAACAAGCTGCTAAAAAAATTACCATAATCATATAGATTGCTATTCTATCAGTTTAGATTTTTAAAGGATCAAGAAACATACAAGCAAATAAAAAATACTGACTTAAACTTCAAAGGATATTGACAATGAGATTAGACTAGAAATGAGACAAACAGAAATAGAAGGTTTTTAAATTTTGTTTTGGTCATAAAAAAGAGAGACCCACAATTGAGGCAATGTTTACAGAAGACAAAATTAAACAGAAGTCGGTTTTATTTTGCTGCATCAAAGAAGATGGTCTTGAAATTGAGAAACATAGCATCTTGCTTTAATGAGAAAAATAAATGAAATAGGGGTATATGAAGAGGCTACATATGTAATTTAATTTCATCATAAACACCAGGCTTGTATAAATTAACTAACAGAATAGTGTAAGAAATATATATGTATATCCATATCTGTACCTCTCTTTCTCTCACATCATAGAACAGTTGCCGGAAATATTAGAGAAATCGTGGAGGATAGGAAGAGAACCAAAATCATGGAGAATGGAAATAGAACCAAAAAATGAAGATTGCAGTTTTTGAAAAATATGGATTCCAAAAATTATAATCTAAGTAAAATGAGCATCTTTAAAAAATTTTTTAGGTTTCTTCCTTCTCTAGGATTAAGATCTCATTTGTTATTTGACAGATCCTCAGTGTAAAAAGTTTCTGGCACATAGTAGGCAGTTATAAATATCTGTTGAATGAAGGACAGCTTCTTCAAATCATGTAGAATGGAAATAAAATTCCCTTCCTAGGCTCACTATGCTTCTATTTTATAAATTTGAGTTTGAGTCATCTGACAAACCTGAAAAAGAAATGTTAGAAAATGGACTATTAAACAAAGTTATTGGAGTAATCATAAAGGAATTTTAGGGGTACTAGGAACCAGCACTAATTCAATAACAGCAAGCCTTGCTGAACTAATGTTACTTATTTACTGGGATTGTATTTCTGAGTTTTAGAAAAGTTTAACATATTCTCATATAATGTATATAGTAACACATTTTTTAAAAAAAGTTGATCAATAAATAAAGTCATGAGCATTCTAACCTCTTTGCCAAATACTAGTGAGAGTAATGGATAGATGTCTGTTTCGTTCTATAGTTGGCCCCCTCAAAATTATCATGATTTTGATGAATCATAAAAAGCATGCTTATTGAATTTTATAATGACACAGCTCAGAAATCATGCTAATGCTCTGCAATAGTGAATCCCTCTATTTGAATAAATGTGGAATGACTGAAGTAAGGTTGAGCAAGAGAAAATCCAAGGTTTGTCAGATGACTCAAAACTCAAATTTATAAAATAGAAGCATAGTGAGCCTAGGAAGGGAATTTTATTTCCATTCTACATGATTTGAAGAAGCTGTCATTCATCCAACAGATATTTGTAACTGCCTACTATGTGCCAGGAGCTTTGTACACTGAGGATCTGTCAAATAATAAATGAAATCTTAATCCTAGAGAAGGAAGAAACCTATAAAAATTTAAAATATTTCAGGGTTTGTAGTTCAGAAGAGAGATTATACTTTTCTGTTTAGTTCTAAGAGATAAGAACCAGTGGCCTAAGGCATAAGTATTCAATATAAACAAATCCTTTCTATCCACTGAAACTGCTCATCAACAGAATAGGATGCTTGGTAAGGTTTGAGCCCCACCTCTTTCTGGCAGATTCTTATCTGGTGTGGATGTTGATTTGGTGTGAAGGATGCTGCTTGAGTTTCTGAAAAGATGATCTCTATTGTCCCTCCCAAGACCCTATAGTGATATTATTCTTAGCAGGCATGCCCTGAAATATATAGCATGGATGCTTTTATATCTTTAGAAATATCGGTTCATGGCTAGCAGAAAATTGGAGAGACAGGGTAATAGTGGATATACTAAATTTAAGTAACTTGGATTTCAATTACAAAAAAAGCAATAGAGGAGTTGTGAGAAATAAAGCAAGCACTTCATAAGAGTATTTATTTTATTTTATTTTTTTTATTTTTGGCTGTGTTGGGTCTTCGTTTGTGTGCGAGGGCCCTCTCCAGTTGTGGCGAGCGGGGGCCACTCTTCATCGCGGTGCGCGGGCCTCTCACTATCGCGGCCTCTCTTGTTGCGGAGCACAGGCTCCAGATGCGCAGGCTCAGTAGTTTTGGCTCACGGACCCAGTTGCTCCGCGGCATGTGGGATCTTCCCAGACCAGGGCTCGAACCCGTGTCCCCTGCATTGGCAGGCGGATTCTCAACCACTGCACCACCAGGCATACTTTTATACAATAATGAGGTGTTATTGTCACATTTTCTTTTACTGCAAAGTGTGCATTTAAAGAAAGACTCATAAATTAGGCTAAGCTCAAGGTGCAGGGTTTTCAATTCTTATATTTTCTCACAAAAATACCATAGCTCTAAGTGGGAGTCCATGGGGACATGAATAAGTTTCTAGTTTTAGTTAAGGGAGAAATCTGCCACAGGAGGGGAGTTAGAGGTATGATTTTGATTCCCTGCAGGATAGAAGAGTTGACATCATTAGAATTAAAAACCCATCAATGCCCAGCATGTCGTTGAGGCTGTAGTTGGAAATGCTAAGTGATACTGATACACAAATATTTTCAGGGTCATTTGCAAAAAGAGAGTAGAGTCAGAACTAGACACTTTTAGACTTACTGAACAGAAAAGGAAAATGAAACACAAAATAGTTGAGTTTGCAGAGGTGTAGTCCTATTTCAAGGTTACTGTTAGTTAAAGAATTGACACTAACTCTAAACCTTTCCCCACAAACAAACAGCACAGGAGAGACATGAAGTATGTTAGCTGTTCACTCTGCTAAAAATTTAGCCAATTGATTCCATAGAGATTCTGGCTTAAAAGGTTAAAAAACCTTGCTACTCTAATTCTGATTTCCCAGGGTGACCACTATAAGATTAAGTGAGAAAGAACGACAATGAAAAAGACAGCACAGAAAATCTGAGCAATAATTCCACTTTAATTAGACAAATTTTTATTTGAAACAGAAAATCCAAAGGGAGAATGTAATTCACTCTACAACAGTTTATATTATTTTTAAGTTCATACATTTTAGTTGTAACTCCTTTACAAAACATGCCAATAGTAATTTAATTAATTTAATCCTAGATCATTTAAAGGGAAAATTCCTAGATCAATATTTTGGATGGTTTGGATGGTGATTTAATATGCTAATATCTTTATATCAATATTTCTCTTTGCAGTTTCCCAGTCCCCAAAACTGTGGAAGGTAGCAGAACTTGCCACCCCAAAATATCTCTGTCATAATGATATTTTGAGCTGGTTATTTTTAAAAAACAGCAGACATGGGGCAAGCTCTGAAAACCAAGTAGAAGTTACCCTTTTGTAAGAGACATTTACATTTATAAAGGAAATCTCCATTGGTAAGGGTGCCTTCCTGTCTGTACCAGGGAGAGAAGGGTGGCTAAATCTCTAGAAGCTTATCAATGAAGAGGGCAGGGACTTAAATCTGCATGACAACTATACCCTTGTTTACTGTGCTTTACCTGATAACCTCCAGTAACTGGCTTCTCCACCCCCAACATCTTCATTTTGTCTTTAACTGGAGATAGTATTTAAGGTGGTGGCTTGGGCTGTTTTAGGAGTCACTTGGTTTTCCAGGGTCTCTCCCAAGTATACAGTAGGTATACATGTTATCAAACTTCTGATAGTTTTTTTTTTCCTATTAATCTGTCTTTTAGTACAGGGTGGCCTCAGCAAGAACCTAAAAAGGGAAAAGGAAAATTATATTCCCTCCCCTACAACTGCCTTTAGCTTTCATTGTTATGCCTCATTCATGAAAAGAATAGAGAACCTAAATACAGCACCTTTTTGAAATTTCTAACTGCCAATGCCATTCAATGGCATGTATTAACCCAAGTGAAGAATAACTTAACTTCCTTCCTTTTGTTCATTTCTTTGGAGATAGGAGTAGCAAGTATTTGCCAAGTAATTTAATAAGCTTTTAAATTTTGCAGTTGAGGATTTATCACTGAACTTAAATTTCAAGGCATAAATACTATTTATTTTGACAATCACAAACTTTACAAATGATAAGAAAAAAGAAAAGCTCTAAATAACTCATCAGTAAATTAATCAACTTGGCATCTCATTCCCCTTTTCTTTCCAAGCTAAGCCAGTAGAGCCACTGTTGCCATAACTCAAGCAGAAGAGAATGAAGAAAGTCGGAGAAGCTGAAATGAATATATGTATTCTTTTTTGTCTTCTGTAGTCTGAGCAAGTGTTTTTTTATTCTCAATCATTAATATGCGTAGGAATCGTCTGGGGATTCTGTTAAAATGAAGATTCAGATTCAGTAAATCTGAGCTGGGGGCCTGAGATTTTTATTTCTAATTAACTCCTGGGTTATGGTAATGTTGCTGGGCCTGGATTACACTTTTAATAACAAGAGTCTTCAATCTTAATTTCTTATTCTTCTCTTGATGTTGTTGACCTAAAGAAAAAGGAACAACCTAAGAGCTGTAATCAGGGGCCTTACTGAGGACTATAGCCTGAGAAACAGCCTCTCAGTAGCTCTAAGAAAACTGCTCCAAAGAGTCAGAAGGAGAAGCCTAGTTTATGTATGATTTTTTGTCTAGGGAATACATGCAGTTAAGCATACATCTTGGTAAAAGATTACTGCTATTCACAAAAAACAGATTCATTCAACTTAATGATTTTAGTGCTTTTATTTGTATGAGAAGATGCAAGAATCTGGGTTCATTAAAATTCTTCCTGAGATATACATCTAAGGGGGCTGTTTTCCCAAAGCCCAGAGTCCCTCATCCTGTTTCTATTCCCAAATTCCTCTCAGGGTACACTATCAATCAGTGACTACAGTGGCTGATGAATTAAAGCTGGGTGCTAAGCAATACTATTTGTTCTTCTTGGTTTACACTTACATTTTCCTCCTAATGTTATTGTTTGAGTTGTTCTCATTTGAGTCTTCTCAGTATTGGCTAGTTTATCTTGGTGTTTCTACGTTGGATTTGTCTTTTTGTAAGAAATGCTCTACTCTTTAATTTTTTTGAAGCCCAAATTGTGGTATTAATAGAGAAGGGTGGAGAGTATGATGCAATATGATGGTTTCGTTAGCGTTTCAGAACAGGCCTCCCCAAAATGTGCCATTTTTGGCATGTGGATTATTTTGTGCAATGGAGAGCCTGTAGCTCAAGAGAACTACTGCCTCTTCCTTAACTATTTAGAAGAATTTAAATTGGGGATTTTTCCCCAAAAGAACACTATTACCAGAGGAAAATTTTATCTAAATGGCCCTATCTATATATGGCAGGGCAAGCATTTAATTACCAAACATCTGCTCTTATTATCATCCTGTGAATGACCCTCCTGTCCTTGGAAGCCTTAGGCCTCCATCCCATTCCTTAGCTCAGGATGGCATATATACCTCATTTTATGAAATTGAAATTTGATTTTATCCTGTTAATCTGTCCCATGTCAATTTAATTCTTAGACCAGCCAGAAGAACCTAGGAGGATAGAGGAAAATTTTCTTTCTCTCTGACATTATCATGGGTAAAGCCTGTAAGTGGATGTAGCATGAGCTTTGGAGGAAGCTCCAGAGCAGAGTTCAGAAGAGAGGGACACCGCTGAGTTTCAGCTTTCCCTCTTTATTTTGGGTACTAGATCAATATAAATAGCTCTAGTTTCCATTCATTGAGCATCTTCTCTATTCTAGGTCCTCATTTAACCCTTTTAAGAATTTTTGTTTTTAAATATTTTAATTAACTTAAAAGCTTATTATCCTTGTTTTACAGATAGGGAAAGGTCATGAATCCCACTTAAAAGGTGAGGGTTAGTAAGTCTGTACAAAGTTAAATAAACACTTCTAAATTCAATTTCCGAGGCCAGCATTACCTTAATTCCAAAACCAGGTAAGAGATTACAAAAAAGGAGAAAAATTTTAAATTACAGACCAAAATCTCTCATAAACCTAGATATAAAAATCACCAACAAAATATTAGCAAATTGAATCCAGCAAAATAGAGAAAAAGCATTCTACACAACAACCAAGTGAAATTTATTCTAAGTATATAAGACTGGTTCAAAATATAAGACTCCATCAATGTAGTCTACCATGTCAATAAGATAAGGAAGAAACTCATATGATCATATCAATTGATACAGAAAAAGTATTTGAGAAAAACCAATACCATTAATGATAAAAAACTATCAGCAAACTAGAAAGAAGGAAACTTCCTCAACTTGATAAATGCATCTACAAATAAAATCTGCAGCTGACATAATAGGTAATGGTGAAAGACTGATTGCTTTCCCTGTAAGATTGTGAAGATTGCAAAGATGCCCATTTTCACTGCTCTTATTCAACATGGGACTGAGAATTCTAGCCTATACAGTAGCGGAAAAAAAGGAAATAAAGTCATACAGTTTGAAAAGGAAGAAATACAACTATCCCTGTTTGCAGATGACGTGATTGTCTAGATAGAAAATCTCGAGTCTTAAAAAAAACTTGAATAGGTAGGGTCAACAAGTTTGCTGAATACAAGATCAACATGCACACACACACACACAAGAATTATATTTCTATTTACTAATAAGGAACACATTAAACTTACATCAGAAATGCAGTACCATTTATAAATGCTCCAAAGAATATGAAATGCTTAGCCATACATCTAACAAACATATGCAAGAGCTGTAGGCTGCAATGTATAAAATGTTGATGAAAGAAATAAAAGAAGACTGGAGTAAATGGAAAGACATATCATGCTCAAGGATTGGAGGTTTCAACATAGGACATATAAATTTGATGCAATTCCTATCAAATTCCCAGCAAGGTTTGTGTACACATAGATAAGCTTATTCTAAAGTGTATTTAGGAAAGACCCTAGAGTACTGAAAGCAATTTTGGAAAAGAAAAATAAATTGGGAGAAATCACTCTTCTACTGTTAGGACTCACTATGTTATAGTAGTTATATAGTAAAGTGAAATAGACATTGTAACACTGTTACAGAGAAAGTTACATAGATCAATGGAACCGAATAGATAACCAGAAATAGATCCACACAGGTATATGCAATCATTTTTTGACAAAGTTACACAAGCAATTCAATGGAGGAAAGAAATGTTTTGGAGAAATTTTACATACAAAGGCATTTAAAAAAACAACCCTCTGCCTATGTCTCACATCTTAATAAATATGAGTACATATATAGCTGGTGAAATATGAATGAACTCTGAATCATACCAATGATAATTGCCTGATTTTAAGATTGCATTATTATTATACAAGATGTCAACACTGGGGGATGCTGGATACATGGTAAATTGGACCTCCTTTTACATTCGTCTTCAACTTTCTATACATCTATAATTTTTTTGAAATAAACATTTAAAAATTGTCAGTAGTTCATTTAAGATCCTACACAGCTTGAAGAACATGCTGCTGACTTTCTAACCTCTCCAGAGCTGGAGTTCCTATCTGCTGCTCCATACTATACTCTTCTAACTTCTAGCAAGCAACGTTCTGGCGTGGAGGTAGGAGGGCAATGCCAGGTTGTGGAAGTTAATATAAGGTATACAAATTCTGTAACTAAAGATATATCCTGACTTACTGTTTGGGAAACCCCATCTTACTTGGAAAGTTGGGTTTATAACCTCAGTAAAACACCAATTCCTCTTTTCTTTCCTGACTCACATTTTCTGTGCTCACTACTAAGTATAAACTATGTTGCGATGGAATTCTAGGGGAAAACCTCCAATGTACCTGTTTGCACATCTTCTTTCTTAAGGGTTACATTCTACCCTCCTGAAAGATATTTTTTAAAATTAATTAATTAATTAATTTATTTTTGGCTGTGTTGGGTCTTCATTTCTGTACGAGGGCTTTCTCTAGTTGTGGCGAGCGGGGGCCACTCACTGTCGCGGCCTCTCTTGTTGCGGAGCACAGGCTCCAGATGCGCAGGCTCAGTAGTTGTGGCTCACGGGCCCAGTTGCTCCGCGGCATGTGGGATCCTCCCAGACCAGGGCTTGAACCCGTGTCCCCTGCATTGGCAGGCAGACTCTCAACCACTGCGCCACCAGGGAAGCCCAAGATTTTTAAAGGACAGAACTATTTCCTAACTTTAATTACAATTTCAAGCAACCACTATTGTAAAGACCTTTCTGTAACTTAGTTTCCAGTTATTTTTCACTCTAAAATGTTTAAAGTTGGTTCTTCCTCCCTAAGTGAATTCTTTGCAAATTGCTAGTTCTGTTTTTTGTTTTCTCTTCCTTCTCTCTGTTTTAAGCATATAGAATCACATCTGCTTAACTCAGGGACTGTTAAGATTTCATGGGGATTTGGGGAGTAGGAGGCATCCTAGCCTGGAGATTGTTATTACTTTTTGATCCCCCTCCGGGAAGCAGTCTAACAATTCCTCTCACACCTTCCACCAAAAGTTTTCTCCTCAGGCTAATTGACTGTTAATGGAAGATAAGTAAGGCATTTAAACATCTACATCTTCTTAGTATACATGATTTATATCACCCTCTTAAAAAACAGGATTTAGGTAGCAGTCATTCTTTTTTTTTTTTTTTTTCCTTTGTCACATCAGAAACTGGGTTTGTGGGATGGATTGGGAGACAGATTTTATTTTCTACTTGAGTTCTTCCAGGAATAGTAGTGAACTGCTAAAGTTGAAGTTATAGGGGTATAAGGACAGCTAGTTTTTTACATAACTAATCTATAGTTGAATTTTATTTGAAAAAGATACTACATTTTCATTTGAAAATAGAGTGTTAGCCAGATAAATATCACTTCTTTTCTGTGAAAATTAACTCATGAATTTAGATTTTGGTAGATTAGGAGTCTATATGCATAGCATCTAATCTCTGAACCGGTTTTTGGCCTCTTTAATACAACAACTTTAAAATTACAAATTACACCCTTTAGTTTCCCTGGCTAAATAAATAAATAAAGATAAGGTCATTTAATTAGACTTGTTTCAGACTTGCTATGGAAATAGCTAGTCATGAATGAAAAATGAAGTAGAATCTCTGGAGTAGGATGTGCTCTGACTGAGTATTGTCTTACACAGTCTGTTCCCTGACGGTGATTGTTACAAGATGGACCAAGAAATGAATGAGTGGCTCCCCAAGAGAAATACATTCTATGCACATAGTTATCTGGGCCAGTTGTTTGAAAACAAATATTTTCTAAAATATAAATAATTCAGTTAGCTTCAGGAAGCAGTCCCTTATCCTGTAACTCTCTTGAAGCTGTTCCTTCTCTCAAGTTACACTTATTGTTCAAGCATCAATCAGCTCTTACAATAACCTTCAACCTGCCCTTCCGAATTTCCCCAAATGCAAGTTGTAGTCATTATTATCACCGGAGTTAACTTTCTCAAATGCAAATCTTCCTATGATACCCTCTTTAAAAATATCTCATGATGTTTCAGCCTTGCTGTCTGTGCCATGAGTAGCGTCTTCACTTTGGCTGGCTCAAAGATTACCCTGTAACATGCAAACTGTATGTGAAACAAGATTATAAACAGCTGCACTTATTCCAGGAATGGCAATTTTACTTAAAAGTTGGGTAAACTCTTTAAATAAAAAAATACCGATTTATTACAGGATAGCATGAAATGCCATATGAATTTTGAAATGAAATAAGAAACCCTGAAGAAATGTCATGCTTGTAAAATCAATCTTCTTTGGATTTTGTGTTCAGACTCCTTATCATAGTGTATAATTCTTTTAACAGTTGGACCCCAGCTAACACCATATCCTGCGACTCCTTACTACTTAACATTCCTCTGAGCTATCTCTGATGGACTACTAGTACCGTTTCCCCAAACTTCCCATGCTCTTTGTGCATCTCTGAATTCTTTCATGCTGTTCTCTCTGCCTAAAATACCATTTCCCAGTTTCTCTGAGTTGTGAATTGCTATTCATCCTTAAAGTTAACAAATTCATTCAAACTACATAAATATATTATTCTTTCCTCTGTATCTAAAAATAATACTTCCCATAAATCTATTCAAGTATATTTTATGTTGTATCATGCTTATTTTATGTATTTGTTACTTTTACTAGTTATGAAAGCTTTGAAGTTAAAGGATACGTCTTATTCAATTTTTGTCTTCCTGCAGTGTTTTATAATATGGCCATAAATCAAATACTTTAACACTCCTCCTTCCAAAGTTTCATTTAGATCCCCTTTCCTTGAGTGTGGGCTGTACTTTGTGACTCCCTTATAACAAACAGAATGTAGTGGAAATCACAGAGTATAGCTTCCAAGACTAGGTCATAATCAACACAAAATTTAGTACCTGGAAGTGATCCATCATGCTGCCATGACAGAGATGTAAAATCTCTTTGGAGCTGGACAATGAATAAAACTGGTAGGATTTTGAAAAGAAAAGTGGTAAAGGTTTTAAAAGCCTTGAAAAAACTCTATGTAGAAGAATGGTGACAATTCAGAAGGCTTTGTGTGAGGGCTAAAAATAAAGCTGTCAATGATTCCTGCGAAAACATGGAAAGTAGAAAATATGCCTAATGAACTGGGAGATCTAGCTATGGAGCTTTCCAGAACCACTGTTGGAAGATGCCATCTGATTTCTTTTTGATACTTATAAAATGTGAGAAAAGAGAGATGAACTAAAGTTAAGTATTGTTAAACACAAAGGAGCAAGATTTGATTGCTTTGAAAATTCTCAACCACTCCAGATAGTAAACACTGCCAAGAAAACATGCTGTATAGATGACATCAAGACTGGGACTGTAAAATCTTTGTTAAGATCTCATAAAACGCTGAGGTGAAGCTTCAGAATACCATTCAGTCAGAAAAAAGCTCCTCCAAACATTTTAAGGGTATGCCTTGCACATCCTCTAAATCAAGTAATAGAGGTACTAAGGAGCTTAAGGAAATTGCCCATCAGCAAAAGTCTAAAATAGAAAAGGGCATATGTCAAAGGAGATTTGTCAGTGTGACCTTTGGCACATTAAGATTAACAGGAGATCCAAACAGTTTTAAAAGAATTATTTTGGTGGAAACAATGTCATCTTGGACTGAAAGGGACAGTTTAAACTGGTGGTAATTTTGCCAATATAATTTTGATCCTCAAAGTTCTTGCATGCATTGGATAAACTACCTGGCATGTTGTAAAGACATTCCAGCAACTATATAAAGTCCACATTTTGAGGTACTGAGATATTCTACCAATAACCAGTGAGAAACTGAAGTCTTTAGCCAGTGGCTCTGTGATTGAGCCAACTTGGTAGGGTATCATGTAGTCCAGGTAAACCTTAAAGTGACTGAAGCTCCAGCTAATATCTCAACTCTAACATCATGAGAGACTCCAAACCAGAACCACCAGTAAGTTGCTCTTGTATTTCTGATTCTCCGAATCACTGATATAATAATTTGTTGTATTCCATTAAGTTTGGGTTAATTTGTTACACAGCAAGAGATGACTAAAACAATTCCTTTTGTCATCTACTGTATTGTTTGGTGTGTAGTTCTCAGTTATCAAATATTTGCTGGAAGAGAAAAGGAGAGAAAAGATGAAGACAGAGTGGGTGGAATACAGAATAGAAAAAATATGGAGAGAAATCATGATATTTAAAATAATTTAAAGGTTTCTCAATGAAAGTTTTTTCATAATATATGTTAAAAGTTATTTGGCTTTAAAAGTAAAAATGTCTGAATTTATATCAACAAATTAAGACCAAGGTGGTGGGCACTGATAATGACCTTTTCTGCACATCACATAGGCATTCTATTATGATTTTCATTAAAATTTGTCATTTAATCTTAGCACAAATTCTGGGAGTTAGGTTTTATCTCCAATTTATATATGAGAAAACAGCCTTAAAGATATGAAATAACTTGTCACAGTCGTAAACCCAGTAAGTAGCAGAGGGAGAATCTGATCCCACATCTATCTGGTTCCAAATTTTCTAATGTTTTGCTGTTGTATGAAACATATATTATTAATGACGCCTAGTAGATCTGGAATAACAAGGAACTTTCTTTTTTCATTTATGTATTATTAATTCAGATTATTTACTAAGAAGTTAATACTAAGTATTTACTAAGAAGTTAAAAGTATTTATTAGCAGAATATTTCTGGAGTCAACTGTGTTCAACTTTGTTTGCACATCAGCTTTGCCTGAGGAGACTTTTAAAAAATACAAGTGTGGGGTGCAACATAAGTAGGCCTAGTAATCTGTTTTTCATAATCTCCATAGAATGCAAAGTAGGGAAAAATGGTTCTAGGCATTGACTCTAGACAATTCTAACTTTTCTTCTCTTCCAACTCACGTTGGTGTTTCAACTTTGCCCTTCCCTTCCTTTTTCTTTCTTATAAAAACATCTGTTGACTGTCTCTTAGATGTTTAACACTTTAATAAAAATTTCTGCATATAACTAAGAAGTAGAAGGATTAGATCATACATTGAGTAGAATTCTGAGATCCTTTACTGAAAATAATATTGTCTGTTGTCTATAATGACGATACAGGGAATAAAGGGTTGAACTGGTGGTAATGAACATATGCAACAATCTGAGAAAAATTGCCTATTTGCTTCTTACTCAATTAGAGTTTCTCCTACGTTTAGCCCTTCAGTATATACCACAAAATTTATATCCCCAAAAATTATTTTTCTTATATTCCTGTATACTTTAAGAATCTCTAAACAAATACTATTATTTATCTATAACATTTTTAACTTTATGGTTTAGGTATCAGCCACAGAAATATTGTACACATTTGCTCATTCACTTAAAAACAATCATTTTACTTTCTGGACCTTTATCAGTTGTGGGTTTTTGTTTTTGTGTATGTGTACGAACTTTACAAATTTATTTTATAAGTTCAAAAATTTCTTTTAGGTCACCCAAGTAATTGCTGATTATGTTCTTCTGGCCTGTGGGATTGTGAAAGCATGTTGATGATATCAAAACAAGAAAAATAATCACTTCTATTCCTAGAGCCCTGAAAATGTTACTTTGTCCTTCTCCTGACATTCTGCATGACTCTTTTGACTCCATGGTTTGCACTTGAGCTGTTCTCACTGTGGAGAGAGCCCTCGATTCCCTTAAATCTAATAAATTCCAATTAAGGACTGCTAGTTCCTGAGTTGCATACCCTAAGGACACATGTTAATGATGAGTTTAAAATGGTGTCCTATTAGAGGCTTACAGAGTGCCGGCCACCTTAGCACTTCATTTTTAAAATGAGTGATAATTGGTAAGACTTTTGCATTCCTATTTAAAAGATAAGGAAGTACAGATTCAGGGAACTTCAGGACTTCATCAAGGTTACCCAGACAAGCCACACTTAGAACTTCTTAGATTATGAGTAGGTTAAATAATTGAATGACAGAACTAAGATCCATTTCAATAAGACCCACAGTTTTAGTGTTTGGAGATATATGTGTGTGTGTGTTTGTGTATAGATATATATTTGGATTTGGGGAAGAGGATGTTTCTAGTTTTGCTTTCATTTTGAAAGATCTGTCCAGATTTTTATGAAACGGAATTCATTGGAACATTGGCAGAAATTCCATTTTGTGCTATGGAAGAGTGCAGCAAAATTTAGGGCCTGATTCTATGATTTGCAGCTATGATGAAGGTTGTTCTTCATGAATCTTTTGAACTGTAAGATTATACAGGAGAAAGTGAAACTATTTGGTCACCATCATCACATTCTTAGAAATGAAATTTGCAACATGTACATTTGATACTTCACACCCTTCTTCTACACCCTGCCTATATGGGGCCTTTTCTGTGTGTAATAATATATGAATAGGCCCAAAATTAGTACAGTTAATCTCTTCTATGTCCCAGGGTACTAAATCCTCCATTAACTCAATTCTTGTTGAAGCATAGAAAGAAAATGCCCTGGAAAATATCCTGGTGATTGTATTTTTCCTTATGCAGTCTGAACCTAGGTATCATTTATATAGGCAACATACAATTATATAGGAAAACCTCTAAATACCACAGGCAGACTTTCATAGATTCAAAGTATTAAGGGATAGAAAGTGGTCTTAAAATGAATCTAACAAAGCCTATTATATGTATATAGTTTTTATTTAAGATATGAAATCAGCTAGATTCCTATCTTTTCAACAAGAGAACATCCTAAAAAACACAATATATTTAAATTAAAATATCATAAATAATGTTAATTTTCTGTGAAAAAATTGGAAGGAGTATGTCTAATGATAATATAGTAATTGGAAGGGGAACTCGTCAAAGAAATGAACCAAGGGATAGTGCAAAAACATTATCATAATGAGAAATGAAACAGCACACCAGAAATTAGAAGCAGACATTAATTCTTATACACACACACACACAAATAACAACTTCAGAATGAAATCATATGACAGCATATGTCCTTAAGTGTGTAAAAGGGTCTCTGACTCATACCTGTGGTCAGGTTAGCTTTGAAGATGGAATAGGGTCAGATGAGGATAGTTCTAACGGCATTAGATTCCAAAAATCCATGAAGATGTTCAATCGGAGTTCTTCCCTTTGGGGCCATAGTTATAGGTCACATACCTGCTTCCCAGAAATATATCTTAGCAATTTGTCTGAAGAAGAGATAGGTTGGCAGGTTTCTACTTTGGGGCATAAAATATTTAGAACATTTCTAGGATTGCTGTAAAAGTTTGAATTTCCTACCATTTTCATACGTTTATGACCATTATCTTCTTGATCACAAAATTATCCCAAAGATGGAGCCAGAAGGAAGTTACTTTGCAATCCAAGTCATGTGTTAAGTAGTAGAGAGTGGTCAAGAAGCATCGACAGGAAAGTGCTCACTGGTAGTCTCTTAAGTATATTATTCTTTCAGGGAATTCTTTTCTGGAAGTGTAGTGATTAGGTCTTATCTTCATCTTATAAATCCCACAATGCCAAATCCCAAATTCTGTCAGTCGTTTGTTCAATAAGTAGCACCGACAGTGAGATTTATTAATTCCCTGATGTATCAAACTTCACCAGCTGTCTTGAAGTTGTAGAGCATAATGGTAGGATCTCAGAATCATACCTGTGCCTGACTTTCACATGGGGATAAACACTAGATGATGCAAATTAAATTTTTTTTTAATGAATTAGATCTACTATACAATTTTTGGGTTATCTTAAGGTGATCTGAAGCTAAATTTCTGTGATAATAACTTCCATTTTGCATTTTCTAGATATTACTGGAATAGATTTATAAAAGAAAGTGAAAAAAGTAAATAATTAAAGAAAAACTTGTGCTATATTTTTATCCACATCAAATTTCAACTATTATTGTGATAAATACACAATTTGTTCAGGCTTTTCCTTACTACTCAGCTCTGTTTAGGGAATATTTCCTAAAGCAGTGATATTTTTAGAGATATTTCTTTTGCTATTTGTGTAGTACTTTATAAGAGATAGATATTTGATGAAAATAGGAAATTTGAATTCATCATTTTAGGGTTTCACCCTGGAAAGCATTTTGTGTGCTAATAATACTGTAAACTATATTGTTCTATCTTTATAGTAATCAGTATTCTCACATGTTTATGGTTTATTTATCTGGTACTGAAAGGGAAAGTAGCCTCTGTTAGACAAAGTGTATATGACTCTTTACTCCAATTTAGAAGCTTTAGGAGTTTCCACAATTTATTGACTGAGACGTTTTCATAATGGGTCAGTTTCCAGAAGACATCCACTAAGGTTCAGCTCTTCACATGAAAATTAAGAAAAAAAAATACATTTAGAAAGATGGCACTTTAAATCTGTGACTTTAATGCAGCAGGAGTGCTGCCTGAATCTTTGTAAAGCAAGCAATACTGAGAAAATAGATATGGTTAAGAGGTTAAATAAAATATTTAAAAATAAGGATAAAGAAGGGAAGGTCTTCTCCTGATTCTCTGTTGCCTCATGGACTTTGGTTTCTGTTTTATGCCATGCAATGTTTACCACCACAGTCAGTGAATAGAATTTGTGTATTTAAATGTTTCTACTGTTATCCAGAAAAACTGTGAAGTGCTGCTTCAAGAGGTAGATGAGTATGATTTTTATCTTGGTGAGTACAGTTGTACTAATACGATGTCTAGTTAGGGCAAAGGATATTTATCAAGGTCTACTGCAAGTCTGTGATTAAATTCATGCCACAGAGAAGCAAATTTGTTTATTCTGAAATTTATTTGCTCATGTGAAATTGTTCCACATCTTTTCCAATTTGGTCCTGGAGGGCTACTTTAGTCTTTTTTTCCGCTACAGTGAGGTCCGTTTCAGTAGTTGCCATAGGATAAAGAAGTTTGAATATTTAGTAATTACGAGAATTCCCACAAGATCATTCACCACTTACTCCACCTTTTTGTCTTGGGTTTTGTTTGCTGCTCTGTGCATGGTGTTTTTTCCAGCAGACAATGTCAGAACAGGATTATTCCTCACTTTCTCTTATTCTCTGGAGTGTGAGTCACAATAAAACAGAACTCGTAATCCATTACGTTTTCTAACAATTAGAAAAATAACTGGTAAGCCTCTGTCTGTGCTCTCTCTTCCTCCTTCCTCACCAAAAATATATTACAGCAATTGGAAAGAACAGTTTGTCTCCTTGAAAGCAGAGGACGAACAAGGATACTAGCTCCTGTATTCCTATCTTTTAGTTTACAGCTGGATAAGTATGAAGAAATAAAGATGATAAAAGGCAATAAGTGTATGTGTACATCCCAATATGAAATAATGTTTTATCAAATGATAAAGTGGCTTTTTCTTTAAAAGGTCACTTTGTTTCCATAACTGTTATCTTATTTATTGTTGCAAAATCCTTTAGAGAAAACAAAAGACATGATGCTATGTGCACCCCATTGCCCACATGAGAAAACAGAGGCACAGACTGATAAGGAACTCACTCAAGAGGATGCATATGACCGTGACAAAAGAGGGATTCAAACCTTTGGAGTTCCAGCTTGCTTGTCTTGACCCTGCGCCATTTTGCCTCCTATATATATATTTTTCACAATCCAGGAAAACAAGCAATGTCTTCAGTGAGCTAGTAATGTAAGAAGTTAATAAAGGTCTAAAGAGGCTAAACTGCAGTAGTGGCACAGAATAGAATATCTAACTTAACCTTTTGTCGGCATATTTCCAAAGGCAGAGACACGCTTTATAAACTAGGACAACTGCACATAGCAAAGGAATGCCTTTAATTCATCTCACTGCAGATGGAAATATAATGTGCTAGTATTTCCATATTTGTATTTCCTCTTTAGTTGTAAACTCAGCTTTAAAGTCTTACTATAGTGAAATATTAAAATATACTGAGAATATATGATATGTATATATTTGACTATCAAATCTATGTACATAAAAATGACCGTAATCTGAGTGATGGGATTAATGTAAATGATTTCTTCTGAGTAAAGCATGAGGATATATTTAGAACCATTTAGGTTTAAATTTTATGTATGGAAACAAACTTAGAGATCTAGTATAAACACTTCATTTGAAGAAGAGAAAAATAAGGTCCAGAGAAGTGAAATGAGTTACCAAAGACTATCACATCTATATATCTACCATAGATGTAATTTATAATAGAAATTAGTTAAGTATTGCATCTGTATTTTGAAGGTAAGAAGACCTGAGTTTCTGAGTTTCTGAGAAGATCTGATAAACAGTGGTCTGGAAATTTCCCTTTCAGTACTATTTTTGGAGGGGATTTCTTCCAGGAAATGTTTTTCTTTGTACGTAGCAGGAAAAACAAGTCTTTAATCTCTCTTTTTCTGTGTAAGCAAGAGTGCATTTATGTGCTTGTGTAGATAGATGGATGAATGAATAGATGATAGATAGATAGAGAGATGGCATATATTAAAGTCTTAGAGGTCGTAGGAACATTGTTTTGGAAGAAAAAACATTTTAATTAAGTACTGAGGAGTAAATAGATGATTCCAAGTGGAATAATAAAGAGAAAAAATGTAAACATGAGGCAGTAATATGTACAAAGACACAAACATAAAAACACTAGTTTATTCAAGATATTCAAAACAAAAGGTTATTGTTTGAAATGTCAGGTATAAGTAAGAGACAGTGAGATTGAAGAAGTAGTTTAAAGGCAGATAATGAAGGATCTTTTATGAGAAGTAATGGATTTGAAATTTATAACTAGCAATGCAGTAGAATTAGGTTAGGTTTTAAACAGAGATTAGTGTAGCAGCAGGTAGGAGAAAGACCAGAAAGGGGAAATATTGACAACAGGAAGTTCAAAAAGGAAGTTGCTATAATGATTCAGACAAGAAATGATAAGAATCTAAACAAACGCAGTAGCAGTGGGGACAGAGCAGGACAAAGAGAAATAAGAGATGTTTTAATGGTTGAATGTGTTAAGACTTTTTTGCTAATGTTATATCACCTGTGAAGAGCATAGAGGAATCAAAGATGATACCATCATATCTAACTGGATATCAGAACATCAATAACTGAGATAATGAGTATGGGAGAAACAGATGGGAGTGAGAATGAAGGTACTGAGTACCGTATTTGATGTCCTAAGTTTTGGTTGCCAGTATTATTGAATTGGAGGTGTCCCAATCCAGTGACTGGATTGGGAGCTCAAGAGCTCTCTTGAACAAAAGAAGAGATAAAGATCTGAGAATCTCTAGTCATGTTTTGGTAGAAGCAATCATGAAATTATCCCAGGGAGTGTGTACAGAGAAATGTAAGAAGGCCAAGGACAAAATCTCAGAGAATACTAAAATGTGATAATAAGTGTTGAAAGTGGAGCCAATAAATGAAAAAGAAATAGTATTTTCAGATAACAGGAAGTAAGCTAGGCAAACGTGATGTCCAAGATTCATAGGAGAAGAGAATTTCAAAAAGTTAGAATGGTGAACAAGGACAATTGTGTTAATAAGAGTCAAAGAGATGAATGATTGAATATAGATCATTAGATTTGGCAGTTTGGGGATCATTGTAAAGTGAGTAAAAGCATTTCCAGACTGGAAGGAAGGAGAAAAAGATTGTAATGGATTAAAATATATTAGGGTATGAAGTATATAAACTAAAGCTAGACTTTCAGTAATATTAGTCAAAATGTAAAATAATGAGTATTAATTAAATTTTCTTTTTATTTACTGTAGAGATTATTGTATGAATGAGGCAACAGATCAAGGAAAAAGTATTAGCCATTAAGAGAGAGAGAGATTCCCACAAATTATTTTTTATGTAAAGTTGGATATTATAAGTTAGAACGAATTAGCTGACAACATTGTTGGTGGGTTGAAAAATTGAAATGTCAAAAATAGAAGATAACATCACAGTTATATAAAAAAAGGCAAAGAGTTCTCCTTAGGGAGAAGGTGATAATTATTTCTAATGGTCTATAAATGAAGAAAATTTTGTTTTCAAAAACATTTTAGCTTAAAAAAACTATGAAAATAAAGTTCTTCAGTATGAGGCTGAACTATAGAAAGTACCTAAAAGCAATCTTGTCAATTTTTGCCTTATTTTATATATCTTTGAGGTCTGTGTGTTTCTTGTGTATAATAAGAAAAATAAGATTTTTGAGATTTATGAGAATGAGACACAGTGACATGGGTACTTTCTTTCTGCGTCAACTTTGGCACAGGAAGACGAGTTAGAAAGTGGGCCCAATCAGCATGCAGTGGGCTGCACGCTGGAGGGAGAATTCATTTTCTTTGCCATAAGAATCTACTTAGTTTTCATAAAATTGGCAACTTTCTAAAAATAAGATAAAAAATATATGGCTTATTCTTTCTTAAACTAAAGAGATAGACTGAACCACGAGTCATTTTAAGTTTGGTGCATGAATACGTGTCATAGTAAAACACTGATAATAAAACATTCCATATTCTTTTTTGGCTGTGCTGCATGGCCTGTGGGATCTTAGTTCCCCAACCAGGGATCTAACCTGTGCCCCGTGCAGTGGAAACGTGGAGCCTTAACCGCTGGACCGCCAGGGAATTCCCAAAACATTCCATATCCTTAACAGTGCTAATTTGTTGGAGGACCACATTGTATCACTGAGATGACACTAGATAATAATTAAGGAGTCTGAACTTTAGCCCCAACTCTGTAAAAAATTCTGAATAGAGAGGAAATTATAATATTTTAAGGACTTAGTTGTCCTTCATTGTATATCAAAAGCTTAGGATGCAATAATATGCAAGAATCCCTCTAATTCTAAAATTTTGCAAGTTACAAAACCCAGGACAGACATCATATTTTCTAAAGGCAGTAGTATTAAACTAGGTTAGTATTTTGTTTTGTTTTGTTTTGTTTTTCCATTTACCAGAATGTATTGGGTTGGCCCCAAAATTTGTTCAGGTTTTTCCATAACATCTTACAGAAAAACCCGAACGAACTTTTGGGCCAACCCAATAACATACATAAAATAAAATGCACAAATTATAAATCCACAGTTTGATAAATTTTGGCAAATGATACACCAATCAAGATATGAAACACTTCCATCACTTCAGAAAGCTGCTTCTTCCTCTTTACAGTACCCATCCTACCTCAGGCAATCACTTATCTGCTGTATCACTATAGATTAACTTTGGCTATTCCAGAACTCCATATAAATAGAAAAATATCATTTGTACTCTTCTGTCTCTGGCTTATTTCACAGAGTATACTATTTTTGAGATACATTCATCCTTATTACTGCATTTATCAGTAGTTTATTCCTTACTGTTGAATAACACACCATTGTAGGAATATACCACAATTTGTTTTCCATTCTCCTGTTGATGGAAATTAGAACTGGTTCTAGTGTAAGGCTTTTCATTTATTTATTTATTTGGCTGCGTCAGGTCTTAGTTGTGGCACGCGAGATCTTTGTTGCAGCACACTGGCTTCTCTCTAGTTGTGGCGCTCGGGCTCTCGAGCGCATGCGTTCAGTAGTTGCAGCGCGCAGGCTTAGTTACCCCGCAGCATGTGGGATCTTATTTCCTTGACCAGGGATTGAACCTGCGTCCCTTGCATTGGAAGGCGGCTTCTTAACCACTGGGCCACCAGGGAAGTCCCAATGCTTTTCTTTTTTGAACTTCTATTTCATTACTCTTGTCTAAAATGCCTAGGATTAAAACTACTAAAATACTTTCCAGCATTGATGAATCTTCTAGTTATACCACATGCTTTCCAGGACTTAATTTTAAATTTTTATTAAATTATCAAATGGTTGCCATTATTTTAAAATGTAGTCATTCTAGTAAGTGTAAAAAAATATTCTCAGAGTGAATTTAATTTGCATTTCTCTGATGACTCAAGTTGAACATAGTTGTGCTTAGAGCTGTTAATGAAATCTGTGTCCAAACCTTTTGCCCATTGTTTTATTTAGTTATTTGTCTTCTTATTTTTGAGTTTCTAAATGTTCCTTATGGATTCTGGGTACAGTTCTTTGTGTGTGAGTGTGTGTGTGTGTGTGTGTGTGCATGTGTGTATACATATATTACATATACATACGTGTATATATTTTTTCTTCCAATCTTTGGTTTGTATTTTTAATTTTATAATGGTATCTTTAAAAGAAAAATAGTTTTTAAAAAATTTATTTTATTGAATTACAGTTGATTTACAGTGTTGTGTTAATTTCTGCTGTACAGCAAAGTGATTCAGTTATACATATTCCTTCCCATTATGCTTTATCACAGGCTATTGAATATAGTTCCCTGTGCTATACAGTAAGACCTTGTTGTTTATCCATCCCATATATAATAGGTTGCATCTGCTAATCCCAAACTCCCAATCCATCCCTCCCCCAACCTCCCTCCCCCTTGACAACTACAAGTCTGTTTAAAGAGCAATAGTTTTTAATTTAAATTAAATATATTTAACTCTCTAATGGTTAATACTCTCAGTGGTATTCGTCTCCTGCCTATGTTATGCAATGCTTGCCTACCTCAAGTTTGTGAAGATTTTCTCCTTTCTTATTGACCCATTTCAAATTACTTTTGACAATGGTCAACTTAGGAATTGAGGTTCATTTTTTTTTTTTTTTCAGTGTAGATAGTCAGTTGCTCTAGAGCCACTTTTTGAAAAGACTATTGTTTCCACATTCAATTACTTTGTAACCATTGTCAAAAGTCAATTGGCCATATATCATTAATTGACAATATTTCTATACTGTTTCATTGACCTATACTTCTGATGGAACACAAAGTCTAGATTCTTATTTTTTGTAATGTTAAAAATAAGTCTGAAGATCAGGTAGTATAAGTTCTTTAATTTAGTCCTTCTTTTTCAAAATGCTTGCTAATCTATATTCTTTGCATTTCCAAATAAGTTTTAGAAACAGTTTGTCAATTTCTATAATATCTGCTGATATTTTGATTGCTATTTTGTTGAATCCATAGAAAAATTAAGGCATAATGAATATCATAAAAATAATAAATCTTCAATACATGAATATGGTATATCTTTCCATTTATTTAGATCTTTATAAATTTCCCTCAGCAATGTTTAATCATTTTTAGTATAAAGGTATTCTATATATTTAATTTTTTCCATAACAGTTTATGTGTTTGATGCTATTGACTTTTCAAAATTTTATTTTCCAATTTCTTTTTGCTAGTATTCAGAAGTAAAATTGATTATTGTATTTGACCTTGAATCCTGTGATCTTGCTAAATTCAATCAATATTTTGTTATATTCCTGAAGACATCCTAGTTAGATAGATATACTATCTATATAAATAGGGACAATTTTCATTTTTTCTTTCTAATTTTTAAAAATGTAAGCTTTTCTTGCCTTACCAAACTAGATAATACTCCAGTTCAATATGTAATAGGAAGGGTGAGAATAAACATTCTTGTATGATCACATGATTTTTCTCTTTTATTCTGTTAGTATGGTGAATTGCAATGATTGATTTTCATAAACTGACTCAATCTTATAATCCAGGGAATATGAGTATGTGTTCGTGATGGATTATCCTTTTCATCTATTTTATTATTCAATTTGTTAACATTTTGTTTTAGATTTATGTGTCTATTCTAATGAAGGATATTGGTAGATCACTTGTTTTCTTTTAATAATCTCTTTGTCAGGTGTTGGTATCAGGATTATGCCAGTCTCATAAAATGAAATCAGTTCTGTTTCGTTTTCTGGTAAAATTTGTGAAAGCTTGGAATTAAATCATTTAAGAATTTTATTTATAGGATGATTTTTGTTTTGAATTCAATTTATATAATAGTTTTTGAAGTTCATTTTCAAAATTTGTGGGTTTTTTCTATCATAAAATTGGCATAAAATTATTATTAATATTCTCATTTTATTCTTTTAATATACATAGGATCATTTGTGATGTCTCCTCTTGCATTCCTAATATAGATAATTTATGTTTACTCTTTTTATTCTTAATTAGCATTTCTAGGTGTTTATAAACTTTATTAAAATTTTCAATGATTGGCTTTTTTATATGTTGACTTTCTTTGTTATCTGATTTCTCTTTTTTGGCTTTTATTTATAGAAACTTATATCATTTATTTTAGCTTATATAGGCATTAAAAGTTCTAAATTTCCCTCCAAGTACCTCTTTAGCTGCATCCCAGATATTTTGACATATTTTGTTTACATTATCATTCATTTCTGAATATTTTCTCATTTACCTTAGAATTTCTTCTTTGATCTATAGGTTATTTGGAAATGTTTAATTTCCAAATATCTCTTTCTTATTGGTTGCTAATATAATTTTGTTGTGATGTGAAAGACTACTTTATAGGATTTAACCTTTAAAATACATTTAGACTATTTCGTTGGCTTAGCACATGTTTTATCTTGGTGAATGTTCCAAATGTACTAGAGATTATGTGTGTGTGTGTGTGTGTGTGTGTGTATGTGCTCTGGAGGTGTAATGTTCTGTAAATGTCAATTAATTCCAGTTAATTTTTAATGTTGTTCAGACTTTCTACACA
This sequence comes from Balaenoptera borealis, assembly GCF_965194805.1. Classification (NCBI taxonomy): domain Eukaryota; kingdom Metazoa; phylum Chordata; class Mammalia; order Artiodactyla; family Balaenopteridae; genus Balaenoptera; species Balaenoptera borealis. The sequence goes on along the minus strand of NC_138866.1, from coordinate 70,189,547 downwards.
CCCACTGATTTTTGGCTGGAATAGGGTGGGTATTGCCAGAAAGGTTTTTTGTTGTCAGACTGCCCTTTTCCCTGTCCTTTGGCTAGGAGGAAGAGGCTTTCCTTGGAGTGTTTTGTTTGTTTCTATTGACAGGTCCAAGATAGAGGCTTCTCCTACCCCCGCACCCCCTCCCTGGCCAGGCTATAAGGATGACAACAAGGGAACTCAGGAAATGTACCACCATGTTGTTCCTAAAATCTCAAGGTTCTAGGAAGCCTATCATCTTCTTTTACCTTTGAAAGTGTTTCTGTGCTAATCTGCTGTTATGCCAGAGTTTTTTAGTTATCAGAAGGAGATCCTAGGAGAAATGGGGTCTATCTTGGTCAATCAGAAGTCCAATAATTCTTTGTAATTCTAGTCCTCCAGCTGCAACACTCAAAAGACTAGAACTTCCCCTCCATACCCCACATGGCTTTGGTGGGTGAGCAGGGAGCTTATTTTCCATCCCCCACCCAAAGCAGGCAGTGCTCCTACGTAGCGTTTGCAGTGCTGCTCAGGGAGGTAATCTTCCGTCCCCCACTCTGGGTAAACAGATTGTGCCCCAGTTTACACAATTTAGTGTCAGTGGAGTCCAACAGTGATCTGAACTTCCACCTTAATCTGGTAACAACATGACTAAATAAAGCAGCTGGAAGCAGCGCTGGTTGGCATCCCTCTCCCTAGTGTCTGCGTGCCCATAGGAGCTGATTTTCAATAGGTGAATGGTTGAACTAATTGGTACACGTTATAAAATTGCATAGAACCAAAACCCAGTTTTAGTTAGGAACCCAGTTCCTTCATTGTGACATTGTACAATGGTTATAACCAATAGGGAAACTGATACAGTATCTAGAATCTCTTTGTATTATTTTTTACAACTGCAAATGAATCTATAATTAAGTAAAAATACAAACAAAGTTAAAAAATAAACAAGCCTACGATCATGCCCAACAGCAACAACAGAATATCACTAAAATCTCTCTACTCTGTCTGGGACAAAATTCCAACATCTACCAGGAACACTTAACCTCTACTCTCTCTGTTCTGTTCTCAACTCTGTAGCATCTGCTTTCTGGTAATCTTTTTATAGTCTCACCCTGTGTGTTCATAGCCCAGCCCCCAACGCAGGATTCCCAGGAAACCTCCTCACATGGATTTCTGTGGCTCCAATACTATACCTCCCTCCTCTTCCAAAGATCAACCGTGAGTGTTGTGGTGTTCACCTCTGAGTTCCCCTCTTTTAGGGACCACAGTGTTCTGCTGCTTGTAATCCAATGCCTAAAAACAAGTGACTCATAATTTTTTCCACTTTTATGATTGTTTTTTGTAAGAAGGCTATTCCAGTAGTAGTTAGCAATTATAGATGGTAGCAGAAAATTCCAGGTTAGTTCTTAAATAGTTTTCTAGCACCAATTAATGTTAGGAGTTTGGGCACATCACCGGAGTCTCAGTTTCCTCATTTATAAAATAATCCAAAAATCCCTTTAAAAGTCAATTTCTATGATCATCTAAATGAGCTACCATTCCTACTAAATACTACCCTTATAACTTTGTTGTGGGATTCACATTTTGCAGAAGATGAATAAACTATTTTTGGAGTTTAATTGTGTAATTCTAAACTGGAGGTTAAGCTAGAGTATATATGAGTCATAACATCTATACATTCAAAATGTGTCATAAACTTCACTAATGCATGGATTTATTCTCTTAATAGCAATAATGTTTCACAAAGTTATATTTTCATTAAGAAAACTTAAAACATCACCACATATCATAGTGTTGTAATTTAACAAAAAGAAGTGTGAAGTCCTCCATTATAATGACACATTTGAGAGAAACTGCATTTTGATATGAATCATCCCACTAACACAAAAGAAATTCTGTAAACAAAGATTACTTCACTTGTTCTTCTGTGAGATATTAATACAAATCTGAAGGAAAATTATTAGTTTGCTCTGACAGTCTAAATACATATTTCTCCAGGAAAAAAAGAATAAGGCTTAACCAATACTTTTCTCAAATCAAATTTACTTCAAATACAGTTATTCAACTAGAGTTATTTGGGATCATTAAATACCTGCTTCAAAGTTACAAGATCAAAAGGAAAAAAAAATCTCAGATATAAACAAATTCTAAATTATAGATCATCGGCTTGAGAACCCGAATATATTGAATCTCACTAGGCTGAAAATGCTTCCTAGTTGATTGATGTATAGTTCACCTTTATTTTTCCAGAATCCAGTGGGTGTACTGAGCTAAGCACCATGGTAGATACTAAACGTATAGTAATTAGTACTTGTCCTTAGGTAGTTATAGTTTCATTAATGACAACAACAAAAAAGATATGCTTACTTTAAAAATTACATATTAGAGAGCAGATGTCTTAGGGAAATAGCATGTTTAATGTCAAGAATGTTGTACAGGCAACAAGTGCTGTATCTTCAATATTTATATCTATAGCTACTACCTCAACCTTAAATTTTCTCAAACTATTTAACCCTATGACCTTCATTCCTCTTCAGTTTAGTCACTTGGCAGCAGATTCAAACTGGCAGCATGTCAACATATGGAACTGTTCAACCCACAAAATTCTGAATTCGCAATGTCTTTATTCTGTTTTTGTTCTTTTCATATCTTCACTTTCTCTGTAACTCATCTGCTTCTTCCGAGCTACACGCATTTCTCTATTGTACCTGGATCTCATAGTCAGTAAACAAGCCTACTCAAAAGCAAGTTTTCCAGTTGCTGCTGTGGGGCCAGAAACAGTTTCTTTTATACTCTATATGACTTGGCTATTACACCAAAAATAAATAAATGAATAGATTCACAAACTGTGGCTAAGCTACCAACTAGGCCCTCAGAGGCTGGGCTGCCCAGATATGAGTCGCTCAACACGTTGAATATCAAGTTAAAAGCATTGAGGCCTAAATGCAAATGCCTTTGTCATAATTGTGCTATAGCATGTTTAATATCTAAACATAGGCTTCAGCTACCTTAGAGGACAGCCTTAAGACAAAGGAAAAAAAAAATCTCACTTTTAAGTGGCATTCACTGAGGAGTCTTAGACAACAAAAGGGAGATTGATTGTTTGCATGATCTCCCTACCAATTCAGGCAGCTGTGCCATTCATTCAGTTATTCAGCAAAATTCCTTTACCTTCTTTTGGGTGTTGGTCACTATATAAATCACACAGATTACAAAAACTACAAAACTCTTATAAAGCCTTAAAATAAATTGATGATGTTTGTTGAATAGTTGAACAATCATATACAGATTTAAAAGAGACTATATGCTCTGAAATCAGAATAGCAGATTTCGAACCCTAACCCTACCTTGGTCAAATTAATATATCTGTCTGTACCTCTTCTTCTTCAACTCTGTATATTGATAATTATCTACTTCTTACTCTTGCACAGATAAAATGAGAACATATATATTAAGTTATTAGAATGGTGCTTGTTCTATGTAAAGTTCTTAATGTATTTTGGCTGTAATTATCATCATTGTTATTATTTTTCTAATACTATATAACATAAATATTAATTTACTAGATACAGGGAGAAATAGCTACATTTCCTCCTATCAGATAAGTTTCTCAGAGAACACAGCACTAGAGCTGAGACTTGAGAGGTATATAGGAGATCTTCCGATGGATGGATAGAGAGAAGACAAGAACAAGCCAGAAAAGGTGTTAAGAGCCCATCACAACGTTTGTGGAGAAAGGTGACGTGTGCCTAAAATAAAGAGAGGAGGAAATAAATTAGAGATATTTATGATGTATAATGATACCTTGTAGGGTTGATAAGTTGGAGTAAGTAAATGGGAGCAAAATCCAAGGCCCCCATTTTTTGGCTTAAGTAACATGGACAATATTTTTCTTCCTTGCAATTGGATACACAGGTAAGGAGGATATTGATGAGAAAATTAGAGGAGAAATAACTAGTATTGTCTGTGTTATATTGGATGTATATATCTGCAGTCTGTTTTGTTTGAGGTGTTTAATGGAATGCTTACTGGGATGAGGCAGGTAACATAAATGAGGGAGATGGACTTTGTGCCAAATTGGACAACACATGCTCCACTACAGGGCACAAATACGGCTCAGCTCGAAAGGATCATTGCCATGCTGGAATGTGGGGTCAATGCTGCTAGATTTCCCTTTTTTTTCCAAAAGAATTTATAATCTGCATTTAAAAAATTCTAAATATTGGTATGCAGTATGTTTTAAATTATGTGATCCCTAAAATGTCCATGGTTCACATTCATCCCAAAGGTTTCTAGGTGGTGATAGATTCATCCATCCACCCATTTGTTTATTCAAAACATATTGATTAAATACTTCCTTAGCACCAAGACCTCCTGTAGGTGCTAGATATACATGAATGATTTATCTGAGAGCATGTGGTAGTTAACATTTTTGCCCCAAAAAATTACATAAGGAAAAGAAATAGATGGTTTGATTAGGTGCTTGGGGAAACACCAGTGGGAATATTCTTGAAGGAATGCTCATAGAAAGGATAGGAAAAGAGTCAGGAAGAATTTGCATGATAGAAAATGATAACCTATTTTTAAGATAGATGCCGTGGTTAGCAGAGGCAAAAACTGAGAGAAGACAAGTATACTTAGGATTAAAATGTATGTGTAGTTGATTTATTAAGTGTGTTGATGGAACCCTTGGAGAAAACAGTTCAGAAAAATAATGGGGATGAAAGTCATATTTTAGTGATTGGAGAATGAATGGAAGGTGGAGAAGTGGACATGATGAGTATAGCTTATTATTTCTCGAGGCTTGACTAGGAAAGAAAGCTTGGGAATAGTGCAGCAGGTAGTTGTAAATGCAGGGTTAAAGGAAGAATAGTTTTGTGAGATATGAGAAACTTGAGCATATTTTATATAAAGTCAGTGAAAAGAGGGATAATGATACAACAAAGTAAGGGAGAAAAAAAAAAAAAAAACTTAAGAAACTAGAATTCCAGAAGAGACTACTTTGTAACAACCAAAAGACTCCTTTCCTCTTAATCTTCTCTGTGACCACCATATTATAATGCCTTATATCACTCCTACTCCTGATTATTGCTTCTAGAACTACTCAATTTTGCTAAAGAAAATTGAAAATATCATATATATGTATATATATGTATATATATGATAGGTACAGTTATGGATATTTTATAGATGAGGAAACAAAAGTTATGCAACCTGCCCAAAATCTTAAACTGGTCAGAAGCCAACTGGGTAGACATATATGGGTTTATAACATTTTATCTGAATGTTTAGCCACCAAATTACACTCAATTTCAGAGTCTGTATGCGGTGACAGTACCAAGAAAATATCACTTGTGAGGTGTTGCAGCAGCCAGCTGGACTTTCTCAGTGTGTCATCCATCCATTCATTCATTCATCCATCCATCCACCCAAAAAACACTTTTTGAGGACTTTCTCTAATTCTGAGCTGGGAGATGATTGAATATAGACCTGACTAGGATCCACCTGCAACAAGCTTCTTTGACAGCAAATCCAAAAACTCATTTCACCACTGGATTGGGAGATCCCTTAGAGCAAGAATCATGTCTTATTTGTATTTCTATGCAGTCCCTGGCATAAAGTGGACCTTAGGTAAATTTCATTTTGATGTACGATATGGCTCCTGTCTTCCTCTCCAACTTTATTTTTCATCAGTCTGCCTCTTAATCTCTAGTGTTCAGCTCCATGGGTCTCCGTTTTGCTTCCGGAACATACCAAGTTTTGCCCTAGTACATCAGCAATTGTTCTTCCCTTTGACTCCAATATTCCTCCCCAGAAATTCTATTAGTTGGCTGAGACATATATATTATTTCTTAGCACCAATATGAATCCTCAGAATGGCCTTTCCTGACCACACAGTCTAAAAAGAGACATCCTTTCACTCTCAAGGATATTACAAGTATCAATGCATCCCCACAATCTGCCTGCCATTGTTTACTCTCCAGAGACTTAAGGTAGTTTTGTTTTGTTTTGTTTTAATCTTGTCCTAAGTTTATAATCATTATCTGCAGAAAGGTTGATGTGCTTGGAAACTTATTATTAACATGTTTTGATTTTTTAAAAAATTCTGAAAAGATTTTGCACCACCAGAAAAGTGCATTTTTAGGTATTTTCTTAAAAATAAGACATCAAAAGTTTACATTTTTAATAATAGTCTTCAAAATAAAAAATGTGGAGATCTATTTCCTGATAATACTCTGCCTCTAGGTTTCTGTTATATTTTTTTTTTACAGATTTCTATTTCTGCTTCAATTCAATTAGTAAAGCTTTTAAATATGGCTAAGAAACTTACAGGGAGAGGCTTAAGCATTAGGAGTATCTGACTCATTGACTCAAAGACTGCAAGGACTCTGCAATAGCAATACAGGTCCCACATTTTCAGAAAATATTTGAGTTTAACAGTTTTCTGAATCAAGAAACCTATCCTGTCTATAACCCATTTTTCTTTTTCTTAATTACATTTTTATATTCCAAACTTACAAAAATGATTAGTGCGCATTATGAGGTAATTACCTTCCAACTTCATTTTAATTAACGATGCTGTTTTTGGAGATAGCAGTGACACACATAACTCAAATAGCTTCGATATTTATATTTTTGTTACTCTCTTTTTAACTCAAATGACTATTTTATTCCCTTCAGATTTATCAAAATCAGAGCTCTCCTGGGCTCCAACTTAGTATGCTAAGCTTTATTTTAAAGCAGATTTTTGTAGTGGAGAACATTAGGGGTTTATAATGGCTAAGTCAGCAGACCTTTAACTATAGTTACAATAAAGGGCATCTCAAGCGGAGAGATCATGCTCCTACAAAAATCTCCACAGTAATATCTCCAAGCTAAAGAGGAACAAGAGCCCCTGATTGGCACTTTGTTACTTGAATGGTCCCCCACTGATGAGGCAGAAAGGACATTAAGGATGGTTTTAGCACAATCTAAAATCTCGCTGATGCCAGACTTAAAGCGGTGAAAGCCATAATGCCATTTCTAAAATATGCTCTGGAATCATGAAAGCTTTGCTTTCCAAGACACCCAGGACTTATTCTTCTTCCTACTTATTACTTGTAAAAGACCCTCTTCATCATTATGTCTCCTGTCTTCCACTGCTCAAGACAAACTAGGGAATCATCTTCATTTATATGCAGCACGTTCTTTCTGTTGCTGGTGCCACGATATAAATGTGTTTTATTAAAAATTAAAAATATTGGTTTTACTCTCCGTCAGGATGAAAAGTGAAGTCTCATTTTCATTTTCCGTCCTGTTTTCTCACTCCCATCCTTCTTGCATTGTACCTCAGGACACTGCTATTAACAGATAGGCCACATTCCCAGAGACCTTAAATTCTGTCAGCCTTTCCTGAACTCTCAGTCATGAGACAATAACAGAAGGCAAAGGACTTTTCAAAGGATAGGTAAGGAGATGCCATGCTCCACTGGGATTAAACCTTTTTCTTGATCTTGTGTCAGAATGATACGGAGAGAAATATATGTGGTGTCTTATCATCTTACAGCACATGGCTCTTAAAAGTTGAAAAGGCTATTATTATACATTGAGGAAAGTTAAAGGGCCCGGAGAATTACCTCACAGTATTCACTTCTCTTTGAAAAATAAAAATAACAGGGCATATTCTGGATGGTGTTCCCATGGAAGTTTGCTATATCGCATGCTTGTTTCCCTTTTGTAATGTTAACTTTCAGGCTCCTGTTGGTATTTTTGGAAAGCAGAGAAGCATGTATTCTGTTAGTTGCCAAAACTCGCTCCACAGAGCAGCATGCTTTGCCATTTGAAGGTTAAATTCCTTTCAAAGAGACTTGTTGGAAGTGCTCTTCTCACTCCTATTAACTAGTGGAACTGTCTGACCTTTATGAGTGCAAGTCAATATTCACACTGTCAGAGGAGTATCAGTGGGAGTAATCTTTTCAGTCCCAGAGAGAAACAGTTTGCCACAGGCAGATCATGAACAGAGAGGGGGAAGATGGTGAGCAGTGACATAAAACACTTTTAAGTGAATTCGAACAATGTCTTTGACACAGCTAGGAATTTTATTCAATTTTAGTTATAACAGTGCCTACTGGTCCCTCTAAACTGCAAAGGTGTCATTTTGAAATAGTAAAGACATAGAATGTGAAACGAAGCCTGTGAAATGAGCTCATCCCTTTTTATTTGTACCTTTGAGAACACAGGTGGCTCTTTCTCCCAAAATATACATCTCTGAAAACCATTCAGAAATGAACATTATTATTTTTAATGAGCACCAATGATCCTTCTTCCCTCCACACAAGACTTAACACTGGGGTGACATTTCAATAAACTTGAAAGAGGGAATTCTTTTTTTTTTTTTTTTTTGCCTTTTGTACCCCAAATTGCCATAAGTTTAACTTCAAAGCAATTTAAAAAAAAAAAAAATTTATTTATTTATTTTTGGCTGTGTTGGGTCTTCGTTTCTGTGCGAGGGCTTTCTCTAGTTGTGGCAAGCGGGGGCCACTCTTCATCGTGGTGCGCGGGCCTCTCACTATCGCGGCCTCTCTTGTTGCGGAGCACAGGCTCCAGACGCGCAGGCTCAGTAGTTGTGGCTCACGGGCCTAGTTGCTCCGCGGCATGTGGGATCCTCCCAGACCAGGGCTCGAACCCGTGTCCCCTGCATTGGCAGGCAGATTCTCAACCACTGCGCCACCAGGGAAGCCCCAAAGCAATTTTTTCGAATAAGTCATTTTCCAATGTTATAGTCACAAAATAAAAGTAAGGAGGGGAGCACTATAATGTTGGTTTAAATTTCGGTTGGCTTTCTCTTCATTAATATATCATTATAATTACATGTGTGATCAAGTATGCTATTACAGGACTTATTTTAATGAAAGCATCTATCAACAGGCGTATTTTTTAAAGATTGAGTAAAATATTCAGTTACTATTCCTATCAATGGATAGAACATACTTTAAGAATGAAAAGAAATCTTGAATATTACTTAAGTGTGTTGTTGTTATTAGTGGAATTAATGCAGTAAGTTTGAAACTATTTCATTTGTATAATAGAATTGAGCAAATGATTTAATATATCGATATCACTGGGAATTAAGTTCTCACTATGGAAAAAAGGAGATATGATAGAAAATGGAAGGAAAAAGAAAACTTTCGTGTTCTTTATTTGGAGATCAGAATAAAACATAATTTAATATATATGTATAATGCGTATAGGTAGGTACACAAATATACATAATTCTAAACATTTATGAATGTAATTTTATAATTATATAGGAAAGTACTCAAACACTGATGGCAATGAATTGACAGACGAAAGATGTTAAGAGGACTCTCACTGGCCAAATTTAGGACATACTAAGTATGAAAATAAGCAATGATAGAAATGGATGATGATACTGAATTACAATCAATCCATTAATTTATACTGACAGTTATTTTAAAAAATAAAATTTAGGGTGACAGATAAATATCTTATTTACAAAAAAATAATAAGGCCAAATAAACTATTAAATATAGAAGAAATTATAGACATAACACATCACCATTTCACAACCACCATAGCAATAATAGACTCAGGAAAAAGTCATCAATAGATGATAAAAACACTGATAAGATATCAATAAGGTTTGTAAGATATCTTTGAAAAACAGGATATACATGCAGGCTCAATGCATCGTTTTATAAATTATTTATTAATTACCAAGGGAAGAAGTACCTTTTCAACAGATATATCTGGTGAAGACCATTTTAATCACATGACTAAATATCACCTATAATACAAATTGACATCATGTGCTTTGCAATATGATGAACTCTTCACCCAGGTAGTACTTCCACCTAAATTTCTTAACCTGAATCTAATCAGGAAAAAAATGAAGAAACAATTAGAAAACCCAAATTAAGGGATATTCTGTAAAACAATCTAGAATAGACTCTCTAAGAATGTCAACATTCTGTTGTTTTTAAAAAGAGAAAAAAGTCTGTGGGAAGTTTATAATTTAAAGGAAACTAAAGAATATATGATAACTGCATGAAATGTGCAAACCTTATTTGCATTCTGGATCTTAAAAAAAGTTTATAAAACGCATTACTGGGATAATTGATAGTAGGTAGAATTTAATATAGGCTATGTATTAGATAATAGTATTGCATCAGTGTTAAATGTCCTTTCTATGACAATTTTATTATGGTTATGTAAGAGAATGTCCCTCTTCTTAGATGATTAATATTTCATGCTGAATTAATTAGAGATGAAGTGTCACAATATTTGCAACTAATACTAAAATTGTTTATTAAATAATATGCAAGAGAGAGAGAGAAAGGCTGAGAGAGAGATTAGGACTGAAAGAGACAAAGGGAGAAAATTAGTAAAATATTAACAATTGACATATATAGGGAAAGGGTATTTTCTGTTCTTCAAACATCAAAAAGTTCCTGCAACGTTTTGATAAATTTAAAGTCTTTCAATATAAAATTTGTGAAAAAAGGAAAAAAGCACAGTGATTTTTCTTGCTGTTGTATATCCCCCATAAAAGAATAAAAATGATTGTTAGTGTATCACATTATATCTTTGTATTACTTATAATATGATGTCTAACAATAAATTCCTTATAAGATATGGTAATTTATGTAGACAATTCAAATCACCATAGAAATTTAGAGCTACAAGGGTTTTGAGAGTCAGAGAAAATTGTAGAATCATAAATTCCCACTTACTATGTATTAACCTTTTGATCAGGTTTTCTCTTTCCTGTATTTTAAATCTCTCTCCGTTTTTTTTTCTTTTCAATCAGCATTTAACATGCTCTAGTTTCCCTCAACTTAAATAATAAAAATAACCTCCTTTTCTCAATCCAAAGCCTGCCTCCAGGTGCCACTTATCCTGCTTTCCTCCTTCACATTTAAACCTTTGATTCACTCTCCTCACCTGAGACCCCTTCCACACACACAACTCACCACTCTACTGACACAACTCTTGTCAAGGACACCAATGACTCGATTGTTGTTTGATCCAGTGACTACCTTGCACTCCTTTTCCTTCTCTTGCTCACACTCTAGAGATCATTTAACAAGGTTAATTTCTTTCTTCTTCAGGAGGGAAAAATCAAAGGGAAAAACAAAAAAAGGAAACTTCCCTTAGCTTCCACATTTCTTTCATTATTTTAGGTCTTTTATTATCAGTCTCCTTTGCAGTTTCTATAACTGCCCTGGTTCCTTAAGTGTTTGTGATTGACGGATATCTGTCCTAGTCGTGTTTTTATTTCTCTCATAATATCTAGCAAATATTTCATTTGATCTTATGTTTTCAATAACCACCTATATGCTGGAGGCTATGGAATCTAAGCAGAACAAACATCTGTTGTAATTCAAAACTTTTATTTCCTGTTTACTATAAGCTATTTTCTTTTGGATATCTTGCAGATATCTGAAATTGAACATGTCCAGATTTTGTAATTCCATTAATGTACTCTGTAGTAATGGAATGTTTCTTATTCAGAAATAATTATAAAATGCCTACTACAGGCCAGGTTCTTTCCCAGGAGCTTGTATTCAACAGGCAACAAAAGAGAGATTCTTGACCTAGCAGAGCTTACATTTAATTGTCCAGAAATCTGAATGGCATCTTTAGTGTAATTCACTGCCCCATCAAATCAGATATGCCCTCAATTCACTTTTAATCTGTTCATTTGTCTCTGAGAATAATATATTCCTATTCTCCATTTTCTATAATATTAAGTAATTACTAGAATCAGTTTTAAACTCGTGCCAAGTTTAAACCCATGCCAGCTGATCAATTATAACTTCACATTAGTAACCATGCTTCTGAAAACCAACCAATTAGTAGCAGAGAGTTATCAGTGCCACGATCGACATCCCCCTCCTCTTGAAAGTCTGCCAAGTCCTGAACATGTTATTTTGTTCCATTTTTTGTTTCTCAAAGCCTATGTAAGATCAGGAATTTGTTTTGTTGAGAGGTACTGTGTCTTACATGCACCGCTCTCCCTTGATTACCAAGAAAAAATTCAGCTTTTTTTTCTGATATTGAATGTTGACATCTTCCTTCCACATTTCCACTCTCATTTTCATTACTTTAAGCTGTACATTAATCATATCCACCTGAGTTATTGCAACAGCTCCTTCGTTGGTCCACCTGGCACTATCTGTTTCTCTTCACTCTTTGAACCTCAAACAATTCATTATGAGGCCAGTATTACCTTGATACCCAAAGTAGGCAGACACATCACCAAAAAATAAAATTGCATAACAATATATCTTATGAACAGAGAGGCGGAAATCCTCAACAAATATTAGCACACTGAATCTAACAATATATAAAAAGTGTTATACGTCATGACCAAGTGGGAAAGTCAACCAAGGTAGCCCATATTAATAGAATAAAGGACAAAACACCACGGTCATCTCAATTGATGCAGAGAAAGCATTTGACAAAATCCAACACTCATTCATGATAAAAACACTCGACAAACTAGAAATATAGGGGAACTTCCTCAACTTTATAAGGGCATCTATGGAGAACCCCCAGATAACACTATGATTAATATGAAAGAGCAAATACTTTCTAAGATCAGGAAAAGTAAAAGATATTCACTGTTGTTGCTTTCATTTAATATTGTATTGGATTTCTAGCCAGAGCAGTTTGTCAAGAAGAAGAAATAAATGGCATCAAGATTAAATAGGAAAAGTAAAACTATCTCTGTTTATGTTACCAACCAAGTCCTCAGACTCCTTAATCAATAGAAATTGATATGATGAATTGCCAGATCAATTCAGGCAAGGCTTTATTGGGGCTCATGCTGTAGCACGAAGGAGCAAAAACAAGTAAGGGGTGCCCTTGCTGGCTCCCCAAGGGGGCAAGCTGACCCCTTAAATGGGGTGAGGGTAGGGGCAGATCGGTGGGTTGGGTTGGAGGGGTGGCTTCAATGGTCTGCCCACCCCCTTGGTAATGCTGTATGCAGGAATCATGCACAGTACCCTGCTTTTGCTCCTGACACCTCAGAAGTGGCAGTTGGGTTTTGGTCTTTTTGTATCCTGTTCATAATTTGCCATAATTCGGGCATGCGTGCAGTTATTTTTAATTTCTTATAGTTTCTTTGTATTTTGTTGCTCAAGGAGATGTTTGTACAGGTGCAAGCACTGCAGCAAAGGGTCCCAAGTCCCAGCCTATCTCATTGACGCAACATGAATGACATGATTTATATATGTACAATCCAGGGTAACCCACAAAAAAACTTTTAGAACTAATAAGTGAGTTCAGCAAGGTTCTAGGATATAAGATCAATATAGAAAAGCCCATTGTATTTCTATATACTAGCAATGAACAATTTGGAAATTATATTAATAAAACAATTTCATTTACAGTAGCATCCAAAACAATTTAAAATTCAGGGATATATTTAATAAAAGAAATGCATGACTTGTACACTCAAGACTACAAAACATCATTGAAAGAAAATAAAGAAGCCCTGGGACTTCCCTAGTGGTCCAGTGGTTGGGAATCCACACTCCCAATGTGGGGGCCCCAGGCCCCAGGATGCCTGGTCAAGGAACTAGATTCCTCATGCCAAAACTGAAAGATCCCACGTGCTGCAACAAAGATCCCGCATGCCACAATTGAGACCCGGCACAGCCAAAATGAATAAATAAATAAATAAATAAATATTTTTTAAAAATAAAGAAGCCCTAAATAAATGGAAAAAAAAATCTTATGTTTATAGATTGGAAGACTTACTATAGTTAAGAGAGTGATACAACCCAGATCTGATCTGTGGATTTACCAAAATCCTTATTAAAAAATCCCATTTTCCTCTTTTGGCAGAAATTGACAGGTTGATCCTAATAGCCAAAGCCATCTTAAAAAGAACAAAGCTGAAGGACATATACTTCCTGATTTCAAAACTTATTACAAAGTTTCAGCTATCAGAACACTGTAGTACTGGGATAAGAATAGCAATTAAACCAATGGAATGTAATTGAGATTCCAGAAATAAACCCATACAATATGACAAATGATTTTCAACAAGAATTCCAAAACCATTTAACGGGGAAAAAAATGGTCTCTTCAACAAATAGTGCTGGAACAATGGAATATCTACATGCCAAAGGATGAAGTTAGACCCCCTACCTCACTCCATATACAAACATCAATTCAGAATGGATAAAAAAGCTAAAAGTAAGACCTAAAACTGTAAAATTCTTAGACTAAAACATAGAGGAATACCATTGTAAACTTGGACCATGCAATCATTTCTTATATATGATAACAAAGTATAAGTAACAAAAGAAATTATAAACTGGACTTCATCAAAATCAAAAAGTTTTATTCTTCAAAGGACACCATCAAGAAAGTAAAAGCACTAGAGACTTTACCCCAGAATATATAAAGATCTCTTTCATTTCAACAAAAAGACAAATAACCCAATTTAAAAATAGGCAAAGACCTGAAAAGATATTTCTTAAAGAAAATATAGAAATGGTTAAAAGCACAAGAATGATGTTCAGTATGGTTAGTCATCAGAGAAATGCAAACCAAAATCACGAGATACCACATTGTGAGATATCTCACAATGAGATAACCACTCCTAAGATGGTTAAAGAAAAATTTTAAAGATATATAATAAGAAGGCTGGCAAAACTGTGGAGAAAATGGTAACCCTCATACATTGTTGGTGGTAATGTAAAATAATAGAGCCATTTTGAGGCGGTTTGTTCCTCAAATTGTTAAATCTATAGCTATCATAACCCAGAAAGTCCACTCCTAGGTACATTTCCAAGAGAAATGAAAACCTACGTCCATATAAAATCTTGTATGTGAAGGTTCATAATGGTATTATTATGATAGCCAAAAATGAAAACAAATATTCATCAACTGATGAATGGATAAACAAATGTGATATATTATTCAGCCATACAAAGGAATGAAGTATTGATACATGCTACAGTATAAATGAGTCTTGAAAACATGATGCTAAATAAAATAATCCAGTCATAACAAACTTATTGTATGATTCTATGTATATGAAATGTCCAGACTAGGCAAATGCATAGAGACAGAAATAGATTAGTGGTTTTTAAGGGCCAAAAAGAGGGACAAATGCAGAGTGAATGCTAATAAGCATGAGGATTCTTTTTTTAGGATGATGAAAATATTCTGGATTAGATATGACAGTTGAACAACTCTGAATTTCCTAATAACCAATGAATTGTATATTTTAAAGAGTGAATTTTGTGTTATATGATTTATTTCTCAATAAAGCTTTCATAAAAATAAAAACAACCCAAAGTAATTGTCTAAAGTGAAAATCTAACCTTGTTAAATCTAATTTTTAAAAAACACTTTCCAATGGCCTCTTCTTGTATTTAGGATAAACTTCAAAGACTTTGACTTGGGCTTCTTTTTTTGTTTGTTTTTTTAATAAATTTATTTATGAATTTATTTATTTTGGCTGTGTTGGGTCTTTGTTGCTGTGAGCGGGCTTTCTCTAGTTGTGGGGAGCGGGGGCTACTCTTCGTTGAGGTGCACGGGCTTCTCATTGCAGTGGCTTCTCTTGTTGCGGAGCATGGGCTCTAGGCGTGTGGGCTCAGTAGTTGTGACATGTGGGCTTCAGTAGTTGTGGCTCGTGGTCTCCAGGGTGCAGGCACAGTAGTTGTGGTGCATGGGCTTAGTTGCTCCGTGACATGTGGGAAATTCCTGGGCCAGGAATCGACCCCGTGTCCCCTGAATTGGCAGGCGGATTCTTTACCACTGCGCCACCAGGGAAGTCTGACTTGGGCTTCTTGTACTCTTTGTATGGTGATCTCTGAGTAATTCTAGTTTCATTTCTTGGCATTCCCTGCCCCAAATATAGATACACCAGACTCTATGCTTCTGTCATATTCAACCTCCTTCAAGTCTGTACCTCTAGAACTTTGAGTTCTTTATGCTGAATTTTTCAAACAGCCCTTCTCCATCTTTTAGTCCACTATGAAACTTCCTTTGTCCATCACTCATTATTAATAGGTTAGATATACGTGTTCAGTTATTCCATAAGATACTAATAGGTACTCTACTTGACTATAATTGCTTGTTTAATTTTTTGCCTCTCCCACTAGACTGGAAAATCTATGAAGGTAGAAATTGTGTCTCTTCTGGTCCCATTTTCATTCCCAGTGCTAGAAGTAACAAAACACATGTTTGTTGAATGAATGTATCAGTGAATGAGCTCACACTAGTGTTATTTTCTGAGTACTCTTTTGGATGATGGCTTTAGAAATAATTCTAATTAATGAAGCTGGACATTTTTCTAAAAAATATTAAATTTTTCTTACAGAAAACTTACCTGAATTTGTATTCCATATTTATGATGTTGTAAAACTGCTACCTTGATAGACATTATAGTAGGACCGTCCCTGTGGGTACATTTCTAACTATGAATATCTGTGTCTTCACAAGCATCCTTAGTCTTCATGTAAATAATGCTTGATCATCGAATAATTAGTTTCTGCTTAATAAAAATTAAAATAATAATATAAATAAAATTTCACAGCATCATATAGCTTGAAGGACGAACAAGAATTTGAGTTTTCTTTTCAAAACAACTCTATTCTTCCCGTCTAACATCAAAACCTTATTTTGGTCAAACAAGTCAGTTTCCATAATCCTATGTCTGCTCAAAGTCAGCTATGCAGAGATTAAGACTACATAGGCCTCTTAACAGATTTCCAAGTCAGCTCTGCAGTTTGTTTTAATAAAAGCATTTGTGTCAACTTACATTTTCAGGTGGGTTATATTATTACAATAGACAGGCACAAAGATGGTAGAATGCTTGTTTAAAACCAATAAAGATGGGACTTCCCTGGTGGTGTAGTGGTTAAGAATCCTCCTGCCAATGCAGGGGACACGGGTTCGATCCCTGGTCCAGGAAGGTCCCACATGCCGCAGAGCAGCTGGGCCTGTGCGCCACAAGTACTGAGCCTGTGCTCTAGATCCCGCGAGCCACAGCTACTGAAGCCCATGTACCTGGACCCCGTGCTCCACAACAGGAGAAGCCACCGCAGTGAGAAACCCGTGCACCGCGGTGAAGAGTGGCCCCTGCTCGCAGCAACTGGAGAGGGCACGCTAGCAGCAACAAAGACCCAATGCAGCTAAAAAAAAAAAAAAAAAAAAAAACCAACAAAGATGACGATGTTTTCCATCTAAATAATGGGGTTTATTTGATAATGCTGGATTAGTAATTAGTGATTTGTTAGATAATGCTTACTTGGTGATTAATTAATGTAACGTACTGTGATACAATCACAGCTTAACAGGTGTATTAGTCAGGGTTCTCCAGAGAAACAGAGCCAACAGGATGTAGAAGTGAGAGAGAAAGAGAGAGATTGATTGATTGGCTGATTATAAGGAATTGACTCATGCAATTGTGGAGGCTGATAAGTTCTAAGATTGGTAGCTGGCAAGCTGGAGACCCAGGAGAGCTGATAGTGTGGTTTCAGTCTGCAGATCGACAGACCTGAGACTCAGAAGAGCCAGTGTTTCAGTTTGAGTCTGAAGGCAGGAAAAAAACAAAACAAAACGAAACACTATGACCCAGCTCAAAAGTAGTCAGGCAAGAGGAACTCCCCCTTATTTGGGAGAAGGTCAGCCTTTTGTTTTATTCAGGCCTTCAACAAATTGGATGAGGCCTACTTACATTAGGGAAGGAAATCTCCTTTACTCGTTTTATTGATTTAAATATTAAATTCATCCAAAAAACACTCTCACAGAAATGCCTGTAATGATGATTGACTAAATATCTGGGCACCCCATGGTCCAGTCAAGCTAGCACATAAAAGTAATCATTACAACAGGCATTTATTATGTGCATCTATCAGGTATTTTCCTTTTTGTTATTATATTTTTCTTTTTTGAGGAATTGATAATAGGTGGACTTTTGAGGAGGTGGTAATAGGTGAAATTCCTTGTGCTCCAGTTTTCAAATTTGTATCTGTGGTAGGCAGAATTCTAAGATAATCCCCAATGAGTCATGCCTTTGTATAATCATCTTGAGTGGGAATTGAACTTGTGACTTGCTTCTAGCCAGTAGAATATGGCAAAGGTAATCGGAAAGTCATTCCCTTGTTGTTATACAGTACCAGATGCTCTTTTGTTTTAGCAGACTGGAATAAGGGTTTCTCCTGCTGGCTTTGAAGAAGTAAGTGGCAATATTATGAGAGCACTAAGTCGCAAGGAACAGTCAGGGCCTCTAGTTGCTGAGAGTTGCTAACAGCCAGCAGGAAAGCAGGGACCTCAGTCCTACAACCACAAGAAATTAAAATTTTCTGACAGTCACGTCCGCAGCTTGGCAAACAACTAGATTGCAACCTATGAGATGCTGAGCAGAGGACCCAGTTAAACCATGCCTAGACTCCTGATCCATCAAAACTGTGAGATAACAAATGTATGTTGTTCTAAGCCTCTAAGTTTATAATAATTTGTTAAGCAGCAGTATAATTAATGCAGTATCCCTGCTGCAAAACTCTGCTCTGACCTCAGCATTAAAAACTTTTCTAGTCATATTTTGAAAAGTGGGTGGGCAAATTGCATTTAATTACAGCATACTAGGGCCAGACATAGAAGGTCCAAAAATCAGATTGAGAATTGAGACCTGTGCAGGGGCAGGGCTAAAAGAAATTCCAGTCTGATAAACAGTAAAGATTTGACTTAGAAATTGAACATGAAGCAAAAGCGTGTTGGCAACAAGTGCAAAATGTATTCAAGTATAGTATGGGGGATAAGAGAGTAGGCATATTTTGGTATCTAAGCAGGCTCTTCCTGTTGCCAAGTTTGTAAAATCATAGCAGGGGTTTGGCTTCCAGGCATAACACTCAAATATCTAAGAGAAACTACACAAAGTCAAGGCTCTATTCTAATGAAAGCCAGCAGCCTAAGCAAGTAGGAGAAGGATTTAGGGCTGTTAATAAGACAGTTTCTCACTTATGAGAACGGGATTACGTGTAACAAATTCTGAAACTCCAGTATCTGTAATATAGTTACTTTTAATTAGGTTTAATTCAGAGAGTTCTAGATTTCTTCCTCATCTGTGACAAAATAAATATCATTGACATCTAAACAGTTAAAGCAAAGATCTTTGTACTAAGTTGCAGAGTAGAATACAAATACATATATACATAAGATGACCCTTTTATTCCTGAGTAGCCCACAGGTATTATAGAATGAGGACTTCCCTGAGAGGTTCCAGCTGCCTGATTATCACCAAGTACCCATAGTAGGGGAAGGAGTGTTGCAGTAAAAGACAGATTTGGGCCCAAGCCCGTGCCTCTGATACTGTTCAGAAAACATCCACAGCAGCAACCCAAACTATTCTCACAAGATGATTTAATGAAAAGTATTAGCATTTGGTCACTGCCTACCTCGTTCCAAACTGAATCAGTTCACGAAAAATTTGGCGTTCTTTTTTTTTTCCTCATTTGTCTAACAAATCCACTTATCTCTCTTTGCCTTTATTCAATGAGCAGCAACCCTAGATTTTTCTTGCTACTCTTAGATGCACATTTACCTAATAAGTGATTGTAAGAAATAGTTATACAAGTTTTTAAATGTTTGCTGAGGAATTCTCAATGTAAACTCTTTCACATCATCTCTTAATACCGAGAGTACATAAACAGTACAAGTATGCAGGCACAACTGGATGGAAAAAACAACCTAAGATTATTTTGTCACATTAGGAGTCCCTGTCTCAGGTGAGGCTGGTCCTAGAGAAGGAACCGAACAAGTCAAATGGCTGTGGCTTAGAATAAAAGGAATATAGAGTCTAATAATGAGGTTCCAAACAATATTACTGAAGCCAGCTCTTTGTAAGGCCAGCATTCAACTAAAATTTCTCATTTAGGTTCAGACAAAATTATAAAATTTTCAGTATCATATTCCCAATTCCCCACGATCTGGACACACTATATATTTCTAATCTTAAGTATTGCTCTTGATTTTTGTACTCCAGCCAAAAATAGATACTTTTCATTTTAGTCTAGGATGTCCTATCATTTTTGACCCCTTTATATGCGCTCTCTCTGTTCTTTTTGTCTGGAACACCGTTTATCTGATATTACTTGCTGGAATACTTCAGTTTCCTTAAGTTTTACACCTTATATTCTGCCTAAAAACATGGTAAAATGTTTTTGTCCTAAAAGAAATATGTCCTAAATGCTGTTCTTGCTTTCAATTATTTCCCTATCTTTCTTTCATTTATACCCAAAATCATCTTATAGTATTACTGCCAGCAAGATAGCTGACTAGATATCCTAGAAAAAAATGTTCCTCCCACTGTAGACATCCTAAAAAATGCTAAGTAAAATACAACCACCAACCTTGTGCTCTCAAGAAAATAAGTGAAGTCTGCAGGTGGTGAGAGTGATAAAGCAGAAAACAAGTTTGTTATGAGGATGCTGAAACCACAGGTGCCTTGAGGCTGTTTACAGATCTTATTAACCTAGAATCTTGGGAAAGTAAAATCTTCTTCTGAGATTTCACATGTGAAGGTCTTTCTCCTTTCACTGGGGATTGAAATTTGTTATTTATATTACCTATATGGTCCAAGACACCCTAAGTTGGAACATTAATTTTAAAATTATTATTGCCTGGTGGTGCCTAGCAGAAAGAAATAAAAATATTCTCTGAAGGGATTCACCTCCATTTAGGACACATAGATTCCCACATGTAAAATCCTACCAAAGTTGAGCTCACAATAAAACATTTCCAAAAGTAGAAATGAACAAGCCACCATAACTAACAATTACTGGAAATAACAAGCAGCGAAATGAGAAACTAAAAAAACTACAGATATTGAAAATTTGGAAACAGAATATATGCTAAGTGTGTTTAAAAGATCTAAATAAATAAAGATTTTACTTGAATAAATAAAGAAGAAACTTTGAAAACATACCTAGCATTATTCAATGAAGGAGAAAGAAGTTACGTCCACACATCAGAAAAATAGTCCAACTGGAAAAAGGTTTCCATGTAATATATGAAATAAAGTACTAGGAGGACTCATGGAAGAATATTTTATAACCTCTGAGTGTATAAATTCTTTCTGAAAATAAAAATTCAAAAAAACATTAAAGAAAGGACTGAAAAATTCCTCTATAGAAACGTAAAAAAAATTCTGCATGGTAACATCCAACAACAACAAATTGAAAAGAAAAATGACAAAGTGGGAAAAAAATTGTGACTCATATCACAGAAAAAGAAAGTTGAGACAGCCTCCCTTATATTAATAAAGTATTCCTACACATTGAAAAGAAAAAGACTAAACTTCAATATAATATGGGTATAGGATATGACATGTAGTTCTCAGTAAAAGAAATATAAATAACTTTTAAGCATGAAAATGCCTTTCAAACACCAATATAAAGGCAATGCCAATTAAAACAACTAGGAAGTAGCATATCTCAGATATCAGATTAATAATATTGCAAACATCTGATGATACACTGTACTATTTAGACTGCAGGTTACTAGACTCTGTCATACATTGCAGATGGGACTGCAAATGACTTTAATCCTAAGAGAGTGCAATTTGACAGAATTATTAAGACAATAGATTCATATAACTTTGACCCAGCAAATCTACATGAACATTGATTTATACATTAAGTTATTTATTGAAAGATCGCTGGTAATAAAATGATATAAATAATCTAAATATCCATTATTAGAGGGTTGAAAAAATAAATTAAGGTATATTCATAAATGGACTACTGTGCATCTATTAAATATCACAATAAGGAAGCTCCCTATGTACTGACAGGATCACCACCATAGTATATTATAATAACAAAAAAAAAGATACCAAGTTGAAGAAAATTGACTGTTGTATATGCAGATGGTGATAATGCTTATCACCATTTGTGATAAAAAGGATGAGAACTCATAGTTTAACTGCTTTAATAGGTATAAAAATATCTCTATATTTGCTCCAAATAGCATTAACAAAAATATTAACAGTAGGTAATGGGAATCGGGTGAATGGGGTTCAGAAGAGAGTTTTCATAGTATTTCTTTGTATCATTCAAGGTCATGTCAAGAAAGTGAGTTCAATAGATGGTTCAACTGAAGATATTTTTAACCAGGAGGTTTCAACTAAGCATTAGGCAAAGTTGAAGAAATTAACAAGAAAATTTGAGGCACCTAGAGATTAACAATGCTAGGAAGCCATTATACCTGCTACCAATAG
Organism: Balaenoptera borealis; assembly: GCF_965194805.1. NCBI lineage: Eukaryota > Metazoa > Chordata > Mammalia > Artiodactyla > Balaenopteridae > Balaenoptera > Balaenoptera borealis. The sequence continues at coordinate 70,167,298 of NC_138866.1, read as the reverse complement.
AAAAGGGGAGGGAATAGTTTTGTAGGAATTCAGTGACAGCCCCTGTAATAAAAGACCACCTGATCAGATCTGTGGTTGGAGTGGGACTCAGCAACTGGCAGAATCCCTATGCCAAAGCAGAGGAAAGGGGGAAGAAATATTTATATTTCTCTTCCCTCCAGCCCTCTTATCTTCTCCCTGTGCCTTTCATTAGACAAACTCAACCAGAAGCCAGATAGCAAGGAACCCTAGCAATGCAGTCCATAAGGGTGAGTTGGAGCACAGAGCAGGAGAAGGAATAATAAAAATATATTCTTATATGCAAATTAATATCAGAATTATATACTGTGTGGCACAGAGATTGAAAAACTTGTCTGACGACTCTGTGTTAGTAAGACTTTGGCTCAAAAGCAATTCTTGTACATGACCAATGGATAGGTAAATTGATAGACCCTTTGGAAAGCAATTCAGCAATATCTAAATAATTAAAGTTGAAGACGTACATTCTTATGAACCAGGAATTCCATCCTACAATAAATCATTCTAAGGAAACTCACTCATTTGCACCTGGAGACATGCACCAGAATGTTCACCACAGTTTCTCTGTAATAGTATAAATGATGACAAATCACTTGAATATCCATTAACAAGACAGTGGAAATTTGTGCCATATTCATTTCATACGACAAAAGAGTGGACAGCAGTGAAAGTGAATGAATTAGAACTACATCTATCAAACACAAATATCACACAAAAAAGACAAATTGCTGATGATATTATTTATGTAAAGTTTAGCAGCATGCAAAATTATATACTGTTTAGGGATAATAATAAGGATAATGCCATATTCAGGATAGAGGTTAGCTCTGAGGCCTGACAGATAGGTATGCAGAAGATTTTCTTCTTTGAAAACTGTTTCTTTTTTCTTAAGTTATGAAGTGAGTATGATAGTGCTTATTATATTTTGATAAGTTCTTAGGTATATCTGAAATATAATAAAATTTAAGAATACATTAAATAGGACCAAAGTAAAAAATATATATGTATATATATGAGTGTATATGTGTGTGTGTGTGTGTGTGTGTGTGTGTGTATATATATATATATATATATATATATATATATATAAAATAAAAGGATACATGTGTTATGAACTGAATTCTATCCCCCAAAATCTGTATGTTGAAGCCCTAACCTCCAGTGTGACTGTACTTGGACGTAGGGCCTTTAAAGTGGTAATAAATTTAAATGAGATCATAAGAGTGGTGCCCTAATCCAAGAAGACTAGTGTCCTTATAAGAACAGAAAGAGATACCAGTGCGTGGGGTGGTGGTGAGAGCACACAGAAAAAAGGACATGAGGTCGCAGAAGGAACGCGGCCATCTGAAAGCCAAGGAGAGAAGAGTCAGGAGAAACCAAACCTGTCAACATTTTGAGCTTGGACTTCTAGCCTCCAGAACTATGAGAAAATAAATTTCTGTTGTTTTAGCCACCCAAACTGTGGTATTTTGTTATAGCAGCCCTAGCAAACTAATACAGCATGCAATTTATTTTTTGGTATCCACAGACATTACCTCTGAAATTCTGACATTTCTCTGCCTTTCGATTCAATTTCCTTTCATAATGCTTCCTAACAGTAAAATTCAGTGGTCCTTTAAGTTTTTTTTTAATATACCTCAATGTATCTCTGAAGAAATGACTGCCATTACACCTTCTTTTATATTCTTTCTTGTTTGTGTTCATACTGTTGAGTTTTACTGATTCTCTTCCAAAATCTATAATCTGCTATTTACTTCCACATTTGTTCAATCTCCATCTGCTGAAAGATAACTTCCCCCAAGTCTATGTCTTGCCTCTCTTGTGTCTCTTCACTTTTCTTCATAGAATATCATTAAACTAAATTATTTTCATTATCACACTCATGTAAATAATTCTCAAAGCCATATCTGAAAGCCTTTTCTCTCTCTTATTTCCCAAGAACAGAAACTAACTTCTGTTGGGCACTATGACTAGGTACCAGGTCATTTTATTATGCACTGATATATATTGTCACTTAATATCTACAACTACTCTAGGAACACTGAGGGCTCTTAGTCACTGCTATTACAGTAGCTATGGGTGATACAATGTCACAGATAATGTAGTTTAACCAAAAGGAAAAATAATCCCAGCTAATAATGAGAAGACAAAGGCAGAAAGGATCTTAGAGCTAACCACATGTAGAAATGCGTTTCAACCCATACCCTTTTTTTTTTTAATTGGAGTATAATTGCTTTACAATGTTGTGTTAGTTTCTGCTGTACAATGAAGTAAATCAGCTATATGTATACATATATCCCCTCCCTCTAGGATCTCCCTCCCAACCCCCCCATCCCACCCATCTAGGTTGTCACAGAGCACCGAGCTGAGCTCCCTGTGCTATACTGCAGGTTCCCAATAGCTATCTATTTTACACATGGTAGTGTATATATGTCAAACCTAATCTCCCAATTCATCCCACCCTCCCCTTTCCACCCTGTGTCCACACGCCCATTCTCTACATCTACGTCTCTATTCCTGCCCTGGAACTAGTTTCATCGGTACCACTTTTCTAGATTCCACATACATGCGTTAATATATGATATTTATTTTTCTCTTTCTGGCTTACTTCACTCTGTATGACAGACCCTAGGTCCATCCACAACTCTACAAATGACCCAATTTTGTTCCTTTTTATGGTTGAGTAATATTCTATTGTATATATGTACCACATCTTCTTTATCCATTCATCTGTCGATGGACACAGGTTGTTTCCATGTCCTGGCTATTGTAAATAGTGCTGCAGTGAACATTGGGGTAAATGTGTCTTTTTGAATTATGGTTTTCTCAGAGTATATGCCCAGTAGTGGGGTTGCTGGGTTATATAGTAGTTCTATTTTTAGTTTTTTAGGAACCTCCATACTCTTCTCCATAGTGGCTGTATCAATTTACATTCCCACCGACAGTGCAAGAGGGTTCCCTTTTCTCCACACTCTCTCCAGCATTTATTATTTGTAGAGTTTTTGATGATGGCCATTCTGACCAGTGTGAGGTGATACCTCATTGTAGTTTTGACTTGCATTTCTCTAATAATTAGTGATGTTGAGCAGCTTTTCATGTGCCTCTTGGCCATCTGTATGTCTTCTTTGGAGAAATGTCTATTTAGGTCTTCTGCCCATTTTTTGATTGGGTTGTTTGTTTTTTTTTGATACTGAGCTGCTTTTGAATGCAGATTTTGCTACTGATTCTCAACCTCTGCTTATAATTTCCAGCTCCACATTCCATTAATACCTCTAAAAACATATTCTAAAATTGAATTCATAATTTTATCCTCATATCTGTTTTTACATTTTCTTTACCACCTTTATTTCCATTGCCATCTTCTGAGTCAGTCAAGCATAAAAACTTTGTATTGTTTCTAATTCCTTTTCCTCTTTCTTGCTTTCCACATGCAGTAAATTACTTCCATAAGCCCTTAATATTCATTTCCATCTTTCTCTTCATATTGCTTTATTTCTTATAAGGCTGTTGAAATCATATTTTAACTGATCTTTCTTTCCAGTCCCCTTCCTCTAGTAGCTTAATTAGCAGAGTAATCTTCTTGAAACCTAACTGCAATCCTACCAAGCCCCTGATGTAAAATTTCTATTTCAGGACTAATACATTCCAGTGCTCCAGGGAAAATTTTCTTTTAAGGCTTTGCCACAGTTTCTTGACTGTTTCACCAATCCATCATGATCTTATACATTCACTTTCATACCAGTTCCTGCTTGCTTCCCAATGGCCTTGAATTTCCATTTGTGAATGCCATTCGTGTCTTGGTTAAAGTATGTCCTTGATTTATGATTTATTATGAACATAGCTTAATTTCTGTCTTCAGGTCCTATGTATTAAAATATTTTTGTCTTGGTATCAACCATATATTTGTAACATCTCTTCAGTCACTGAGGGATTTTTCCAGCTTGTTTATAAACTTGACTATTGGAGGGAGACTCAACAGTTGGTTTGGGATTTTAATACATGTGGTCAGCAGAAACAGTTCCTTCACAAAACAGTTATAATATACCTTAATATTTTCTCCAACTTTTCCCTCTTATGTACATGATTCTCCAACTTTTTATGACATAGCACATGCAGAAAATTATATTTGAGTTTATATGGACTAATATCATGAATGAAGGCAGATGCTGCAGAAATGACAAGATGAGGCCTCCTGCTAATCCACACAAATTAGATGCACATTTTGGCACACAATTAATTCATTCAAGATATGCACATCAATTTCTAAAGCTCACCAGTTAGGAAGATTTTCTTTAAGTAACATATTGATTATTGAACACTATATTTAATAATTTAATTAAAAAAGGAAAAAGTCACAAATCCTTTGTATTTTGACATTTTTAATATTTGTGACACCTATACCAGAATTATCAACATTCACCAACATTAATTTCTCCTCAGCTCTTGAGTACAGGAACAATGCCACTATCTACCCACTTAATTCATTGTCAAGGGGATTGTTTCCATATACCATTTTTTGTTCATTTTAAGATGCCAATGATTGCAGGACACTCTGTCTCTTTAACAATAGCATGTTGGTGAAACATAAAGAAACATTACATTAAGTGCATTTATTGACTGTCTGAAAATTCTCAATGTGAGAAATGTTTATTTAAATAAACAGTTATGTCTATTTTATAATCAAGGAAATACAGTGTTTAGGAATTATCCATTTATTCAAGGGAGAATGTATCTTACACTTTGTTTCCAGGTGACATTTTCTGGTGGACAGAAGCTTTTAATTTTCTTTGTAAACTGACAAACCTAGTAGTGGTGTAACCGTGTCTATTTAACTAGCTCTATGTATTGCCTGTTTGAGCCTTTTGTGTGACACATACATTCTCTTTGTAGCTATGTGAAAATTAAAGTAGACCTCCAAGTGGCTGTTAAAAGCCATGCATGAAATACCCAAAGATACAGGACAGAATAGGATTCCTTCCCAATCATAGTACATATGATTTCCCCTCTTTCACATTTGTGATCACCGTTTGAAAAATGGTAGGTACACGTGTGAGTGCAAGTACCAGCACCAGGGCTCTAGTTGTGAAAATTAAGTTCACTGTCTAGACAATACATGTACATTATCATGTACAGTTTCAAAATTCTCAATACTATTAGTGGCAGCAAAACATTGATTTTTAAACTTGCTTTTTTTTTTTTTTTCCTGAGGGCTTGCTAGGGTTGCTTCACTGAGAATTCCAGATGGAGAAGGACTGCTTTCTGGCTCATGAATGGAAGCCCGCCAAACAGGGAGAGGCTGTAGTTTAAATTAATCTTCAAGGGGGTGGGGAAGACCTCGACAGTCCCCTGGAGGATTTGAAAAACATATTTACACCTCCTGCTTTGCCAACAGTGACAGCAAAACAAATCATTGCTCTGTACAGACAGCATGATGGAAGCATATTTAACTGAAGGGAAGTTAAAAACAACAATTGCTCAGATTACCTCAGAGCAAGGCATTTCAAGAAGGCACTCCATTTTCTTCTGTCCCTTAATTTTTTCAGAGATAACAGAACATTCTCCACCTTATTCTCCACCCCTCCCCCATTCTAATCTAAAGGATACTCTGATCTCAGAAAGGGTTCTTTCCTAATACCCTTTCCCTAGTCCCTACAATTCCAAAGCAAATATATCATTGACATATTGTAAGTGTCAAAGGGATAAAGACTTGAGTCTGGCTTCTGTAATGTCTTTGACTCTTAATCCAAAGTTAACAGATGCAGTACTGAGTTCATGGAGATGTTATTGCTAAGAGTCATAATGACCCATTCCTCTTCCCCGTCCTTGTTTTCTTCATTCAGTTTCTTGGTGTGGGATGGTAAGGAATGTGTCAAGATTTCAGGAAAATGTTTCATGCATTTTATCTCATCTTTTCTCTGCTTATATCCATTTACGCATATATTTAACTCTTATGTTGTATTTCATGTTGCAAATTTGCCAGCCTGTTCTCTCAAATCCTCAGAAAGCCAATCCACATGACAGTTTTGTGAATTTCAACAGTCCTGTAGACATCTGTGATATTACTACATTTGTGAACACGATATCACAACTGATTCCATGGAAGTGAAAACTTACATTCCATTATGCAAAGTCTCCTTTTGTTTAAATTTTGTCATAAAACTATACTGATACGTATTTCTGATAGAACTATTTAGTTTTCAGAATGGAAGAGCCCTTAGTGACCTCTTGTTTTTTCTTTCAATATAAGAGATTGGCTGGTTACTGGCAGATCAATATATCAGTTTTCCGGGCTTATAATCAAGTGCTTTGCCTACATTAGCCTTGCTTTGGGACATATTTAATATTTCTCAGGTGCCCCCAGTTATAATTTGTCAGCTTTGAGAAGCATTCATTCCGAAATGGTGTACCAGGTAACCAGAATCAATTCTGGATGATGGCAAATTAACAAGCATTTCAAAACTGGACTTTGGAGAACTCTTTGGAGCAGTTGGTGATAGAGTCAACTCATGAAGTGACAAAGAGAAGAGAATGCCAAATACTGTTAAGAAAAAAATGAAAGTCTCATGCAAATATACACTCATGCCAAACATGCCAAATACCCACTACCCGCTGATCACACAGATTGTATAGCATGCCCTCCCACTCTCCTGTGTACCACCAGGCTGTATGATTACTCTCTGTAGCATATTTTCTCATTAAAGGGTATCCTTGATCTTGATTTAATCTGTAGAGTCATAAAATTGTTGTAGTCCATAAAATACAACTTAAATTAGAGGAAATGTTCAGAGTTTGACTAAGTAATCAGACATTCCCAATAGTGCTAAATATTTATCCATAAAGAAAAGTGTACATTAAATATAACAGGAAAATCTTTATTTAAAAATTCACTACCATGAACCTTAAATCACCCTTTTTCATTAATTATTTGAAAAGTGAAATCTTTTTGAAAATATATTTATCATCTAGAGTGTCATTAGGATTATACTTAAAGTAGAGGATTAATCCATTTAAAATTGCCTTGAAAAAGTTAAAAACACATTCTCAAGAACCTGTTTCACCACCTGTGTTACTAGTTCACAGAGGAAAGTAAAACATCCTCTAGCCATTCAGACAACAGCTGAATGTTGAACCCTCTTAGAGATCCAAGTGGTATGGGGGACGCTTGGTATAAATATATAAGGACAGATACTTTCCTCTAAAATCTAACAGTGAAAAGAAAATACAGGCCTACCTTGTTTTATTGCACTTCACTTTATCGTGCTTCACAGATACTGTGTTTTTTACCAATTGAAGGTTTGCGGCAACCCTACTATGAGCAAGTCTATTGGCGCTATTTTTTTCCAACAGCATTTGCTCACTTCACATTTGATAATTCTTGCAATATTTCACTTTTTCATTATTACTCTATTTGTTATGGTGGTCTGTGGTTAATGATCTTTGATGTTACAATTATAGTTGTTTGGGGGCACCACGAACTGTGGTCATATAAGACAGCAAACTTAATTGATAAATGTGTGTATTTTGACTGCTCCACTGACAGGTTATTCCCCATCTCTCTCCCTTCCTTTGGGCCTTCCTATTTCCTGAGACAACAATATTGGAATTAGGCCAATTAATAATCCTACGGTGGCCTCTAGATGTTCAAGTGAAAGAAAGAGTTGCATGTCTTTCACTTTAAATCAAAAGATAGAAATGATTAAGCTTAGTGAGAAAGGCACGTCGAAAGCCGGGATAGACTGAAAGCTAGGCCTCCTGTGCCAAACAGCCAAGTTGTGAATGCAAAGGAAAGTTCTTGAAGGAAATTAAAAGTGCTGCTCCGGTGAACACATGGATGATAAGAAAACAGAACAGGCTTATTGCTGATATGGAGAAAGTTTTAGTGATCTGGATAGATGATCAAACCAACCACAACATTCCGTCAAGGCAAAGCCTAATTTTAAACAAGGCCCTAACTCTTTAATTCTGTGAAGGCTGAGAGAGGTGAGGAAGCTGCAGAAGAAAAGTTTGAAGTTAGCAGAGGTTAGCTCATGAGGTTTAAGAGAAGAAGCCATCTCCATAACACAAAAATGCAAGTTGAAGGCAGCAAGTTATCTGGAAGATCTAGCTAAGATAATTAATGAAGGTGGCTACACTAAACAACAGATTTTCAATGTAGACAAAACAGCCTTTTGTTGGAAGAAGATGCCTTCTAGGACTTTCATAGCTAGAGAGGAGAAGTCAATGCCTAGCTTCAAAGTTTTGAAGGACAGGCTGACTCTTGCTAGGGGCTAATGCAGCAGGAGACTTTAAGTTGAAGCCAATGCTCATTTACAATTCTAAAAATCCTTGGGGACTTCCATGTTGGTGCAGTAGTTAAGAATCCACTTGCCAATTTAGGGGACATAAGTTCGATCCCTGGTCTGGGAAGATACCATGGTGCAGAGCAACTAAGCCTGTGCACCACAACTACTGAGCCTGCGCTTTAGAGACTGCGAGCCAAAACTACTGAGCCCACATGCCACAACTACTGAAGTCCACATACCTAGAGCCCGTGCTCTGCAACAAGAGAAGCCACCACAATGAGAAGCCCACCCACCGCAATGAAGAGCAGTCCCTGCTCGCCGCAACTAGAGAAAGCCCACACGCAGCAATGAAGACCCAATGCAGCCAAAATAGTAACTTTAAATAATTAAAAAGAAAATCCTAGGGACCTTAAGAATTATGCTAAATCTACTCTGCCTGTGCTCTATAAATGGAACAATAAAGCCTGGATAACAGCACATCTTTTTACAATATGGTTTACTGAATATTTTAAGCCTACTGTTGAGAACTGCTGCTTAGATATCTTTCAAAATATAATAGCTCATTGGCAATGCACCTGGTCACTCAAGAGCTCTGGAGGAGATGTACAATGAGATTCATGTTGTTTTCGTGCCTGCTAACACAAAATCCATTCTGCAGCCTATGGATCAAGGAGTAATTTTGACTTTCAAGTCTTATTATTTAACAAATATATTTTCTAAGGCTATAGCTGCCATAGATAGTGAATCCTCTGATAGATCTGGGCAAAGTAAATGGAAAACCTTCTGGAAAGGATTCACCATTCTAGATGCCATTAAGAACATTCATGATTCATGCGAAAAGGTCAAAATATCAACATTAATAGGAGTTTGGAAGAAGTTGATTCCAACACCCATGGATGATTTGAGAGGTTCAAGACTTCAGTGAAGGAAGTAACTGTAGATATGATGGAAATAGCAAGATAACTAGAATTAGAAGTGAGCCTGAAGATGTGACTGAATTGCTGCAATCATGATAAAATTTTAATGGATGAGGATTTGCTTCTCATGCATGAGCAAAGCTAGTGGTTTCTTGAGATGGAATCTACTTGTGAAGATGTTATGAAGATTGTTGAAATGACAACAAAGGATTTAGAATATTACATAAATTTAGTTGATAAAGCAGCAGCAGTGTTTGAGAAGATTGACTCCAATTTTGAAAGAAGTTCTACTGTGGGTATAATGGTATCAAACAGCATCGTATGCTACAGAGAAATGGTTCATGAAAGGAAGAGTCAATGGATGTGGCCAACTTCATTGTTGTCCTATTTTAATAAATTGTCACAGTCACCCCAGCCTTCAATAATCATTATACGCAGAACCAAATAAATAATGAAATTACGGGGGGAGGGAGGAAGGGAGGGAGGGGGGGAGGGAAATCTTAGGTTGCAGGCATATCAAATAGAATTCAAGAAAAGGAAGTATAGTTGAATCTCGCAAGGCCCAAATCCAGCAAAGTGCTGAAAAGATATCAAGATTTAAGGGTTCCAGCTTCTCTTTCTCTCATGGGTCACAGGGTCTCCTATGACAGCTTACAGCTTAGATCTTTGGCATTGTTTTTCTATCTTTCTCTACAAATCAGTTTTCTCTCAACTTACTTAAGGCCCAAATAAAATTCCTAATATACCTTCATACCCAGTAATAACAGCTAATTGATAGAATCTCTTTGTGTCTCAATTCCAAACTCCTAAGACAAGTTTATCATCTTAGTTTGGTGCAGATGACTGCCCTTCATCGGGTTAGACTTGTAAGCTATTTTTGAGTAAAAATTATCTATGAAATTGGCACATAGATAGTTAAGAAGAACTCACTTCAGGAGATAATAAGTGGCTGGCATTTCTAACATATTCTGATATAGTCTCATTTATTCAATTATTAATTGAGCACTTCTATGGGAAAAACACTGTGCTAATTTGACAAATATAGAGATTAACAGTATATAGTTCTTGCATGTAAGGAGTGGGGTGGAGGAGACAAAAGAAAACAAATCACCAATTTCGGGGATATATATGATACCAATGGTACCTACACTTCAGATATATCCACTCTGGTTGTCTCTGTTTTTTTTTTTTTTTTTAAAGTAGAGGGAAGGATTATTTATTTATTTATTTATTTATTTATTTATTTTTGGCTGTGTTGGGTCTTCGTTTTGTGCGAGGGCTTTCTCTAGTTGCGGCAAGCGGGGCCCACTCTTCATCGCGGTGCACGGGTCTTTCACTATCGCGGCCTCTCTTGTTGCGGGGCACAGGCTCCAGACGCGCAGGCTCAGTAGTTGTGGCTCACGGGCCTAGCTGCTCCGCGGCACGTGAGATCTTCCCAGACCAGGGCTCGAACCCGTGTCCGCTGCATTGGCAGGCAGATTCTCAACCACTGCGCCACCAGGGAAGCCCCTCTGATTGTCTCTTGTTGACTCTTCTCAACAGAGTGAGGAGTTCACAGAGCCCAGATGTCACAGAGCTCTCTTTGCATATCCTGGCATAGAATTGCCTCCCAAATGGCCTGAGGCCATGTGTAGGCTTCATCTACATGATTGTTTTCTAGAGGATTGTCCCACCAGTGTGCATTCCCCCTCTGCCTAAAAGGTAAGGAAAGGATAGTTGTTTGGGGAAAGGGTATGCAACTCAACTTTGGAAGAAACCTGTGTTTAAGGCCCCTGGGAAGGAAGGATGTAAAATAGAGATAGGGTGGAAAGCTAAAGAACATGGAACTTGAACTGGGTACCTTTCTTTCTACTCTGTCCTAGATAACAAATGTTAGGGGCTAGTCTGGATACCTACTAAGGGACTATGATATAGATATTTTCTTTGTGTTAAGGGAAGACAGAAGACAGTAAAAGCTGGTCAAGATATATTTGGAAAAAAAGGTGACATTATGTCTGAGTTTTAAAAGGCTATTAATAGTTATGTGAGCAAAGTGATGAATTTCTTAGAAGGTGCAGCATGTGAAAAGGCAGGCAAATCTATATTTATCTGCTGTGGTATGACATTCATAAGGATCTACAGAGGGACTTTATGCATGGCACAGAATTCATACATGTGAATGGGTACTAAAAGTTTTCATCTTCCTCTGATATCAACAGTGGCCTAAGTTATTCCCCTTCCTTCCCATTTGTGGCCTCATAAGTTTTCTAACACTCCTTAGTTGATGATTTCCTAGGAATAAAACATATTCACCTATTCAGAATATTTAACTATCATTACAGGACAGACAGTCCATTCATCTGAGCTTTTCCTCTGGCAATTATTTATGAGCTGGTTATTTCATTTGCTATAAGTGTGAATATAAGAGCACCCTAAGGAGTAGATAGTCTACATGTTCTCCATACAATAAAATAGAGTTTCAATTAAAGAAGATTTAAATAAATATTAGGGGCATCCAGTTAAATATGGTGGATTTGTCATACACATTATCCTCTATCCCTTCCTGAAATACCAATAAATTGACAACAAGGGAACTTATAAAGATACTGAAGCCAAAAAAGGCAAAGATGTTAGAGTATAATAGTGCAATGTTAAGAAAAGTAGGAACCAGATGTATATATGGTATGATGTTTAATTTTATGTGTCAACTTGACTGGGCCTCAGGATGCCCAGATATCTGATCAAATATTATTTCTGGGTGTGTCTATAAGGGTGTTTCTTGAGAAACTGGCATTTGAGTTGGTGAGCTGAGTAAAGCAGATTGCCCTTCCCAATGTGGGTGGGCATGATACAGTCTGTTGAGGACCTGAATAAAACAAAAAGGTGGAGGAAGGGAGAATTCCATTTCTGTGTGACTGCTAGAGCTGGAACATTTGTCTTCTTTTGCCCTTGGATTGGGATTTATACCATCTGTGCTCCTGGTTCTTAGGCCTTTGAATTCAAACTAGAACTACACCACTGGTTCTCCTGGATTTCTAGCTTGCAGAGGCAGATCATGGGACTTCTCAGCCTCCATAATTACATGAACCTCATAATAAATCTCATAATCAACTAGTCTCTCTCTCTCTCTTTATCTCTATCTCTATGTATATGTATGGCTTTCTGAGGAGAACTCTGACTAATACATATGACAAATTACTTTAGAAACCTAAGAAGGATGATTTATACCTAGAAATGAGCAAAGCTGATTTTTAAAAATCTGATATTATACTTTGGAACCCTCAAAAAGGGATACCCAGATGCCTTTTTAAGTGGGAAAAATGTAAAACCAAAATAAAAAGATTGTTGAAAGTTTCATATTTAAACTTGGACTCCCTCCATCTGTTGTGAGCCAGTACTCAGCTGTCAATACCATTTACGTATTTATGAATTGTATATAGGAACACTTATGTGACCTAAATGACAATAATATAACTATATCAGGAGGAGGAGGGTTTAGGAAGTGTGCATGGGTGTGGGGGAGGGGTGATGGGGGGAGGTGGTGGTGTGCAAAGGATATCTAGATCCTCATTTTTTATGAAGGGATGTCAACAGAGAATGCCTAGGGTAAAACATTTTAAAATAGTAATATAAATATTTATTTGCATATATGGATATTTGTATATCCATATATATTGATATGGATATATCAGTAGAATAAATTTTAAAAGATGAAAGTGGTTGCCTCTGCAGAGTGGTAAATTGAAGTGGGGATTAGCATACTGTTGATTTTTGCCATAAGTCATATAGTATTATTTGAGCCTTTAAACTATATGTAACTATTGCTTAGAAGTAAAAATAAAATCAAAAGAAATAACATCAAGTTCCCATAAATTTGATATTTTCCCAGAGGAGTACTTGAAGTGTTAATGTTCCATGTTGTACTTTTATTGTAACCTTGCATCTTTAATAATCAAGTGAGCTAAAGGTACATTTTTGCCCTTATTTGAACCTTCTTGGTTTCTCCACCTGTAAAATAAATACAGTTGTGTGCAGTCTTATATTCCTTGCATGGATGTTCTGAGGATACTTGATATACCACAGGATAGAAGTATAATCTATTTAGGTCAACTGTAGGTAATTTAAATTTTATATATCATTTGATCAATGTTGAGAGGAGAAATAAATGAGACCATTGGAGGTTAATGACTTGCATGAGAAATTTCTATTGGCAAGTAATCATAATGATAGGAGAGTCCTTTAGTACTGTCAGGTGCTTAACAGCGGCATCCAAATTATAGTATTTTTTATTCTCTTGTTCACACCAGAAAAAAAAAAAAAGGAAGAGAGGCTATACTTAAATTTTAATTCAGATTGCTTTCACCAAAAAAAATGGAAGCAGTATCTCTATAGAAATATCCTGGAATATTTCATAAATATACTGCACGTTAGTTCCATTAATTCAATTTGAAGGTGTCAGCATGAAAAACTTTGATTCATAAAGAATTAAAAAAATATATCTGATGTATATTTTTGTTTTGTTTTGACATGTCATTGTTATGTGAGTCTGTGAGCTCATAGCTAGATGACTGCAGTCAGCAGAGCCAACTAGCCAAGGATCATCCTTGATCCTCCTACATCCACGCTACACAACACTTTCCTTATCATCTGCTCCAGGAAAATGCTATTTATCAAGCCCCCTCAGGCAAAACCTTCCTAGGGTAAGGTGAGTTCCAGAGTCAACTTTAACAGTACAGGAGAAATCTAGCTGAAATAAATACTAAGGAGAAATTCAAACAAAGAAATAAATCACAGAAGTGCTGAGGTACAAAAACAAGGGAATATAAGGTATCTAAGGGTTCTTTTGCATACCTCAGGTCTTTTATTTTTTCACTCACTGCGGAGGGAAATTCAAGTATCTCTAAGCCCTCTACTCTCTCCAAGATATATCAGTTATTGGTAAGAATGTTTATTTTTACTCAAGCACACAATTTCTTCTTGACAAAATTAGGTTGCTGTAAATCTTCAGTATTTCTATCAGATGATTCAATCAAGGTTTTTTATTTAAATCATAAGAAATATTCAGTAGACAGTACTTATTGATAGAAGTAAAGGTTAGCTTAGATCAAGGTCTTAAATCTCTTTCTGTAAAGGATCAGATAGCAAATATTTTCAACTTTGCAGACCATACAATCTCTTTGACAGATACTCAACACTGCCATTGTAGCAGAAGAGCAGCCAGAAATGATACACAAATGAATGGGCATGGCTAATTTTCAACAAACCTTTATCTATAAAACAGGCATCCAGTGGAATTTGGCTCATGGGCAGGAATTTGCCGACATCCTGGATTAGGTGGTATTACAGCTAAGTAATCAGATGACTGAATCGCATGTCCACTACTTCCCAAGAAGTCGCCAGGAAGAATATACAAAGTAGTAGCAGTCATATGGGAAATTAAATACCAGTTTAGGAGGGTTGAAGTCAGGCAATATCCAATGCAAAGCCATGGACCTATCTGGGTGAATCACATGAATGGGGGTTTCTTTCCTTTTCTTTTTTTTTTTTAAACATCTTTATTGGAGTGTAATTGCTTTACAATGTTTTGTTAGTTTCTGCTGTATAACAAAGTGAATCAGCTATATGTATACATATATCCCCATATCCCCTCCCTCTTGCATCTCCCTCCCACCCTCCCTATCCCTCCCCTCTAGGTCGTCACAAAGCACCGAGCTGATCTCCCTGTGCTATGCGGCTGCTTCCCACTAGCTATTTTACATTTAGTAGTATATATAAGTCCATGCCACTCTCTCACTTTGTCCCAGCTTACCCTTCCCCCTCCCTGTGTCCTCAAGTCCATTCTCTGTGTCTGCGCCTTTATTCCCGTCCTGCCCCTAGGTTCTTCGTAACCTTTTCTTTTTTTTTTTTCTTTTTAGATTCCATATATATGCGTTACCGTACAGTATTTGTTTTTCTCTTTCTGACTTACTTCACTCTGTATGACAGACTCTAGGTCCATCCACCTGACTACAAATAACTCAATTTCGTTTCTTTTTATGGTTGAGTAATATTCCATTGAATCTGATTCTTTGGATATTATTGATCTCCTTCTGGTCACAACCCACAAAAAATAGAAACAGTGGCAATCACGCAGGGTAAAGAGTGTTGGTGCAGCTCCTGAAAGCAGTTGAGCACCCACTAAGCCACCATGCTGAATGTAGTAGGAAGGGATGGACCAGAGCAGCTCCAGCACAGAACTGGCCACAGTTTAATTTACTGAGATAGCTAGATACTCAGAGAAAATATAACAGAGATCATCCATGAATTAGTATGACTTTGCTTTTCAGAGAATGGAGATATAATCAGTAGTGAATGTGGAATAATAAATCATTAGTTGCTAATCATTCAGGTTATTAATTCTTCTTCCCTGTATGGGGAACCAAGGAGTAGAATAAAAAGGACTGAAACTCCTCCCAGAGAGAGAGAGAGAGAGAGTTTAAATGAGATAAAAAACAATCTTTCAAAGCAGTTCATAACACTTGATAAGCCTCAATAAATGTTGCTTTTACTTCGCCCTGAGATCTAGCCTTGGCCTTTCCACGAATTAGCGTCGTATATGGCAAATTTATAAACATTCCTAGGCCCTAGTTTTGTTATCTGAAAGATATGATAGTATTAAAACAACCTTACTCAAAGCCTATTCCCAACTTCAGCTTTGTCAGGAAAGCCTGGTTTGATCTCCTCCTGACTTAGGGAAGTCAGCCTAATATACATTTCATTGTTCCATCTACCACAGTATCATGTACCTCTCCTTTATAATCACACAGTAATCACCATGTTGTTTTATATTCACTTATGTAGTTATTTGGTTAACCTCTCTCTCCTCACTAAACCATATGTCTACTGGGGGAGATGCCTTATTCACTCGCTAGTGCAGATTTTGGAACTCTTTTCTATTAGTAATTCCAAGGAATATGCACCAAGATACAAAACTATGATTCTGTGATTCTCAAGAATATTACAATATTATTCAATTTTGTATTTATTCATCCTTATATTCTTTCATTATGGAGGCACTCCCATTCTATGACCATGCATTGTGTTAGGTCCCGGTGGGACAGGCATGGAGTGTCAGAAAAGATCACCCTCTCATGGAGCATGGAGTCAAGAGTAGGAAACTGTGCATGTCAACATACAAATACTTATTCAAGTATAGTTTTTAAAAAGGTGTTAAAAGACAAGTATAGAGTGTTATGAGTATATAAAATTAATAGATTTGACCCAGTTTGGGAGTGAGGTGAATAGGTGTTAAAGAGGCAGTGACATTTAAGCTTATACTTGAAAGATGAATGCATAAGTGAAAAGACATTAAATAGACAGATTAAATACACATATACAGACACACACACACACAGTCCACAAGGCAGTGCATGATAAATGCACATACCATAATATAATAACTGTAGATTTTAATAAGAAAAGAACAGAATGTCCAGAAGTAGTCTAAGCTTAGATTTGAGGCATGATTTTTTTCAGATCAAGACAGAGTTAGGATCAGAATATTACCCTACTAATGAATTTAAAGGCAATGCAGATTAGCCTGTGGTCTTCTCTCTCTCTCTCTCCCCCTTCCTTCTCTCTCTCTCTCTCTCTCTCTCCACACAAACACACACACACACACACAGAGACATACATACCCACACATTTACCACAACTCAGCATGGAAAGTCTAAAGTACTATACCTAACAAAAATAAAATTTCTCAGATAATTTGAGATTTTACAGATATAAAATACCTTATTCATATTCAGACATAGCTTAATTTTTTTCAAGTCCCTATTTTACAATCTTTATTGTATGAGAACTGATCATCCACATTGTCTTCTCTCTGAATTTTAATAAAGGATTAAGACACAAGTATTCTCCTTTCCTGTCTTAGATATTTTTTCAAGGATAATTAAAGTAAATGGGGCATAATAAAGAAAGAATATAGCTTCCAACCAAGAGTTTCTAAAATGAAAAAAAAAAAAAAACCTAAGTACTTTGGACTAATAGAAGGCCAGTCTAAACTGCAAACTATTTTAAATATATATATTTTACTTATTTTACCTACATTGAGTAACTAAAATTGGATGTCAGGACTATGTGTTGGAAGTTGCTTTAAGGAACAGATAAGAATGATTTATAAGTAGACACACTGATAAGATAAAAATTACCTTGAAATACCAGAGAGTACTTAAAAGCAGTTATCCAGATAACAGAATATGGATCTAATAATCTATCTACAATTTTTTTTTACTATCATAAATACGTAGGGAAAATTTTCTTCACAATTAGTAAAAAGATCAGTGTCAACTCAGACATTTATTTAATCATCTGAAATTATAAAGTAGTGAAGTTTCTTCTTTGTATTTTTATTTTTATGCTATAAACCTGCGGCATTCCTCTAGGCATATCACCACCTCTAATATGTTCAAAAAAAAAACATGAGCAATTTTAATGCGTGCACAACTTTCACCAAATCTAATAACAAAATTTCAGAATGTTTAGCAGTTTTCTTGTTTTGTTTAACCCTGCTCCAAACATGGAGATTATTTGATTGCAAAACAGTCAGTTTTTTTTTTTTTTTTTTCCTTTTAAATGAGTGGATGAGTCATTGAATAGGAAATACAATTTTACACTTACTTTCAGGGAGCCCTTTGTGGGTTTTAAAAACAAACCTTGGGGAGAGGAAGAGACCCTTGGGTGCTGAGATGTCAATCCAAAGATAATAATAACACATGTTTTTGGAATACTGCTGGCTCAGAGATGTTACAATGTGTCAGAAGAAAACAGTCCTACTCACTCTGGTAGCTTTATTGCTTATGGCATGTTATGATTAGAGATGTGTGTGGTTTTAAAACTACAAAGATTAAATTGCCTAACACACTATGTATTGGAAGGCCTGGACCAAATGGAAGCTTAATCAGCATTTTTCTTCTTTCTAAATGTAAATGGTATGATGCAGTGTCCTGTAAATGATGCTGTTTATCATATACTGTCAGAAGTTGCTGCTGAAAGATGCATTTCCATTTGTTTCCTTACTTGAGTTTGATTTGTAAAATCAGATTTAAACAGTGAATGAAATTGAATTTAAATTTTAAGGACGGACAACCTAATGATATTTATCATAACTGGAACTGAGTCTACAAATGTTTATTCTAAGTCCAACTTCTAAGATTTGAAGAACAATGTGTCTTTATTTTTATCTTTAAAATAATTAGTCCAAATGTAATTAATTTTATGGTAATTATAGGCATTAGCATTGGAAACCTAATCTTAGCCAAAATATTCCTGTGTGTACTGCATTTTGTATACTCTTTTTTTTTATTATTTATACAGCAGGTTCTTATTAGTTAACTATTTTATACATATTAGTGTATATATGTCAATCCCAGTCTCCTAATTCATCCCACCACCACCCACCCCACTTTCCCCCCTTGGTGTCCATAGATTTGTTCTCTACATCTGTGTCTCTATTTCTGTCTTGCAAACTGGCTCATCTGTACCATTTTTCTAGATTCCACATATATGCATTAATATATGTTATTTGTTTTTCTCTTTCTGACTTACTTCACTCTGTATGACAGTCTCTAGGTCCATCCATGTCTCTACAAATGACCCAATTTCGTTCTGTTTTATGGCTGAGTAATATTCCACTGTATATATGTACCACATCTCCTTTATCCATTCATCTGTCAATGGGCATTTAGGTTGCTTCCATGACCTGGCTATTGTAAATAGTGCTGCAATGAATATTGGGGTGCATGTGTCTTTTTGAATTATGGTCTTCTCTGGGTATATGCCCAGTAATGGGATTGCTGGGTCATATGGTAATTCTAGTTTTAGTTTTTAAGGAACCTCCATACAGTTCTCCATAGTGGCTGTATCAATTTACATTCCCACCAACAGTGCAAGAGGGTTCCCTTTTCTCCACACCCTCTCCAGCATTTGTTGTTTGTAGATTTTCTGATGATGCCCATTCTAACTGGTGTGAGGTGATACCTCATTGTAGTTTTGATTTGCATTTCTTTAATAATTAGTGATGTTGAGCAGCTTTTCATGTGCTTCTTGGCCATCTGTATGTATTCTTTTGAGAGGTGTCTATATAGGTCTTCTGCCCATTTTTCGATTGGGTTGTTTGTGTTTTTAACATTGAGCTGCATGGGCTGTTTATACATTTTAGAGATTAATCCTTTGTCCATTGATTCGTTTGCAAATATTTTCTCCCATTCTGAGCATTGTCTTTTCATTTTGTTTATAGTTTCCTTTGCTGTGCAAAAGCTTTTAAGTTTCATTAGGTCCCATTTGTTTATTTTTGTTTTTATTTCCATTACTCTAGGAGGTGGGTCAAAAAAGATCTCGCTGTGATTTATGTCAAAGAGTGTCCTTCCTATGTTTTCCTCTAAGAGTTTTACAGTGTCTGGTCTTACATTTAGGTGTTTAATCCATTTTTAATTTATTTTTGTGTATGGTCTTAGGGAGTGTTCTGATTTGATTCTTTTACATGTAGCTGTCCAGTTTTCCCAGCACCACTTATTGAAGAGACTGTCTTTTCTCCATTGTATATCCTTGCTTCATTTGTCATAGATTAGTTGACCATAGGTGTGAGGGTTTAATCTCTGGGCTTTCTATCCTGTTCCATTGATCTATATTTCTGTTTTTGTGGCAGTACCATGTTGTCTTGATTACTGTAGCTTTGTAGTATAATCTGAAGTCAGGGAGTCTGATTCCTCCAGCTCCGATTTTTTCCCTCAAGACTGCTTTGGCTATTCGGGGTCTTTTGTGTCTCCGTACAAATTTTAAGATGATTTGTTCTAGTTCTGTAAAAAATGCCATTGGTAATTTGATAGGGATTGCACTGAATCTGTAGATTGCTTTGGGTAGTATAGTCATTTTCACAATATTGATTCTTCCAATCCAAGAACATGGTATATCTCTCCATCTGTTTGTGCCTTCTTTGATTTCTTTCATCAGTGTCTTATTGTTTTCTGCATACAGGTCTTTTACCTCCTTAAGTAGGTTTATTCCTAGGTATTTTATTCTTTTTGTTGCAATGGTGAATGGGATTGTTTCCTTAATTTCTCTTTCTGATCTTTCATTGTTAGTGTATAGGAATGCAAGAGATTTCTGTACATTAGTTTTGTATCCTGCAACTTTACCAAATTCATTGATTAGCTCTAGTTGTTTTCTGGTGGCATCTTTAGGATTATCTATGTATAGTATCATGTCATCTGCAAACAGTGACAGTTTTACTTCCTCTTTCCAATTTGTATTCCTTTTATTTCTTTTTCTTCTCTGATTGCCATGGCTAGGACTTCCAAAACTATGTTGAATAATAGTGGCAAGAGTAGACATCCTTGTCTTGTTCCTGATATTAGAGGAAATGCTTTCAGTTTTTCACCATTGAGAATGATGTTTCCTGTGGGTTTGTCATATATGACCTTTATTATGTTACGATTGGTTCCCTCTATGCTCACTTTCTGGAGAGTTTTTATCATAAATCGGTGTTGAATTTTGTCAAAAGCTTTTTCTGCATCTATTGAGATGATCATATGGTTTTTATTCTTCAATTTGTTAATATGGTGCATTGAATTGATTGATTTGCATATATTGACGAGTCCTTGCATCCCTGGGATAAATCCCATTTGATCATGGTGTATGATCCTTTTAATGTGTTGTTGGATTGTTTGCTAGTATTTTGTTCAGGATTTTTGCATCTATATTCATCAGTGATATTGGTCTGTAATTTTCTTTTTTTTGTAGTATCTCTGTCTGGTGTTGGTATCAGGGTGATGGTGGCCTCATAGAATGAGTTTGGGAGTGTTCCTTCCTCTGCAATTTTTTGGAAGAGTTTGACAAGGATGGGTGTTAGCTCTTCTCTAAATGTTTGATAGAATTCACCTGTGAAGCCATCTGATCCTGGACTTTTGTTTGTTGGAAGATTTTTAATCACAGTTTCAATTTCATTACTTGTGATTGGTCTATTCATATTTTCTATTTCTTCCTGGCTCAGTCTTGGAAGGTTATACCTTTCTAAGAATTTGTCCATTTCTTCCAGGTTGTCCATTTTATTGGCATAGAGTTGCTTGTAGTAGTCTCTTATGCTGCTTTGTATTTCTGCGGTGTCTGTTGTAACTTCTCCTTTTTCATTTCTAATTTTATTGATTTGAGTCCTCTCCCTCATTTTCTTGATGAGTCTTGCTAAAGGTTTATCAGTTTTGTTTATCTTCTCAAAGAACCAGCTTCTAGTTTTATTGATCTTTGCTATTGTTTGCTTTGTTTCTCTTTAATTTATTTCTGGTCTGATCTTTATGATTTCTTTCCTTCTACTAACTTTGGGTTTTGTTTGTTCTTCTTTCTCTAGTTCCTTTATGTGTAAGTTTAGATTGTTTATTTGAGTTGTTTCTTGTTTCTTGAGGTAGGATTGTATTGCTATAAACTTCCCTCTTAGAACTGCTTTTGCTGCATCCCATAGGTTTTGGATTGTCATGTTTTTGTTGTGATTTGTCTCTAGGTGT
This sequence comes from Balaenoptera borealis, assembly GCF_965194805.1. Taxonomy (NCBI): domain Eukaryota; kingdom Metazoa; phylum Chordata; class Mammalia; order Artiodactyla; family Balaenopteridae; genus Balaenoptera; species Balaenoptera borealis. The sequence goes on along the minus strand of NC_138866.1, from coordinate 70,145,563 downwards.
TTTTTGATTTCCTCTTTGATTTCCTAGTTATTTAGTAACGTATTGTTTAGCTTCCATGTGTTTGTGTTTTTTACGTTTCTTTCCCTGTAATTGATTTCTAATCTCATAGCGTTGTGGTCAGAAAAGATGTTTGATATGATTTCAGTTTTCTTAAATTTACCAAGTCTTGATTTGTGTCCCAAGATGTGCTCTATCCTGGAGAATGCTCCATGTGCATTTGAGAAGAAAGTGTATTCTCCTGTCTTCAGATGGAATGTCCTATAAATATCAATTAAATCTATCTGGTCTGTTGTTTCATTTAAAGCTTGTGTTTCCTTATTAATTTTCTGTCTGGATGATCTGTCCATTGGTATAAGTGAGGTGTTAAAGTCCCCCACTATTTTTGTGTTACTGTCAATTTCCTCTTTTATGGCTGTTAGCAGTTGCCTTATGTATTGAGGTGCTCCTATGTTGGGTGCATATATATTTATAACTGTTATATCTTCTTCTTGGATTGCTCCCTTGATCATTACATAGTGTCCTTCCTTGTCTCTTGTAACATTCTTTATTTTAATGTCTATTTTATCTGATATGTGTATTGCCACTCCAGCTTTCTTTTGATTTCCATTTGCATGGAATATATTTTTCCAACCCCTCACTTTCAGTCTGTATGTGTTCCTAGGTCTGAAGTGGGTGTGTTGTAGACAGCATATATATGGGTCTTGTTTTTGTATCCATTCAGAGAGCCTGTGTCTTTTGGTTGGAGCATTTAATCCATTCACATTTAAGGTAATTATCGATATGTATGTTCCTATTACCATTTTCTTGATTGTTATGGGTTTGTTTTTGTAGGTTCTTTTCTTCTCTGTGTTTCCCACTTAGAGAAGTTCCTTTAGCATTTGTTGTAGAGCTGGTTTGGTGGTGCTGAGTTCTCTTAGCTTTTGCTTGTCTGTAAAGCTTTTGATTTCTCCATCGAATCTGAATGAGATCCTTGCCGGGTAGAGTAATCTTGGTTGTAGTTTCTTCCCTTTCATCACTTTAAGTATATCATGCCACTCCCTTCTGGCTTGTGGAGTTTCTGCTGAGAAATCAGCTGTTAACCTTATGGGAGTTTCTTTGTATTTTATTTGTCGTTTTTCCCTTGCTGCTTTCAGTAATTTTTCTTTGTCTTTAATTTTTGCCACTTTGATTACTATGTGTCTCGGCGTGTTTCTCCTTGGGTTTATCCTGTATGGGACTTCCTGCACTTCCTGGACATGGGTGGCTATTTCCTTTCCCATGTTAGGGAAGTTTTCGACTATAATCTCTTCAAATATTTTCTCGGGTCCTTTCTCTCTCTCTTCTCCTTCTGGGACCCCTATAATGCGAATGTTGTTGCATTTAATGTTGTCCCAGAGGTCTCTTAGGCTGTCTTCATTTCTTTTCATTCTTTTTTCTTTAGTCTGTACCGCAGCAGTGAATTCCACCATTCCGTCTTCCAGGACACTTATCCGTTCTTCTGCCTCAGTTATTCTGCTATTGATGCCTTCTAGTGTAGTTTTCATTTGAGTTATTGTATTGTTCATCTCTGTTTGTTTTTTAATTCTCCTAGACGTTTGTTAAACATTTCTTGCATTTTCTCGATCTTTGCTTCCACTCTTTTTCCGAGGTCCTGGATCATCTTCACTATCATTATTCTGAATAATTTTTCTGGAAGGTTTCCTATCTCCACTTCATTTAGTTGTTTTTCTGGGGTTTTATCTTGTTCCTTCATCTGATACATAGTCCTTTGCCTTTTCATTTTGTCTATCTTTCTGTGAATGTGGTTTTCATTCTACACGCTTCAGAATTGTAGTTCTTCTTGTTTCTTCTCTGTATACTCTTTTTTCTGACACATTTATTGTACCACAAGCAATTTTAAAATGTAACAGAGACATTTCTTTGATTTATAAGTATTTTTATAATATAGTTATTCTTATGTGAATTCTTCACTAGTTTGGAAAACACATGGCAATGTATGTATACAAATCTTTCTGGCAGATAATCATGTGCTTAAAAAGGTTAGAAAACTTTGATATACTTTATCCATGTTCTCAGCTGATTGTACCCAGTCTGAAATCAATGTGAACCCCCCAGCCAGGCATGCCAAAAGCCTGGGATCTTTTAAGACTTCATTCTGAGTATTGTTATAATAAATATATTACAAGATTGCAAATTTTAGGCATCAGGACAGTGCCATTCTTAGTTACAGGCATCTGTAGCAACCCACTTTAAAAATCTTCTGCAAATCAGAAACACTGAAGTACAAGTCATTTTTTCCTGTTATGCCCAAATGGAAATTTTTTAAATGTTTGCTAACAAATTCCAGTTTTGTTAAAGAGTCACTCGAACCAAACTGCTGCCAAAGAAAACGTGTGGAGATAACTTATATTTGGGAGTTAATAGCTTAGAGATTATGTGCCGAATTATGGGAATAGAAGGAAATCCCTTTGGGGGAAATATAGAAGGAGAAAACCTGAGGGCTATAAGCAAACTCCCAAGAGAATACCATCATAGAGGGGGGATGTGCTACAGAGGGAGAGGGAGAAAAAAATTGTCAAAATGGTATAAAATAGCCAAAAGAGTGCTATGATAGATGTCTAGGAAAGAGTTTGAGAAATATGAGATATTCACTAGGGACCAATGTTAGAGTGAGGAATATTACAATAAGGATAAAAGTGAGATTACTGTTCTGGACAATTAATAAACCCTTGGTTACTTTAGCAAAAACATGTTTAGAATAAAGCAAGAGTGGAAGAACTCAGAATTTAATTTGTTGAGAAGTCAGTGAGCATTCAGGTAGTTGGAAGAGAAAGGAATAAATAAATAAGGTAGTACATTAAGAATCCAGGGGGTGTTTTGTTTGCTTGTTTTGTTTTTGTTTTTTATTTTCACAGGAGAGTTCAGCTTGTTTTTTTTTTTAGCTAGGGAAGCCAGAGGAGATTGTAGCGATCAGAAAGAGAGGATATAATTAACTGGGCAAGATCTCAGAGGGAAGAGTGGAGAGAATAAAGCCCAGTGAAAAGATTATCAGGAGTAGAAAGAAGGAAAATCACCTTTTATTTGACAAACGGAAGCATTAGCCATAGATCATTCTAGTGCCATTTTAGTCTAAAATTCATAGAAACATTATTGAGAGAAAAACAAATTGCCTTCTTTTAAAATGTTCATAGGCTGCTGACATCCTATTCCAGCTACATAATTAAGTTACATTTATAACAACGGACATAGGCTATGGCTATACTGAGACCTTATATATACTCTCCCAAATATAGAGGTAATTTTTAATATTAATACGTACAGAATAGAACTCCATATAAGCAGAGATTTCATTAGCTGCTAATGAGAATTTATATCCACACCTCCCACATAGTACTTTAAAGTATATGATAATATTAGTACTAATGGGAGAGTGGAAGAAATATATAATATGTTGATGCTATCTTGTAACATCCAGTGTAGCAACAACAGAGCTAGGAACTCTGACACTTGTGTATTTAATGAACGTCTTTTGGTTTTGAGAAAATTTGGAAAAAACTCTCAAATATTAATTGCACATTTTCAAGTGATTACATTGAAAAGTTGTTAGACATGGCTGTAAAGAACACAAATCTCATTATGTTGTAACAACAAAACTGAATTCCCACAAGTTCCAGAATTTTGATATTAATATAGCATGGGCAAACACTGGCGACATTGGTAATGGCTTCTGTATAGATCTATTGTCTCTATTTTTCCTTATTTTGCTTTTCTTCCTTTCTTATTTGTTTTCTTTCATTGCATGTATTTTGTTTCCTAAGCTCACTTTTGAAACCAGTCAAATATGTCAATGAATAAAATAACATGTCCATATCAGAGTTTTACATTCACTTTATAAATGCAGAACAATTCCTTTATTTATTCTAATGAAGATGAAAATTAGATTTTTTCCAACATTATAGATAATGCTGCTGAGAATGTTTTGTCCACACATCATGTATACATAAACACACTTTTGGTATATATAATTTCAACATCACTAGAAATGTCTATACTGCTTTCAAAAGAAAGTATACCACCTACAGGGTATGGATATCCCTAGTAGTCTACATTCTTACCTATTCTTGGTATTGTATTACTTCTTACTTTGTACTAAGTTGGTTGTATAGTAGTATTTCATTGGAGTTTTAATTTTCATTCTAGCAATGATATATTTCTGGCCCCCTCAGCACCGTCAGTGGATATGGAGGGCAGTGGTTATGGTTAGGAAGGTCCCTTTGATACTGCAAATTGGGCATTTTCCCCCATGAGAATATGAGGTTTTTATCTCTCCAACACCAGAGAGCATATTGGGCATTGATATCCTACAAGGTCAAACTCTGCAAACCTCTGTCGGTGAAATCCACCTCCTGGTTAGAGTAATCAAACCAGTACCTGAGGGGAAAAGCCAACTGGGAACCAGTAAGTCTACAGTCCCTGGAAGAGTGGTAACTGTCAAATAATATAAATTGTCTGAGAGGCATAGGGAAATAGGATAAACTATACAAGAACTGCACCAAGTGCGTATTGCACCTTTCATCCATAGTGCTTTCAACATCCCAGTATAGCCAGTAAAAAGCAGATGGCTCTTGGCAGATGGCTACCGACTACTGATCATTGAACAAGGTAGTGCCCTCCATTGGTGCAGCTGTGCCAGCATTGCCGCCATCTTAGATACCTTGGTCTTGGTTCTAGGAGTGCACCAAGCCGTATTGGACTTAGCAAATGCTTTTTCAGTACAGTATACCCCTGGCCGCTGAGTCACAAGATGAATTTGCCTTCATGTGGGACGGGCAGCAATGGACCTTTCAAGTGCTTCCCCAAGGCCGTCTACACAGCCCCGTGATAGATCATGTGATGGTAGCCCAAGAACTGTCCCTGTTCTCCTTCCCCACATCAGTAAAATGGGCCCATTACATTGATGACATAATGTTTAATGTTGACATGGGAAAACTTGCCTGTGCTGCAGGCCACTCTGTAGATTTTGCTGGAACATCTGTGAGCAAATGGATGGACAATGAACCTGCAGAAAATTCAAGGCCCAGGTACTGCTGTAAAGTTTTTGGGAGTCATATGGGTGCGTGACTCAAGTGTTGTCCCAGAGGCTGTTATCAACGGTGTGCAGGCCTATCCAAACCCTAAGAATGTGGAAGAAGTGCAAGCTTTTGAGGGATTTGGGTTTGGGAGGACTTTTATTCCTCACTTGGCACAGTGCATTTGTCCATTATACTGCCTACTGCCTGGTAAAGAAAGGGCACATAGGGGATCAGAGCAACAAGCTGCCTTTGAGAAAGCAAAAATACTAGTGAAGCAGATTAAAGCTCTGGGCATCTCCAAAGCGGGGCTACAATTTGAGTTAAATGTGCCCATGACTCCGGAAGGTATAGGTTGGGCACTTTGGCAGAAACAACAGAAGGAGAGAGAATCCCTAGGATTTTGGTCCCAGCTCTGGAAGGGGGCAGAAAACTGATATATTCCTGTAGAACAACTGTTCTTGTCAGTGTACACAGCACCCCTCCAGGTAGAGCCTCTTATGAAGGAACAGCATATCATGGTAAGAATGTCCCTTGCTGTCAAGAGGTGGATGGAGAATATGTTCCATCAACCCATCTCTACCAAGGCTCAACTTGTCACTTTGACTAAGTAGCATGCCTCTTTGCATAAGAGGAGTATCCTGTCTGCCAGCCAACTGTCTCTAGAAATGCAGGTTGTACTAGGCCCTGTAGAATATGTATCAATAGATCCTTCAAATGCCCCCACCTCCTATGGCAGCCTTTGTGGCCTGTAAGAGGGAAGCGGGGAAATTCCCACTGATGCCTGGCATACAAATGGGTCTAGTCAGGGCAGACCACCCACATGGACTGCAGTCACTATTCAGCCCAACACTGACACCATCTGGATGAAAAGAGGAATGAACTGAAGCAGCCAGTGGGCTGAACTCAGAGAGATTTGGCTGGTGATCATCACTCATGAGCCTTGGCCATTAACCCTTTGCACTGACAGTTGGGCTGTTCTAAAGGGGTTAATCCTATGGCTTAGACAATGGGAAGAGGAGGTGTGGGTGATCACCAAGGTGTGAATAAGCCCTTGTGGGGTCAGGATATGTGGAAAGACATTTGGGTTTGCCTGCAAGAGCCTGAGGCAGTCCTCACTCTCTTCCAACTCCCAGCTCATAAGGTGCTGACACCCCTTGGCAATCAGGAAGTTAGTGCCCTAGCCCAGGTATGAGCCTAGCAACGGACCCTTCAGTAGACACAGCAGACTGGGTGCATAGGAAGAGCGGCCACCATAGTACCTGGGTGGGATGGTGTATTGCTGAGGATGCCAGATTGCTCTTGAAATACAGTGACTTCATTAATGCAGTAACAGCATGTCCTGGGTATTCTAAACAGTGCCCAAGGCAATTGCCATAGGAATCTGGGGGCCATCCATCAGAGTTCCCAACCAATGAGAGATTGACAAATTGATTATATTGGTCCCCTCCTTTTGAGTGAGGGTTCTAAATATGCCTTGGCTTGTGTGGACACTGAACCTGGCCTAACCCAAGCTCTCCCCATCACCATGCAAACCAGGCTGCCACCATTAGGGGATTAGAGAAGCTGAGTACCATGTAGATACCCTCATCCAGTAGACAGTCATTGGGGATCATATTTCAAAGGTCACAATATACAAGACTGGGCAAAAGAACATGACATTGAATGGAGGTTCCATTTCCCTTGTAACCTATAATTAGCAACGTTGGTAGAAAGGAAGAATGGAAAATTAAATCAGCAAATTAAATAACTAGCTGGTAAAACCACCTTGGCCGGGTGGACTAAAGTACTATCCCAGGCTTTAATACATTTGAATGATCAACCAGTAAGGCCTGTTGCCCCATATGTCAGACTAGGGACCCCTACACCCAACACCATAAAGATATGGAGTCTTGGGAGATGGTCATTGTCCCAACTCTCACCATGGATCACTGTGCTGTGCTGCTGAGAATACTCAGCTCCACCACGCCTGGCAAAGGTAATCTACTGGAATTTGCAGTGGGTGAGTTACACCCTTGGGTGGGCGGGAGCTACTCAATATCCACTCGGATCCCATTGTCCTGCTGCAAGCTGGACTTGTTGAAATGCACAGTACCTAGAATGGAACACACACTACTGAAAGAGGGGAGAAAGTGAGGGCGCCTGTCTGGCGTATCCCACACCCAGTCCATCTCCATGCCTGAAGTGCTGTTTCCCCAGCCAACATGTATGGTATGCACAACCAGGTCAGATTCCTAAAGCTGCTGCCATACTAACATCTAAGGATTGGGCCACAAGTGCAATTATTATAGAAGGGGAAGACCTTCCCATACAAGTTCCTATTAAATATCTATCTTTTTGACCTTAGACTCCCTCTGCTCCTGTGGCATCCAGTCATGGAATGGGCACCTAATGATAACACCTTTCTACAGTGGGCCTCCTCTTAGTAAGCCTGGCAAAGGAATCCATCCAACTGTTGAGTACGTGGTCAGTTGCCCCTCTCTAGCTCATCAGGATTGCCATGGAGGGTATCACCACTCCAAGAAGGGGACTTGAAGGCACTAAAGCAATAAATTAAGGAATAATAAGCTAGGTTTAGGACTCTCAATTCATCTGATATTACCAATACTGATCCAGAAGCCTGGCCTGTGTCACGCACTATTAATAAGGCTAAGTATGGGTATTCTTTTTCTGTCGATCAAGCTACCTAGGCAGCCCATCAAACTGCTGACCAGAAGGTCCTAAAAATACCACCATCAGAGTCATGGGTGGCTACACTCATATTTGGGATGGAGTCATGTGGCTTACCCTGGGTTATGGACATTTGTACACTAGTGCACCCCTATGTTGGGAACAGAAAAATCACTCTAAACAGAACCAACCCAAGTGTACCAGGGATATGAGCTAGATATCACCAGAACTGTGTAGTCATTCTGTCACATGAAAGAATGGTGACTGGTTTGGCACTGACTGGTTGCACTGGCCAGGTATTTATTGGGTAGCCCTGAATGGGATCCAGTAGTTGTGTGGCAAAAATCTTTGGGCTGATGCACCCTGGGTTTTCCCTGGACATAGGAGACAATCTGCCCCATGGTAACAAAAGTTGCAAACCACCATCTCCTCAAGGCCAGATGGGCATGTTCTGTTTCCTACTGGAATGATCATTTGGCCACCATCTCTGTTCCCTCCGTTGGCCTAAAGGACAATTAATAGCACTCATAGAAGGCCTTACTAAATTCACCCAGAAAGTCTTAAATGATAGATGACAAAGTCTGTTCTTACTGAACACTGAAGTGTCTCTAATGAGAAAATCTGTCCTCCGAAATAGGATGGTCTTGGACATTATTACTGCCTCTCAAGGAGGCATCTGTGCCATTATCCAAACAGAATGTTGTGTATTCATACCTGATGAGTCCACTAATACATCATCTTTATTAGATCACATGAGAACACAAGTGAACGCCATGAGTGACCTGACCCCCAGCCTAGGGGACCTAATAAATCAGTGGTTCAGATCCTGGGGCGGAAAAAATTATTACTTATTTTGGGAATTATTATCTTAATCTGGTTTTTCTCTTGCATGTGCCTGTACTGTTGCTGTGGTATCTGCCTGCAGGACAACCAGATAGCTGCCAAACGAACCACCTCCATGGTAGTAAAACCTGCTGACTGCTCAGGGCACAGTATGCTGGGGGCAGGGGGTGGGGCTTGTAAGACCAACAGCTGGTTGATCTTCTAGCCAGACCTGGGCAATTGGAGGCTCCTTACCAGCTCCTCTGTCCTTAAAATGTACGTTCTGCACTAGGAGCTGCTTCAAGGACGCAGCCTTGAGACAGTCTGTGTTACTGAGACCATCTGGACTGTATACAAGACTGAACCCTGTTAAGGCCTCTTTATAAGCTCTTAAGATTCTGTTGGGCAGGTGCAGAGACCTACTCATCTTGCAGCCACCTGCCTACCAATCTGCAGTGGCCCTTCTCTTTCTCCAGTCTCTCCTTGCCTTTCACATACATGGGCTAGTTGTGAATTTCACCCGGAAAATCCCAGGCTTGCAAACCCCACCAGGTCAAAGTTGTACACGTCTCCCTTCACTTTCTCACCCTGATGATATTGTAAACATAAAGAAGCACCTTGAATAGAATATTGTAAACAGCATAGCATCAATGGCCCCTGTAGTCATAGCCTTCATATTGGAAAGCGTCTGCATTTTTAGCCTTGCTTCAATAATTTTTGTCAGCGTAACAATCTCCCAGAAAACTGCTGCATCCAAGGACTATTTTGTTTGTTACTTTGTAACATTTGGGGCTGTCACAGGTGTGAATTGAGAACCCAGTCAGTCAGTATCAGAAGCAACAATTGAAAATCTTCTTTTTTTTTTTTTTAAACGTCTTTATTGAAGTATAATTGCTTTACAATGGTGTGTTAGTTTCTGCTTTATAACGAAGTGAATCAGCTATACATATACATATATCACCATATATCTTCCCTCTTGCATCTCCCTCCCACCCTCCCTATCCCACCCCTCTAGGTGGTCACAAAGCACCGAGCTCATCTCCCTGTGCTATGCAATTGCCAACACAGTAACTCCATTGAAAACGCAGGGTGAAATGCGCAGTTGCGAGGGGCCTGCGGGGCTGTGAGACTCTAAGGAGGAGTGCAGAGCTGCGCACAGGGAGGGCGACGTTGGCCAGGCTCCTGCTTCCTGCTCTGGCTCCTGGTCCTGTTGTCTGGTTAGAGCCCGACTCGGAGCTACTTTTGACTTCTTTCGGATCATAACCTTCTCTGGGGAATCTGAATTGCCTCAAACAGCAATTCCCCAAATTTCCATTTGGTATTCTCCAATGCAAATGCCCGTTCACCAGGATTTAGAGGTTAAGTCATGCATGTGTTTTCAGAATTTCAGTCAATATTTTGGTGGCATTCTTTTATTTAAGGGAAGCCTGTGCTGTAAAGGTTAGTTCCAGCATGCCTAGAGTGTTTTGGAAAAGTAAGAGGTGTACTAAGGCAGTGTTGACTCCTAGTCAAGGCATGAATTGTACTGATTAATAGTGTTGCTTTTCATCCGAGGGGCCATGATGAGTTCTGGTGGTTTGTAGCGGCTTGTGAGGTGTTGTTTATCGATAACAGTGAGGGGCTGGTTTACACCTGCTTTAAGTGAGACCCCCGAAGGGTTCTTCCACTGGGGCTGGTTACTTCACAAGAATATGCCTAGATTAGGTCTCCTGGTTTTTATACGTTCTGTGCCTACCTTGGTGGTTTCCAATTTGAGAAAGTACATCGACTGCAGTCCTGCAGATGGAGGGCAATCAGAGCTAGCTCCTGGCTTCTCCTGATCTATGCTATGAGGTGGCCTTTCCTTGAGATTCATTTCCTTACTTCAATGCCGCTGCTATTTTGTATTCTTTTCTGGCTATAACCTTTAGATTCTTAAGCATTATCATTGCGAGTCCTGTGAGAGTTCTTCAGAGACTGAAACTTGTCTGATTGCCACCGTTAGTGAAGCCTCCAACAAGAAAAACAAAGAACAAAAATAAATAAACCAAAAAAGGCAGAAGAAACTGAGGGAGTGCAAGGAAGAGAAAAAGCAACAAAAATAAGGCAAAAAATCTCTAACTCATATCCTCAAGAAGAAAAGGTGTTTGTTTATTCTGTCCAAAACAACAGACTTAGAGGTTATTTGAAAAAAAAAAAAAAAATTGTAGAAAGTTTGGGCGATAGAGGAAATCTAAAAAGCAGGAAAAAAGGCAAAGCAATGGAAAATAGTGAAGAAAAGATCCATATGTTTAAATATTTTCTAATAGAAGTTCTAGAATATCAGAGAAGTTGGGGTGGGAAAATTGACAAAGAAATAATTCATGAGAGTCCCTAGAACAGAAAAAAAATTACTCCATATTGAAAAGTTATTAACTGAGTACCAGCCCAATGAATTAAAATGTTCCCAACCAAGATATACCATTATCATGCAATTTTGGAATACCAGAAATAGGAGAAAAGTTTTCAGAGGGAAAAAAGAAAACACACCAAAACACAGGATTATGTGATTATAGTATTCTAGCAATACAGAGAAAACTCTAAAATATTTCTGAAGAAATTTTTTTAAAGTTATTTACAAAGAATGACTTAAAATTACAAAAATTTCAAAACACGTCTATATTTGTAAGTCTTGAGCATAGGCATATGCCTCCAAAAATGTATCAAGATTCTTTTTCATGATATGAAGCAAGGTGTTATGCAGTTGTTTTAGCATGTGTGTGTGTGTAAAATGCTTCATGAATTTGCATGTCATCTTTGTGCAGGGGGCATGCTAACCTTCTTTGTATCATTCCAATTTTAATATATGTGCTGTTGAAGCAAATACTCATTTAGGATTTTGATTAATATAAATACTAATAACCAAAATATTCAGAAAAACTATTTTAAGTGTTGCAAATAGGGATCACATATTACTGCAATAGGAGAGACAATAAACCTTTCTAAATCACTAACTATCCTGTGCTGGACCTAAGGACACTAGAAAGTAAAATGTTGATGTATTGACACCTATTTAAGTGTTAGATGTTTAGAAAATATTAAACATTTTAATTTAAAAAAAGATAAATTGTGGAAATTTACCATTTTGATCACTGCAACACATGATAGTGACTGGATATCATCCCTGATAATTATGGGTTTCTATATAACAGTGAAATGTAATCACAAAGAACAGCCATCACAGGAAGCAGAACTTGAAAAAAAGGTATTTATCATTATATCACTTGATTCATTCCTATGTTATGCAATCTTGGTACCCGTGTGCCAGAGAATTTAGCCTCTACATTTCCAAAAAATATTTTGAAAGTCACTACGAATATTCTGGTTTTTATTCCCTCTCAAAGAAAGTCATCTCTTTCCTTTTCCTCTTTTTCATATTGCATGATATGCACCTTGGTAGCAGGGAAGAGAGAGGAGAAATATGTTTCTTTGCTATTAAAATAGAGACTCTCATAAACAATGTGTTTCTATGGCCATAGTGCCTGTGCGTGCGCCAGTATATGTGTGTTAACCTCATCAGCATTTAATCCTTAACTGTACTATAGGAGATTACTTAGTACAGGATTTCTTTTTATAACCTCATAGAAGTGAGTTTTGAAGGAGGAATAATTTTGGTTGTGTTATTTACTGCATGCGGTGCAGCTCAGTAAATAAATTGTACACAGATATAGTTTATTGTATACAGGAGAACTCTATCCAGAGCAAAGATGACTACACTGGCGTTCTCCACACTAATCCCTCATGAGTTTTGTATTTGTGCCAAAGTACTTTTGGTAATATTTATTGAGAGGGAACCACATGGTATTTTAAATAGAGTCATGGGAATTTGTCCCATTATACAGCTGAGTGACTATACAAAACATCCATCAGTAGTGACCACAACATAGAATATTGCATTGTGGCATCAACCCAAGACATTACATTTACCTAATCGTTGACTTCACATTTATCTCAATCTATTTCAAGACAAGAAATGAAATGTTTGCTGCAAAATTAAATTTCCTGCAATTTCTGATAAAGGAAGGAGATGAACTTTGGAGCAGTTGTTTTCTAAATGCATTTTTAAGACATGTTATATTGGGTCTTGAGTTCATTGATTTGTATTGGACCAAAAGGCACAGGTTGAAAGGGGACAACTCTCCAGTAGAAGAGAGAGTTGGAAGGAGATTGCTTGTTCCCTGAATCAGAGACCTCAAGCCAAATTTAAAAACCTGCTCAGAGGGCAAATTTCTTTTGATTCCTTAAAATAAAATTTCAAAACCCTATAAGCACAGTGACATCTTATATCTTTTGGGACATTTTAAAGAGAAAAATACATTACTTCACTAGATAGCTCAAAGAACTGGAAATGGGATATAGGAACTTTTACCCCGGGTTACCATATGATGAATGCCACCCAGGTTTAAAATGATCATAATTCTTTCCATTGTGTTGCACTGTGGTCATTTAAGGAGTAGTCATAAGATTTCATCAAGATAGAAACCCTTGGATTCCTGGATAGGAGGCTATCATAGATCATTTATTTTGATTTCCGAACCTGAAAAAAAACAATGCTAGTTGTTTGTGAGAATATATTGATTTATCATAAAGCAGAATAAAAGGCAAAACTCTCCCCAGCTTAGCATTTAAATTTTATTAATGAAGCATGCAAACATAAAGGCTTTAATTGTTTTATCCCCAGGTAAAATAACTACACATTCTCTTTCCATTCACTAAATCAAATCAATTTTTTAATTCCATTAAACTATTTGCTTCAGTGTTATCCTGTGGAAATAAAATGCATTAATAAAAACAAAGTTTAATTCTTGTCTCTTAATACCATTAACTGTTTTTCTCATCCTTTTAGCAGATAAAATGTAAATAAGAAGGCAAATAATAATATACAGATAGCATTTTCTCTTCCCTTTTCATAATTTTGGTAGTTATATTTCTCCACCATTAAGGACAATGAGTTTCCTGTTTTTTGGTTTTGGTTCAGTGCTTCCCTTTGGAATTCAATTTTAAAACATTTATCAACATAAAGCATCCATACAAATGGGTTGCATGGAAATTCCAAGCTATTTTGAAGAGAACCTGAGAGGTTCTTGTGCAGTCAATAACCAGTCTTATCCCTACTTGCTTTCAAGCTATTGAATTCAGGGAATGGTTGTGTCCCAGGAATCTCTCATCAAGGGATCTTGGTTTTAAGAGCATCTGATGGGACTAATCAGTGATTCTGTGGACGCCTTCTATTCAAAGAATCAGGTCATGCACTACTCTGGCACAGAGAGTTGCTTATTTTTCTGGAGAAAGAATGTTAGAAAAGAAGTGGTAAAAAGAAGAAAAAGAAAGAAAGAAAAACAGAAACATACACAAACAAAACAAAAACCTTACAACGTTCTCCTTTTGAATAAATCCAGGGTTATTCATTTGATTTTGAATTCAAGATGCCATGGTTCAAAAAATGTTTATTTTAAAATTTTTTTCCATTTCTCTCTCCAAATTTTAGAGAAAATAACTGGCTTTAAAATGGAAAATAAATTGTTATTGGCCATTTCAGACTTGTAAATAATCTACTCAAAGGCTTACAAATGGATGGAATGCAAATTCCAAGCTATTTCAAAGAGACCCTGAGAGGTGTTATTTTAATGATTTATAAAGGAAACTAGGGTGATGATATATTCAAAATGCATCTGAGCCTCTCATTTCTTCAGTCTCCAATATTCAGACCTTCTTTCCCTCCTTATCTTTCTTATTCTCTTTCTTCCCTCTCTCCCTCTCTCTCATTCTCTCTTTAATGCTCTGAAAGGAAATCAGCATGTTTCTGACTTTCCCATTATTGCTTCAGTTTTGGGAGGAGACTAGATGATAGATATCCTACTGATTGTAAAAATAGAGTTTAAATATGTAGAGTTACAAGCAGGTTGATAACAATAAATTATATTCCTGAAGAGCCTAAGCACATAGCAAGCTAGAGTGCTGAACAAATTTTAGGTGATGGTGTTGAATTTCATATTTAAAGGTGGAGTCATGAGTTTGAAGCTGGTAAAATTTATAAAGATCATACTTTAATTGAATGTGATGATTTCAATGTGTAATTCATCATTTCACATCAAATCTGCATCCCAGAAGACAGTCTATATCTATGGAAAAACATTATTAATGGGTAAATATGAGATTAGATGATCAGAGACTACATTGTACCACATGAAGCTATCATAAGTGATAACTAATAATGTACTATATGCACTATACTTTCTTCTTCAGTTTTTTAAAAAATTTTTATTTATTTTATTTATATTTATTTTTGGCTGCATTGGGTCTTCATTTCTGTGTGAGGGCTCTCTCTAGTTGCGGTGAGCGGGGGCCACTCTTCATCGCGGTGTGCAGGCCTCTCACTGTAGCGGCCTCTCTTGTTGTGGGGCACAAGCTCCAGAGGCGCAGGCTCAGTAGTTGTGGCTCATGGGCCTAGTTGCTCCGCGGCATGTGGGATCTTCCCAGACCAGGGCTCGAACCCGTGTCCCCTGCATTGGCAGGCAGATTCTCAACCACTGTGCCACCAAGGAAGTCCCTCTTCTTCAGTTTTGACTGAGATTATGTAGGATGTGTAAAGATATTAATGTCATCTACAAATAAACGTATGGAAATACTTCTTTTTAGCATGTTCCATATGTGGAGTTACTTTTGCAGTGGTTTTTGTTTTGATATTTTGTTTTCATTTAAGTGAGTTTAGCTCTTACCTATTGGCACTCCACCTTAAATTATCCATGATATTGACTCAAATCCACATTTTACATTGTGTAAAACAAATCAATGACAATCTACACCCCCCCACCGCTGCCTCAAGATTAGGGTAATTCCCTTTGTGGCTTACATCACCATAATCCTCTCTGGCTCAGAGCTTCTTCTTCAACACATTAATTTCATGGATCAACTCAGTATCCTATCCATGCTTCCTATTCCACACACACTTGGATGTAAACTGTCCACTCGTGAAACTACACACACAATCTCATGAGGTATTTGTGTGTGCTGCATAGTTTACTGATCAATTTAGGAAATGGTAACAACATCCCCCACATTGTCTATTTCTGACTAAATAATAGCATTTGTTCTAAAAGTAGGTTTTTTTCCTCCCCAAGTTTTCACTGGTAATTATTCATTTGCCATGCTGCTCAAATGATGTCTGTCCTCATGACACCTTTTTGATTGTTTTTCCTTCCTTTACTCTTCTCCCTTTTCACGGTGGAGAAATCATTAGAGAA
The DNA here is from genome assembly GCF_965194805.1 of Balaenoptera borealis. Classification (NCBI taxonomy): domain Eukaryota; kingdom Metazoa; phylum Chordata; class Mammalia; order Artiodactyla; family Balaenopteridae; genus Balaenoptera; species Balaenoptera borealis. The sequence goes on along the minus strand of NC_138866.1, from coordinate 70,129,761 downwards.
GCAAACAAAAGATTCTATTTATTTCTCATGCAAGGGAATTTAGTGCTGCCTCATTTTCCCCTTTCCATCTAGACTGTGACAATGACCCTTTTCTCCATCAAAGATATTTCTAAGCAAGGGCAGTTAACCCTCAGGACAATTTCTTATTCTGTTTTTTCAATATTGTAAGTATTTATATAGATAAAATGTGAGACAATGGAATCTGTTACCCATATACAGTCCAGTTTGTCAATATCTTATCTTCTTCCAAGAATATAAGAACCTGGTAATCACACTCAGCAATTTGTCACTGGTTGGTCTCTCACCAAATAACATGTAGTTAATTATTATCCTGAAATCAATTTTCTTCCAACCCCAAGTATATGGGAACACCACCAATGGAATTTTTGCTAAATTCACATGTTAGGATGCTGATGACTTCAGTGGTACATTTTTTAAAAATTTAACTCCTATTATGTGCCTACCAAAATATGAGAGACTGAGATTATAGCAGTGTAGACAAAATCACAGAACATCTCTCATAGAGCTCACTAACAGAAAAGTTAGATCTTTCTCAAAGCTGTATCCTTCTGGTGATTTAGCTCCCAGTGTCCTAAAAATTGATGATTTCAGGGCCAGGGAGCTTCAATTTGAAATCTTGATATAGCTTTTGAATATTTCCCAGCACCAGTTGAATATAAATAAATAATAATACTGCTAAATACACCACTGGTATCAGTACATTACCTGTATGATGAGATCCCCAAAAGATCACTAGAAAAATATATTGAAGTATATCTAAGTTTATTACACTTTCTGCAGTAAGACAGAACATTTTGAAATAGTTTTAGTAGTGTCTCAGAAGAGGGAATTCAAGAGAGGGTATGTATAGGATTTTTAAAGCCTGGGCTAGGTGACTACATGGTGACTCTTCTAAATTGAGAAACTGGTTGGTGTTGATAGAGTTTGTGAGATAATTGCTTTGGATTGGAGAGCAAGTGTCTTTGAGCAAGACTTGAAAAGTCACTTTTTATAAGTAAGTTATTTTAGTTGCTTCATAGTTTTCCAGGAGTATATGTTTCATGGAGCAAGTAACTAAGTTATTTTTGTTTATTTTCAATATTATTTAGCCTAGGAAAAGTAGTATATGCCCAACATCAGCCTTGTATAATACAGGACTCAAATTATGTTGTTTCAGGTTTTGGCTCACTTAGGAAAATAACATATTAGAAAGGTCTTAGTACATTTTTAGATATTTTTAGTGAGGCATATTCGTGAAACTTTTAATTATGATAGATTTTGCCTTTGAGACTTTATTTTGCTATATACTTTAGTGACATAGGACCTAAAGTCAACACCATTTACTTCAGTTGGGAAAAAAAAAAAAAATATATATATATATATATACACACACACACACACACACACATATATAATATTGCATAATACATAATATATAAATAGTTATGTATAACATATTTATATATTAAACATATATGATTTTCCTTTTTTGTTTTATTTCTTTTGGGGGGAGGATCTTTCCACAGTATTGTACCAAAGATCCTGCAGCCCTACTACTATCAAATTCTTTTCTTTATAATTAATCCTGCATGTTTCATCTATGGCGAGTCATTTCGGAAAAATAAACTCAACATTATTGAATACATTTTTACCTATGTTTTTCCCTCTTCATGAAGTGCCCTTCTTTCTCTGTGTGCCTAGTTAACATTTTGTTATCCTTCAAGACTCATTACAAGCATTTCATTCTTAGGGAAAATTTTTCTAATGACTTAAGGCAGAATGAATTTTCCCTAATCAAATAGTGCATTATAAATAGTTTTGGAAAATTCATAGTTTCCTAAGGAAAAAAAAAACCTTAACTAAATGATCAATAAACATGAGATACATTTGTTGGTAATACAAATAATGGCAAAAAAAAAAAGTTTTTAAAAATTCATTTGTCACAGATAAAGCAAAGAAGGGACGAGATGGTCTCATAGAAACCAAAGGTAGAAAGCTGCACTGGGATAAATGAAACTAAAAGAAAACCTGTTTCAAAGTGTCAAAAAATGCAGGATAGAAAAGTACAATGACAGTGAATTGAACATAAAGTTTAGAAGTTTGAGGTAATAACAAGTTTGTCAAAGTAGCTTAAATGTAAGGGTGGAGATAAAAATAGGATTTAAGGGGGTCAAGGTGTAATTGAGAAGAGAGGAACAATTATAGACCACACTCAAAAGGTTGGGTGTGATAGTGGAGAGAAATTATGTAGAAGGACCCATAGTTAGGGCTGGGAGCTCTTTTGCTTTGCAGGATGGGAAAACAACAGATGGAATATTTATAACTTGGGAGGGAAAGAAAGAAGGTAAAATAGTTGTATCAAAATCCAAGAAGATGTAAAATGAGGTAGTAATGAGGTAAAACATGAGTAGTAGTATTATTCTTGAACTGGAAAAGTGGCATAGGTTACAGAGATGGGGAGAAAGAGGGAAAGAACGGCTGCAGATGTAAATAAGTGCCTGAATCAAGATTAATATATATGTGAAGATGGATGTAAGGCAATCTGAGAAAGAAGTGTGTGCTGGCTGAGTAGGAGACTTAAGGGAAGGAGGTCTGGAATAGCAATTGCAATAATAAAAGTTGCTCATCAAGGATAATTAAAAAGATTGGTAAATTGCTTTGAGAGGTCAACTAAGTTTGGAAGCTGAGAATTTATAATGGCAACAAAGTACAAATTTCTGTAATTTTTATCAGAAGCTCTTAGAATATGAATTGATTTCAGTTAGATAAAACCATATTTTAGGATGGAGATCTTTTTGAGGACATTTTTGCATGTGAGACAGAAAATCAAGGGGGGAAGAGAGTTAGGATGTTGGTGAAATATACTCAGCCAAAGGGGCTAAATTTGGGTACGTGAGTCAGCTCTCCCTGTGGCAACAAACAGCCCCAAAATCTTAGTGGATAGTGGCAACAAGCTTTTAAGATTTGCTGACAGATCTGCGGGTCAGCCTTTGTTAGGCTCTGTTCTACTCTTTGTCTTCTTAAAAGAATCTTCTCTAACATGGCACTTGTCATGGCCAGTGACATCTCATTGGCCAAAGCAAGCCATTTCACATGGTCAGGCCTGACCATGGGATAGGTTAATACACACATCCTATAGGGAGGTCTGGAAAATGTAAGATATATAAAACTGTTCAGGGAAGGGAGTGGATAATTGGGAAGAATAATAAAATGTATCACATTGAACAGGAGCGATGTGAGGCTTAGTGGTAATTTATGGGTTAAAATAAAATGAAGTGGAAGGGGCCTGAAGATTAAAACAGTAATGAGTTTAATGAGAAGAAAGGACTGAGGTAGCTCAGAGATTTATATTGGATGGTAGCTAAAGTTTCTGACGTAGACAACATTCTAGACCTTTCCACTGATGCTAAGTGGTCTACCTCAGAAACATTAGCTACCATCCAATGAAAGGTCTAGATTGAGGTCTTGATAAAACGTTGCTGAGGTAGTAAAATGGTGGTGGATTTTATTAGGGGTAATTGTGTGACTAGAATTTAGGGTTGTCACCATATGAATGTTGAAAATATCTAATTTAATAACAAGAGCAGTACGGGAAAATAAGTCAGTGAAATTCCTGAACCTCCAGGAAAATGGAGGAGTAGCCTGGAGGGGTAAATAAACATCTACATGTAGAGCGGGTGTTGAAGACTTCCAGTTTTCATTTTCTGCAGGTAAGGAGCTTGAAAGTCTCCACTCTGTCCTAACAACAAATAAAAAGCTAAACAGATTGAAAAATTAACACCTTTTCTTGGATCCTTAAGAGAGGGGAGGACACAGGGCAAACTACTGCCCTGAGAATGGAAAGACAGACCTGCAAATACAGCAAGTCTCACCTTACCAGGGCAGAGACTCATGAGCAGAAACTGCTGTGGGAACCAGCGCCAGGAACCAGTACCTGGGTGAGAACACCAGAACTGTAATCGATGAATTGCTGGAAGCTAGGTGTGGACAAATCTGAGAGTTAAAAAATTCATGAGCTAGTGGCATAGTCTTTATTTAAACGATAGTATAGCTATATTTCTCCTTTCTTGAATTGTCTGTATCTCATTATATTTAAGGATGGCAAAATATTTAAGAATCTTATACAGTAAGCTCAATAAATACTTGCTATCAAACAATAAAATAACAAAATCATGAGGACTCACTGATCAGCATCCCCCACAGTCTTGTGAGGTTTACCACTAGGAGCTCAACGAGATTCCCACGATAAATATCAGAGAAAAATCCCCTCAAACCGCCTGCTGGAGGAGGCGAAAAGGAACCATTTTGAAATAAGCCAGAGCCCTCGGCTCTTCTCAAAAAGGCTTGCCCTCAGAGGAAACTTGTTAACCAGAGCCTAAATGGCTGGGATATGATCTGAAACTGACTTAGCTGGGGAAGGAAAGTACCCAACTCCAGGCCATTCTAGCCATCCTCTCTCACCTAAGGGGAGAGAAAAAAAAAATTAAACACTTGTGATGTTCAAAGTCCAGAGGCATAGGCTCACTAAGAGAATGAGACCTAATCATAGGACTATAGGACCCTTCCTCTCCCCCCACACATCACCACCATATTACTAAAAAGCTGTTTATAACAGTTCCTTTTACCCAGTACATCATGTCTGGCTATCAAGTAAAACTTTACAAAACATACGGAAAGGCAAAAAAACACAATGTGAAGAGACAGAGCAAGCATCAGAACCAGATGTAGCAGGGATGTTGGAATTATTAGACTAGGAATTCAAAACAACTCTGATTAATATGATAAGGGCTCTAATGGATAAAGTGGCATGCAAGAACAGATGAGTAGTATAAGCAGAAAGATGGGAAATCCTAAAAAAGAACAAAAAAGAAATGCTAGAAGAAATCCTTGGGGCTTCCCTGGTGGTGCAGTGGTTGAGAATCTGCCTGCCAATGCAGGGGACACGGGTTCGAGCCCTGGTCTGGGAAGATCCCACATGCCGCGGAGCAACTGGGCCCGTGAGCCACACTTACTGAGCCTGCGCATCTGGAGCCTGTGCTCCGCAACAAGAGAGGCCCCGATAGTGAGAGGCCCACGCACCGCGATGAAGAGTGGCCCCCGCTTGCCACAACTGGAGAAAGCCCTCGCACAGTAACAAAGACCCAACACAGCCAAAAATAAAAATAATAAATAATAATAAATAAATTAAAAAAAACACAACAGTACAAATAAAAAAAAAAAAAAAAAAAGAAATCCTAGTATTGTAGGATATGTAGGGTCAAAAAAGAAGAATAATAATTTGGGAAATTGTTAAACACACACACACACACACATATATGTGTATATATATATATATATTTGTACACATATATATCATATGGATAGAAAACAACTCAAATGTTAAAGTAAGAGGTAGCAAAACCTATTAATTCAGTTTCTTATTTATATTAAATTTGGGTCAAGTCTAGATTTATTTCCCCTTTACTTTCTGGTTGGCCTAAAATATATGTAAATGGGCATGCTGGAAGGAAGTAGTCATAAAAGTGGGTCTGAGAGAGGACATGTGCTATTTCAAATAGGATGCACAAGGGATGTACAAGGATAACACAAGGGAGTTTAATACAAATGATCACTATAGAGCCAGTCTAAGCCAAGTCTCTCCACTGGAAGAAAACCTGCCTCAGAGAGATATTATTGTTTGAAGTTATTCATAGCAACTTTGAATGTACTCAGGAAATCAAGGCAAGTTTTAGAGTTTTTCTCAATATTTTTACTAACATTCTAAGGTTATTTTATATAAAAACGAGTTTCAGCTCTCAGTGTTCTTTTATAAGTTAAGCAAACACTGTAATGTGTATCTTGGAAAACTTCAAAAATCCTTGTCCAAACTTACAGCTGTCTAGGCAGACTGTGAGCTTTTAACATCACAAATTACGTAACTTATTTTGTTTTAGAAAAAAGATCTTAATAGTATTACAATTCATGGGTACTGGCTTGGTTCCATTAAGTTTTTACAAAACTTCTTCAAATACTTACTAGTCACATACTCATTAAAAAATCAGTTCCAAACAAGCATCCAAACATAAAAGACACAATAGATATCTGTTGCTGCTTAACAAATCACACCAAAAATTAATGGCTTAAAAAACTTTTTATTATATCATAGTTTCTGTGACTCAGGCATCCAGGCATGGCTTACGTGAGTTCTTTGCTGTAGTCTCTCACAAAGTTGCAACCAAGGCCAAAGTCTATGGTTTTATCTGATGACTCAACTAGAAAATGGTCTAATTTCAAGCTCCCTCAGTAGTTCTTGGCAGCATTCAGTTCCTAAGGGTTGTTGGACTGAGGACCTCAGTTCCTCAATGGCTGTTGGTCAAAGGCCCTTGTAGTTCATTGCCATGTGGGCATTTCCTGCATGGTAGTTTGCTTCATAAACCCTGTAAACCAAGAAGGTAATGGAGAAAGTCTGCTAGCAATACAGAAGTAACAATCTTTTATAATACAATCACAGAAATGAGATCCTTCTCCTTTGTCATAGTCTATCTGTGAAAAACAAGTCATATGTTTTACCAACACTCAGCACATGAGTGTTGGTAAGGACATAAATACTGGGAGGTAGAAATCATTAGGGACCATTTCAGATGTCTGCTTATCACATACCTTTCCTTAATTTTATTTATTTTTTACTTTCTATTTTTAATTTTTTCCGGCTTTATGAGATATAATTGACATATAACATTGTGCAAATTCAAAGTATACAATGTAATGACTTGATATGTGTGTATATTGTGAAACGTTTACCACAGTAAAGTTGGTTAATACATCCATTGCCTCACATAGTTACAATATTTTTTCTTGTGGTGAGAACATTTTAAGATCTACTCTCTTAGCAACTTTCAAGTGTGCAATACAGTATTATTAACTAACTCATCATGCTGTACAGCATATCCACATAACTTATTCATCTAATAACTGGAAGTTTGTACCCTTTGACCACTTTCACCCATTTATCACCCAACCCCCCAAATCCACACACACACACACCCCTGGCATTTACCAGTCTGCTCTCAGTTTCTATAAATTTAGGATTTTTTTTTAAGATTCCGCATATACATGAAATCATACAGTATTTTTCTTTCTCTGACTTATTTCACTTAGTGTTATGCCCTCAAGGCAATCCATGTTATGGAAAATGGCAGGACTTCCTTCTTTTTGTGGTTGAATAATATTCCATTGTATATATACCATATTTTTTTTATCCATTCATCTGTCTGACACTTTGGTTGTTTCCATGTCTTGGCTATTGTGAATAATGCTGCAGTGAACACGGGAGTATGGATATCTTTTTGAGATAACGGTTTTGTTTCCTTTGGATGTATACCCAAAAGTGGAATTGCTAGCTCATATGGTAGTTCTATATTTAATTTTTTGAGGAATCTCCATACTGTTTTCCATAATGGCTACACCAATGAACAAGGGTTTCCTTTTCTCTACATCCTCACTAGCACTGGTTATCTCTTGACTTTTTGGTAATAGCTATTGTGACATGTGTGGGGTGATATCTCATTGTGGTTTTGATTTGCATTTCCCTGATGATTAATGATGTTGAGCATCTTTTAGTGTACCTGTTGGCCATCTGTATGTCTTTGGAAAAAAGTCTATTCAGATCTTTCACTCATTTTTTAATTGGATTGTTTTTGTTTGTTTTATTTTGGTATTGAGTGGTATGAGTTTCTTATGTATTTTGGAGATTAACACCTTATCAGCCATGTGATTTGCAAATATTTTTTCCCATTTCGTAGGTTACATTTTTACTTTATTGCTCATTTATTTTGCTGTGTAAAAGTTTTTTAGTTTGATGTAGCCCTACTTGTTTATTTTTGCTCTTGTTTGTTCTTCAGGTGCCATACCCATAAAATCATTGCCAAGACCAATGTCAAAGAGGTTGTCCCCTCTGTTTTCTTCTGGGAGTTATGTGGTTTCAGGTCTTACATTTCAGTCTTTAATCCATTTCATATTTATTTTTGTGAGTGGTCTAAGATAGGGGTCTAGTTTCATTCTCTTGTGTATGAATATCCATTTTTCCCAATACCATTTATTGAAAAGATTATCCTTTTCTCACTGGGTATTCTTGACACCCTTGCCGAAAATCAGTTGACTGTACATGCATGGGTTTATTTCTGGGCTCTATATTTCTTTCACTGATTAATATGTATGTTTTCATGCCGGTACTAAACTGTTTTGAAACTGTAGCTTGTAATATATTTTGAAATCAGGAAGTGTGATGCCTATAGGCTTAGTGTAATGCATATAGGTTTATCACCATGATTTTTGTTCAACATACGATGTTATTTAACATTGGCTATGAATAGATCCAATTTATTAATACATTTAAAGCAGTCTGTCTTTGGGTTATATACCCTGTATTCCAGAAAAGAACATGTTTCAATAATGATCACTTAGTGTTGAATTGCTTCTTGAACAACTTGGCCTATCACACCTAGGCAATCACTGTGAACAGTTTTTCAAAGTTCAGTTTTATTTTATTTATTTTATTTTTTTGAAGAATTGTTGATGTACAATGTTCTTTTAGTTTCTGGTGTGCAGCAAAGTGATTCAGTTTTATACATATATATATATACACACACACACACACACACACACACATATATATATACATATATATGTATTCTTTTTCATATTCTTTTCCATTATGGTTTATTACAGGGTATCGAATATAGTTCCCTGTGCTATACAAAAGGACCTTGTTTCTTACCATTCTATATATAATAGTTTGTATCTGCTAGCCCCAAACTCCCAATCCAACCCTCCCCCACCCCCTCCCCTTTGACAACCACGAGTCTGTTCTCTATGTCTGTGGGTCTGTTTCTGTTTCATAGATTTTTCATTTTGGCATATTTTAGATTCCACATATAAGTAATATCATACGGTGTTTGTCTTTTTCTTTCTGACTTATTTCGCTTAGCATGATAATCTCTAGGTCCAACCATGTAGCTGCAAATGACATTATTTCATTCTTTTTATGGCTGAGTAATATTCCATTGTATATATATATATACCACATCTTTTTAATCCATTCATCTGTTGATAGACATTTAGGTTGTTTCCATGTCTTGGCTATTGTAAATAGTGCTGCAATGAACATTGGGGTGCATGTGTCTTTCAAATTATAGTTTTCTCTGGATATTTGCCCAGGAATGGGATTGCTGGATCATATGGCAACTCTATGTTTAGTTTTTTTTGAGGAACCTCCATACCGTTCTCCACAGTGGCTGCACAAACTTACATTTTTGCCAACAGTGTATGAGGTTTCCATTTTCTCCACACCCTCTCCAGCACTGGTTATTTGCAGACTTTTTAAGGATGTCCATTCTGACTGGTGTGAGGTGGTACCTCATTGTAGTTTTGATTTGCATTTCTCTAATAATTAGCAATGTTGACCATCTTTTCATATGCCTGTTGACCTGTTGGCCATCGGTATATCTTCTTTGGAGAAATGTCTATTTAGGTCTTCTGTCTATTTGTCAATTGGGTTGTTTGTTTTTTTGTTATTGAGTTGTGTGAGCTATTTGTATATTTTGGAAATTAAGCCCTTGTTGGTTGCATTGTTTGCAAGTATTTTCTCCCAGTTTGTAGGTTGTCTTTTCATTTTGTTTATGGTTTCCTTTGCTGTGCAAAAGCTTATAAGTTTGATTAGGTCCCATGTGTTTATTTTTCCTTTTATTTATATTGCCTTGGGAGACTGACCTAAGAAAATATTGGTACAATTTATGTTAGAGAATGTTTTGCCTACGTTCTCTTCAAGGAGTTTTATGGTGTCCTGTCTTATATTTAAGTCTTTAAGCCATTTTGAGTTTATTTTTGTGTATGGTGTGAGAGTGTGTTTTAACTTCACTGATTTACATGAGGCGTCCAATTTTCCCAACACCAGTTGCTGAAGAGACTGTCTTTTCCCCATTGTATATTCTTGCCTCTTTTGTCAAAGATTAATTGATCATAGGTGTGTGGGTTTATTTCTAGGCTCTCTATTCTGTTGAAAGTTCAATTTTAAAATGTGACATGATTTGACAACAGGTTACACAAAAATACACAAACAAGCAACTATCATCCAAGAATTTGATCTCTGTTAATTTATTCTGAATAGTCTATTAAATGCTGACATTCCAACTGTAATGGGCTTCCCTCTTTTTCCAGATACTCCTGAAAATTTCATTGATGTAACTTCTAAAACAATTTCTACTATAACTATTACAAACAATAACAAAAACAAGCATTTACTGGGATCTTACCAAGAACCAGGAACTTTATATACATTATCCTGCTTAATTCATTATGCTAATCTACAATACAACAAATTGTGTAATATGAGGATATTAATTGAGAAAAATTAGCTACAGGTCAAGATTGGAACAGATGACTTTGAGAAAACTTTTGTATACTGGAAAAGTTTCTTTTCTAATTCAAAATCCTTTAGATATGGCATTAAAGGTAAATGCAGAGAATAATTACAATGAAGTACCTTTGTAAAGCACCATATGTATGAATAGCTCAAAGCACTTTTTATTGCATTACCTGATTAATCTTTGTGGTATCCTACTGAGTGAGGGTGGCAGGAATTTTATTTCTCTTTCATGGATTTTTTAAAAAGTGAAACAAGAACTTTAACTTCCAGGTGCTTTCTCCATAGCATATCTATGACTGCTTGAACTAAAAATTGGTAGGCAAGCTTAGATCTCCTATACAAAATACTTCATTAACTTATTAAATCATACTTTCAGCTAATAGTTTTGAGTGCAAATATACATTATATGATTATTAAAATGAAGGATCTGAAAGAAACCTACAACCTAACAGAGAAAGGTCTTAAATATTTGGCTAAGTGGGCTTAAATTGGGGCTGACATAATAAAAGCTGCAACCTAGCATTTTATTTTATTTTATTTTTTATTTTTTTTATAGATCTCTACTGGAGTATAATTGCTTCACAATACTGTGTTAGTTTCTGTTGTACAACAAAGTGAATCAGCCATATGTATACATATATCCCCATATCCCCTCCCTCTTGCGCTTCCCTCCCACCCTCCTTATCCCACCCCCCTAGGTCATCACAAAGCACAGAGCTGATCTCCCTGTGCTATGCTGCTGCTTCCCACTAGTTAACTATTTTACATTTGGTAGTGTATATATGTTGCTGCTACTCTCACTTCACCCCAGCTTCCCCCTCCCCCGCCATGTCCTTAGGTCCATTTTCTATGTCTATGTCTTTGTTCCTGCCCTGCCACTAGGTTCATCAGTACCTTTTTTTTTTGATTTTTTAGATTCCATATATATGCGTTAGCATATGGTATTTGTTTTTCTGTTTCTGACTTACTTCACTCTATAGGACAGACTCTAAGTCCATCCACCTCACTACAAATAACTCAATTTTGTTTCTTTTTATGGCTGAGTAACATTCCATTGTATATATGTGCCACATCTTCTTTATCCATTCATCTGTCTATTGACATTTAGGTTGCTTCCATGTCCTGGGCTATTGTAAATAGTGCTGCAGTGAACATGTGGTACATGTCTCTTTTTGAATTATGGTTTTCTCAGGGTATATGCCCAGTAGTGGGATTGCTGGGTCATATGGTAGTTCTATTTTCAGTTTTTTAAGGAACCTTCATACTGTTCTCCATAATGGTTGTATCAATTTACATTCCCACCAACAGTGCAGGAGGGTTCCCTTTTCACCGCACCCTTTCCAGCATTTATTGTTTCTAGATTTTTTGATAATGGCCATTCTGACCAACATGAGGTGATATCTCACTGTAGTTTTAATTGCATTTCTCTGATAATTAGTGATGTTGAGCATCTTTTCATGTGCCTCTTGGCCATCTGTATGTCTTCTTTGGTGAAATGTCTATTTAGGTCTTCTGCCCATTTATTAATTGGGTTGTTTGCTTTTTTGATATTGAGCTCCATGAGCTGTTTGTATATTTTGGAGATTCTTTGTTATTTCATTTGCAAATATTTTTTCCCATTCTGAGGATTGTCTTTTCATCTTGTTTATGGTTTCCTTTGCTGTACAAAAGCTTTTAAGTTTAATTAGGTCCCATTTGTTTATTTTTGTTTTTATTTTCATTACTCTAGGAGGTGAGTCAAAAAAGATCTTGCTATGGTTTGTGTCAAACAGTGTTTTTCCTATATTTTCCTCTAAGCGTTTTATAGTGTCTCGTCTTACATTTAGGTCTTTAATCCATTTGGAGTTTATTTTTGTATATGGTGTTAGGTAGTGTTCTAATTTCATTCTTTTACATGTAGCTGTCTGGTTTTCCCAGCACCACTTATTGAAAAGGCTGTCTTTTCTCCATTGTATGTTCTTGGCTCTTTTGTCGTAAATTAGGTGACCATATGTGTGTGGGTCTATCTTTGGGCTTTCTATCCTTTATCACTGATCTATATTTCTGTCTTTGTGCCAGTACCATACTGTCTTGATTACTATAGCTTGGTAGTATAGCTTGAAGTCGGGAAGCCTGATTCCTCCAGCTCCGTTTTAATTTCTCAAGATCGCTTTGGCTATTCGGGGTCTTTTCTGTTTCCATACAAACTGTAAAATTTTTTGTTCTAATTCTGTGAAGAATGCCATTGGTAGTTTGATAGGGCTTGCATTGAATCTGTAGATTGCTTTGGGTAGTATAGTCATTTTCACATTATTGATTCTTCCAATCCAAGAACATGGTATATTTCTCCATCTGTTTATCTTTGATTTTTTTCATCAGTGTTTTATAGTTTTCTGAGTACAAGTCTTTTGCCTCTTTAGGTAGGTTTATTCCTAGGTATTTTATTCTTTTTCTTGAGATGGTAAATGGGATTGTTTCCTTAATTTCTCTTTCTGATTTTTCGGTGTTAGTGTATAGGAATGCCAGAGATTTCTGTGCATTAATTTTGTATCCTGCAACCTTACCAAATTCATTGATTAGTTCTAGTAGCTTTCTGGTGACATCTTTAGGATTTTCTATGTATAGTATCATGTCATCTGCAAACAGTGACAGTCTTACTTCTTCTTTTCCAATTTGTTTTCCTTTTATTTCTTTTTCTTCTCCAATTGCCATGGCTAGGACTTCCAAACTATGTTGAATAAGAATGGCGAGAGTGGACATCCTTGTCTTGTTCCTAATCTTAGTGGAAATGCTCTCAGTTTTTCACCATTGAGTATGATGTTTGCTGTGGGTTTGTCATATGTGGCCTTTATTATGTTGAGGTAAGTTCCCTCTATGCTCACTTTCTTTTCTTTTTTTTAATTAATTTATTTATTTTATTTATTTATTTTTGTCTGTGTTGGGTCTTCCCCGCTGCGCATGTGCTCTCTCTAGTTGCAGTGAGCGGGGGCTACTCTTCATTGTGGTGCGCAGGCCTCTCACTGCGCTGCCCTCTCCCATTGCTGAGCACGGGCTCCAGGCACGTGGGCTTCCATAGTTGTGGCTCGTGGGCTCTAGAGCGCAGGCCCAGCAGTTGTGGCGCACAGGCTCCATTGCTCCATGGCACGTGGGAACCTCCTGGACCAGGGCTTGAACCCCTGTCCTCTGCATTGGCAGGCGGACTCCCAACCACCGTGCCACCAGGGAAGCCCTATGCCACTTTCTGGAGAGTTTTTATCATAAATGGGTGTTGAATTTTGTCAAAAGCTTTCTCTGCATCTGCTGAGATGATCATATGGTTTTTACTTTTCAATTTGTTAATATGGTGTATCACATTGATTGATTTACATATATTGAAGAATCCTTGCATCCCTGGGATAAATCCCACTTGATCATTGTGTATGATCCTTTTAATATGTTGTTGGATTTTGTTTGCTAGTATTTTGTTCAGGATTTTTGTATCTATGTTCATCAGTGATATTGGTCTATAATTTTCTTTCTTTGTGACATCTCTGTCTGGTTTTGGTATCAGAGCGATGGTGGCTTCGTAGAATGAATCTGGGAGTGTTCTTCCCTCTACAAATTTTTGGAAGAGTTTGAGAAGGATGGGTGTTAGCTATTCTCTAAATGTTTGGTAGAATTTGCCTGTGAAGCCATCTGGTCCTGGACTTTTGTTTGTTGGAAGATTTTTAATTACAGTTTCAATTTCATTACTTGTGATAGGTCTGTTTATATTTTCTAATTCTTCCTGGTTCAGTCTTGGAAAATTGTACCTTTCCAGGAATTTGTCCATTTCTTCCAGGTTGTCCATTTTATTGGCATATTCTTGTTTGTAGTAGTCTCTTATAATCCTTTGTATTTCTGCAGTGTCAGTTGTGATTTCTCCTTTTTCATTTCTAATTTTACTGATTTGTGTTCTCTCCATTTTTTTCTTGATGTGTCTGGCTAAGGGTTTATCAATTTTGTTTATCTTCTCAAAGAACCAGTTTTAGTTTCATTGATCTTTGCTATTGTTTTCTTTGTTTCTATATCATTTATTTCTGCTCTGATCTTTGTGACTTCTTTCCTTCTACTGACTTTGGGTTTGCTTTGTTCTTCTTTCTCTAGTTGCTTTAGATGTAGGGTTGGATCGTTTGAGATTTTTCTTCTTTCTTGAGGTGACTTGTATTGCTATAAACTTCCCTCTTAGAACTGCTTTTGCTGCATCGCATAGGTTTTGGGTCATCTTGTTTTCATTGTCATTTGTCTCTAGGTACTTTTTATTTCTTCTTTGATTTCTTCAGTGATCTCTGGTTATTTAGTAGCACACTGTTTAGCCTCCATGTGTTTGTGTTTTTTACAGTTTTTTTCCTGTAATTGATTTCCAATCTCATAGCATTGTGGTCAGAAAAGATGTTTGATATGATCTCAATTTTCTTAAATTTTCCGATGCTTGATTTGTGACCCAAGATGTGATCTTTCCTGGAGAATGTTCCGTGTGCACTTGTGAAGAAAGTGTATTCTCACTTGTGGGTGGAATAGTCTATAAATATCAATTAAATCTATCTGGTCTATTGTGTCATTTAAAACTTTTGTTTCCTTATTTATTTTCTGTTTGGATGATCTGTCCATTGGTGTAATTGGGGTGTTAAAGTCTCCTACTATTATTGTGTTACTGTCGATTTCTCATTTCATTGTTGTTAGCATTTGCCTTATGTATTGAGGTGCTCCTATGTTAGGTGCATAAACAATTATAATTGTTATATCTTCTTCTTGGATTGATCCCTTGATCATTATGTAGTGTCCTTTTGAAATGTTCATTTTTATGAAGTAAATAGGGAAGGAATCTCTGAAGAGCTTTGTGAAAAAGCACTCCCTGGAACTTTGTCTTAACAACCTCTATCCAAGATTTTTTATCTAGACAAGGCTTAAGGAGATTTGGTCTGTCGTCTTGATTCAAGATATATTTAGCAAGCCCCTATAGTGGCCAAGCTGCTGAATATAGAAGTAAGTAAGAATGTCTGCTCCTAGAAAATATTCAGTCCCATAGGGAGAATGAAACAAGTACTTAAACATCTGTAGTATGTGGCACATAATAAACATCATTAGAGAGGTGAAACAAGGTGCTCTTGAGGTATAAAGGAGAAAGAAAAGTCATGTATTGGCTGCAAATCAAGAGAGATTTCAGAAAGATAACTCTTCCTGTATGACAGGTACACCCGTGAATGAAGCCATTTGTCTGTGTTATACCCATGGTGATTTGAATAAACAGACTTTCAGCATGCTCATATGAGATGGAGGTGAGAGGGCATTCCCCCAAAGGAAAACATTTTTTTTAAAAGGCAAGAATAAACATTTACTATGCAACAATTACTAGTCATGTAATTTACCTTGAGAGCAAATACATGGAAAGAATCTATCAGCATCAGGAAAAGATGATTTTGAAGGACTTTTAATACCAGATTTACTTTTCCTGCATTATATATGTATATATGTATATGTGGTTCATCACAAAGCAATTTATAACTAATATGTTAAATAATATTATTTTTTATAATGATCCCTTCATAGTATCTAATTGCTTTATTTTATATTGCATTTTCAGTCTTTGTTATCCTAATGATCTTCTAACATCTCACCTTTACTCTCAAGACACTATTTCTTCTGCTTTCAGTTTCACTGTTTACTCTGGAGGCTTGGTGCGTAACTTTCATTGTGCACTTCTCTTCAGTGCCCTCCTGGCTAGTATTTACTTTTCCCTGGGTACCCCATCTTCTTCCTTTTGATTTACTCTTTCAGTTTGCTTTTGTACATCTGCAAGTAACTTCCCAGTTAAAGATGGATAGCAGATAAGATTTCTTATGTTTAATCCTGAACTCATACTTTAAAATTTTATTTTAGTGGACATATAGCTCATAGAGAAAATTACTTACGTTTAAAACTTTAGAGTCGTTTTCCATTTTCTATTGTCTTTTAGTATGCAGTTTTTCTGAGGCAAACTCTGATGCCATTCTTACTTTTGTTCAGTTTTTGTTTTCTATCTCAGTATTTTTGTGGTTGTTTTTTCTTTCCTTTCTGTAAGCTATTTGTTATTTTCTTCATCCCTGGTATATGGAAAAAAAATCACTGAGATTTTAGTTGAAGTCATTGTGTCCATGTGTTGTGTGTATGCGTGAGTATACTTAATCCTTTTCTGTGCTTAGTGGTCCTGTCAATTTTAAGGCTCCTGTCACTTTTTGTTACTGTAAAATTTTCTGCTATTAGTTTCTTATAATCTGTACTATATTTTCTCTTTTCAGGAATTCTATTATTTGTCTATTTGACAACATGGAGTATACCTTTATGTCTCCCACATTTTCAGTTTCTTGTTTTGCTCTTAATTCTACAAGGTTTCCTTAATTCTTCTGTCACTTTTTTAGCTCTCCTGATTTTCAAGGGGTATTTCTTTTTTCATAATTTTTTTTTCTGACTTTTCATAGAACCCCATTCTATTTTTTATGAATACAAAATCTAGAATTGTTCTAAGGATACCAATTAGATATAGTTTTTTTTTTTTTTTCTCTCCAATGTTTGAAATATCATTCTTTCATCTGGGATCAGAGGTTAGCTTTCTTATTTGTGTTGTAAGTTTTTTTCACATGTTTGGTGATCCTTGAATATCCACTCATTTCCAATAGTGGGTGGGACTTTCAGGCTGGCAGACTTCAGCTAGTAATATGCTGGCAGGAATTTAGCTATTATGTAGGTATCCCCAAACGCATAACATGAAACATGCATGGAGACTCTATAACTGTGACAGGTATCCCATCATTCTGTTTCTTCTAAGACTATTTGTTCAAACTCTTTAGAGATGACTTATTTTGGATCTGTATGGTTTTCCTTGTAATTGGACTAGAAAGACTGGGTCAAGAGTGGGTGGACCATTGCACTTACATGCACTCAATCCCTCAAGTTCCCACCCCCTCTTCTCATGCCTACCTCTGCTGTCACTATATTTCTGGAGTCCAGCATTTCTTGATATTCTTCAGGGCCATTCTACTATATCCTCTGCTACTGTTAACATTTTTTAAACCTTTGTTTTTATCAGTCCACTCATCTCTGTCTATTTTTTGTCTTCCAGAGAAGTTTTAGAGTTTCTTACCCACATCCTACATATTACATTCTGTTTATTGATGTATATACTTTTCTGTTTTCTACTTCACCCTTATTTTAGTGTATTCTTAAGTGGGACAGATTATAAGCATATGTTCTTGATTTGCCTTCTTAAATCATAAGTTGACACCATTGTTTTTCTTTTTTAATCAGGGAAGTGATTATTATCTGAGATGTGTTTTAGAAAAATAACATAGTAGTGTGCAATATGGATTGGAGTGGGTACAGGGAATATAGATTTTGAAGTTGAGTCTACTCAGTGTGTCAAAAGAGATATAATAAGGATGGGAACAGGGGAAATGGAAAGGTAGAGCTTTTTAGAGTTGAATTTATGGAATCTATCAACTTTACCAATGTGCTTTGGACCATATTTTGCTGGTCTATAAGTGCTGGAAGTTAAAGAAAAAACAACATATCAAATACCATATAAGACAAAATAGAAAAAAAGCTACATGATTAAAAGTCTGAGTTTTTAAAAACAATTTTATTGTGAAAAAATATAATATATATTGAAAACTTTATGAACCTGTTAGTACAGTTTAACAAATTGTTATAAACTGACCGCTTATTCTAATTACCATGAAAACATAACAAATAAACCTAAAACTTGCAGTCTAAAATATCCGTTATTATGCTTATGAATTCTGTGAGCAAGGAATGTAGACAGGGGCACCAGGAGTTGGCTTTTCTCTGTTATACTGTGTCTGACTTCAGCTAAAAGGCTTGAAGGCTTATTCACTCATGAGCTTGGTGATTAATGTTGGCAGTTGGCTGGATGCCTCAGTTCCTTTCCAGTAAGACCTCTCCATGTAGTCTCTCCATGAGGTCCCTTTTCATGGGCTAATTTGAACTTCCTCACACCATAGTAATTGGATTCCAAAGGCAAGTATCCTGACAGAGAGCAAGGCAGAAGCTTTATCCTATTCATGACTTAACTGACTCCGTATACTACTTGTCTAAGCAGTCACAAACACCCATTTTCTATTAGGGGTGTTAGTCACAATGGAAGGTCATAGAGGTTAGTGTTGCCATCTGTGGAAAATATCACCCAGATCAAGAATTAAAACATTGCTAACAGGGTATAATCTACTTCTTTATCTTTCTTGATCCCAAATTTTTGCATTGCCTTAGAGGTAATGACTGTCTTGATTTTTACAGTACTTATTTACATTTCTTTAAAATTTTTGCTACCTTTGTGTTTATCAATAAATAAATACTTTACCTTTGGTGAGCTTTTAGACACTATGTGTATAAAATCATACTGCGGTTACTCTTTTGTATCTTGTCTTTTTTTTTTTTTTTTTTTGAAAATTAATTAAGGATTTATTATTGTGAACTTCTCCATGACTGAGATTTTTGTTATGGGTCAAAAGTACTTCTTTGTCATTTCTTGCATCACATCCCCACTCACTCTCACACTCCTGCACATCTGCACAGACTTCCTTGAGCTCAAAATCCTTGATGCCATGGTTTTCATTTCTGTCCAGTATCACTAGATGGTATAATTCTCCTTTATTAATGTCCTCTCTTGGTGATAACTCCTTGATTGCAAATCCAGCAGAAAGGCTTCCAACTTCCGGAGAAGAGTTACCCTCACCCAGGGAGAGCAGGTTCCTGTAGGTCTCCAGCATCACGTCCCTGTACAAGGCCCTCTGAGCAGGGTCCAGGCATTCCCACTCCTCCTGAGAGAACATGATGGCCACATCCTTGAATGTCAACAGTCCCTGGGAAAGGGCCATTCCTTCTTTCTTTCCTCTTCCTCTGAGCTTCTTTCTCCGGTAGGATTATTCTTGTTTTAGCCTCTCAATGACCTCTTCGTGTCAACAGGATCAAATCAAGCTCCTTAGGAGAGACTATGTCGTGAGTCCCCTGGTGACAGGACCCCTGCTTTGCCTGCATTTCTTTCACTCTCTGCGTCATGCTCTGCATCCAAGCAACATTACAGGATGCTAATATTCTCTTCTTCACCCTGACAACACACTTACTTTATTTTGGAATGCTGCTTCTCCTTAATTAGCTTTCATATT
The DNA here is from genome assembly GCF_965194805.1 of Balaenoptera borealis. Lineage (NCBI taxonomy): Eukaryota > Metazoa > Chordata > Mammalia > Artiodactyla > Balaenopteridae > Balaenoptera > Balaenoptera borealis. Next base: position 70,110,204 of record NC_138866.1, on the reverse strand, counting down.
CCTTAGCAAGAGGAGCTTCTCTTTCAGGGGTTTAATCAAACACAAACATTTAATTCCTCTACTCCAGAAAAAAACAAAATCAAAAATTCCAAATTATAAATAGTTATTACTGCAGGAGAACATGGAAGAGGGTCGCCTGTGGAGATGAGCTCTAAGTAATCTCTCCATCATGAACACATGGCCTCTGTTGAAACAAAGTTCCACATCAATCCAGCCCATCCTTCAACATCTGCACAGAAAGGACCAAAGAGGACTAGAGGGGAACATCTACTTAGCTGCGGACTTCAGCTCAGAGCTCACTAATTTAGCATTTTTTCTTAAGGGAAGAAAAAAGCTGTTAAATATTAAACTAAATGGTTAAACTAGGATTTGAGTGTTAAAAGATTATCGACATCCTTAACCACATGCATAGTGAAATGCTGTAAAGTTATTTACCAGACATCAAAGAACAGTTCCAAATTAGGATATAAAGCATAAAAACCTCATAATCTGAACAATAAAATTTAGAGGGAAAATAATCTGGAAATTTAAAAAATAGCCACTGGGTTCTGAGATTAAAGTTAAAACAAGTGTGAGGATACATCAAATTTAGAAAAGGATGGCATGAGCCACAGTAGAAAAGGGAGAGGGCAACAGTACTGTTAATGATAGCCATTTTAGGGACTTCCCTGGCGGTCCAGTAGTTAAGACTTTGCCTTCCAATGCAGGTTCGATCTCATCGCACATGCCGGGAGACCCCGGAAACCCGGGTGTGGTGGAGCGGTGCCCGAAGACCGCATAGCAGTTTCCAGAAAAACCGATACTTAACTCTCCTGAGTGCCCGCGCCGCGGGATTCTGTATCTTGTCTTTTTAAATCAACATTATGTATGTGAGAGCCACGTTGTTGCATGGAGGTCATTCTGAAGGTTCCTGTGTATTAGAGTACATTCAGCTCCAGTATTAACCATAGCTGTCACCTTTTGTTTACTTCTGGGGTACCAGCAAATAATGAGCTCAACATGAGGCATCTAATGGCCCCCAACGGCCCTCATCTGGATGTGATCTTGGCCTGTGTCCTATATGCAGGGTGTAGGAGACACCTAGCCAAACAGGACTGTATCCCTGAGGCCTCTGCTGGAGCAGGTGGGGCACTAGAAATGGTAGGGGTGGTAGGGGCTGGCAGGTCTGAATTGTTGTTCTAGTTGTAAGGTTTTCCATAGGCCAACCAACACAGCATTGGGTTGCTAGTTTATCTTTTTAGCTTGGGTTCCAGTAGCAATGAAGTCAAACCACATTTGCTTCCTGGTTACCTTTACTGGACACTTTACAGCAGATTGGGATAGCCTTTTGGCTTCTTAAGCTCCTTCTGTCTCAGGTCTTTCCCACAGCCACCTGTACCTATTCCGGGGATTTCTCAGTTTCCCCCAGATCAGCAATGAATTGTTGCATCATATATATCTTGTTCCACAACTGAGCTCAGCATGGATATCAGCATCCCATACCAGCTACTGACGGTGGACTGGAGTAATTTGGCTTTCATTCCTATAGTGAATGTGGCCCAATCAGGGCCTTCAAAGACAGGGGTGTGGATGGTCTGTCTCATTCCCAACGCCCTTAGAGTTTGTCATACCTCATCTATAGATTTTGAGGGTCCCACATGCCTGGAAAGATCCCCGGTCATTGGGCCAGGCTGCCTTGCAGGCTAGAATAATCCAATCTATAAGGGAGAGAGTCCCTTGAACTCCCTAAATGCCATCCAGGTGCTGCTAGAGGGCAGGGTGTGTGGTGATGTTGCTCCTCCTCTGTCTTCTGCCTGGTCAGAGAAATGCCACGGCTCCCTGTATCCCACAGCTGCACTAGCCATACCTGGTACTTTCCCTGGTCTTTTGTTGGAACTTGGCAGCTATATCAGTAAGCTCAGCAAGTATATATTTTCTCATCATGAATGTTTCCTGACTCTTAGGCTGCCCTGCTGGCTGGGGTTGTTGTCTCTGGATTTTTGCTTTCCTTCGTATTAGGGATCAGATGGCAGGGGGTGCTCCATTGTTTCACTGTCAATCACCACAGCATCCTTCTCTTTGTTCTTCTGACTTTCCCAGAGATTTCACCTCTTAGCATCCCAATCAGGCTTTGTAACAAATGCTCAGACCTTAATCCAAGGCAGTTTGTATCCCCTTAACTTTGCAAACGACACACTTATTATCCTACTCTCCCACTTTGTCTGCCAGCCCTGAAGCTGGCAGAGTAGTGGACAACTTCAAGTCCTTCTCTAACTTCCGCTCTTCCAACTTTCTAACTTGAGCTTTAGCCTCTCATTGGGCATCGGGTGTCCAGCTGAACTGCCCATGGTGAAGGCCAGCCCACTGTTGCAGCCATTGGTTTCCCTTCTTTGCTACAGTGTGCTACGTGCAGTTCCTCAAACAAGTGTATTAAACCAGCTGGCATTTTGGGGGCATCCCTGAATTCACATGGTGACTCACGAGCATCTAACATTCAGGCCATCTCTCCCCACATAGAGGTCAATGGCCAACTCAGGATTTCACTCCTCAGATGCCTCTTTCCCAAGACCCATTTCTTCAGTCTCCTGGCTGGCTTACCAATTGTTGGTTCACAACCTCACAAGTTCCCTGGGGGAAATTCAACAATGGCGTGCATATAGGAAGGGAGAGGCAGACCGCTCCAGATTGATAGGGTGCAGTTTTATTAAGCAAGGGAACTTACATATGAGGCTTGTCTTGGATGGCTGCAAGATGAATTGATCTCTGCACCCACTCACCAGATTCTTATGAGTTTTATACAGAGGCCTTAATGAGGTTAAGTCACATACATGGGCCAGATGGTCTTAATAACAGTACTTCCTCAAGGCTGTGTCCTTGAAGTAGCTCCTAGTGCAGGAACAATGTGCAGACCATACATTTCAAGGACAGGGGAAGGGGCAAGGTGCCTCTGTTTGCCCAAGACCAGCTAGAAGGTCATCTGGCAGTCATATCCTCTTGAAGATCTCGATGACCTCCTTCAACAGGATCCTAGCAGAGAGATTACTTCAAGTCTGGAGGCTCAGCAAATACCACACTACTGCTCCTGCTTGACAACCAGGTTGGTTTTAAGGACACACAGAATGTGGAGTGTATCCCACTGTCCTTAGAGCCATGTGGCTGGTGAGAAACATTTTCATTTCTTCAACTGAGTGGGATGTGTACACCAGAGACTCACTCAGGATCTGCACTCTGACCAAAGAGAGCATCAGGAAGGAGACTGTTCCCCTGAGGAAGGATTGATTTGTGCGCTGTTATCAATTAGTTCAAAACTGGTTAAGGACTAATTTGTTTATTAAAAAATAAAATTTGAAATACTCATTTTGTCACAAACAAACAGAATATATATATATATATATATCCCTACCTAGGAATATTAGCTTGGATTGGTGTTTTCAGCAGAGGACAGGGAGAGGGATTTGGAAACTCACTGTATAGTGTGTAGAATTGTACTTTATCCCCCTATTTACAGTGTCCCTTTGTTACTTTCATCCCTCTTTTTGGTAAACCTCAGTTTGGGTCCCTCTAGTTCATTTATTTAGACCAAGGGTTGGCAAACTTTTTTCTGTACAGGGACAGATAGTAAATATTTTTGACCTTGTGGAACATATGGTCTCTGTTACAACTACAGTTGACTCTTGAACAATATGGGTTTGAACTGCAGCGGTCCACTTGTACAAGGATTTTTTTTTTCAATAGTAAATAACAGTACTACACGATCCATGGTTGGTTGACGTGGATCTGTGGATACAGAGGAACTGTGGATACAGAGGGTCAACTATATGTTATATGTGAATTTTTGACGGCACAGAATGTCAGCACCCCAACCCCTGCATTGTTCAAGGGTCAACTGTACTCAATTCCACAGATAAGCAGCCATAGACAATATGTAAAAGAATAGGTGTAGCTATGTTTCATTAGCTATTTACAAAATCAGTGCAGGATAGGTATGACCAGAAGATTGTAGTTCTCTGACTTGTGATCTACAGTATAAAACTCAAATTTTCTGCATGATGAGAGAGAAATAGTGTATGGAGTGTAGATGGAAGGTTAACTTCTTTTCCACATCCCACTCAAAATCTGAATTTTAACCTCAAACTCACTACCACTTTCCTACACTTCCTGAGCCTCTCTGAGGTTCTGCAAGAAAATTTGTTTACGTCCTATCAGTTTATGCCCATGTAGGAACTTAAGTATTCTCAAAAGTTCTCAGAAGTTATTTGTTCTGAAAAGTCAGTAATTCCTCATATACCTGTTTTCAGTCTTTGCAAAAGGTAAAAGATACAAAACAGACTACTTTTATTGACTCTTTTTTATTTTATCTCTTGCCTTTACCTTTTTGAGTTTGCACTTTATACCTGTGCTGTATTTTATTAGAGTAATCAGAAAGAAGTAGAAGGAAAAGCACTTCTTGTCTTCTGCCAGAAGCTGACCTCCTCCTCTCTGAATCCAGATTTCTACTGTTTAACTTCCGCAACTTTCAAGTGTTAATTTTAGTATAGTAATAGCTATTCAATGATAATCTAATCTCTTTATGAAGCACTTTTTTTTTTAAAGTGAAATTGTATTGAATGCATGGTGAGCGTGACATTCTGCAACTATTTATTTGTTGTAACTGAATCATGAATGTTGACATTGCCCCTTATCCAGAAGATTTTCTTAATCTTTTCTTCTTTTAGAATGGAATAAATATAGCAAACATGAATAATAACTAGAGATTGAGGCCTGTGTGGCTTTTTTTCTACCTAGTTAAAGAAGATAAATTATTATAGCTACACTAGATTTTGCAAAGGTGTGTGTTAATAATCAAACCAATTTGACTCAATTTGATAACTACTACTGTAATAAACAATGGACTGTTCCAATTTACTTATTATTATTATTATTTTTTGGTATCACTTACACCATGATATTTTTTGACTTTATTTTTAAAATAAAATATTTCAGATTGTTCACCTTGGTTATCATCTGGATATAATCTAAGTTTATATAATGAAGGTTGTGTATTAATTCTACTATAATAATCAGTTGTTTAATTTTTCAGTATCTTTGCATCTTATAATTTTGCCAATAGGCTTCTTACCACCAAAGAATATTAAAGAGAAACTAAGACTGAATATAAGATCCTCTAATTTTTTTTACTTCCCTCTAATAAGAACAGTAAGATGATATTTCAGAATATGAACAAATACCAAAGTTTAACTGTCCACAGGAGTTTATGTACATCTTGAGGGTTTGTTTTTCCATTTTAGAGCAATAAGATAAATTGTATAAATCAAGTTTAATCCAGTCTGTTTCCCATCTTTACTGGTGTAAACTAGGGTTACATAATGTGTCTAGTTTTATTCTATCCATTTTATTCTGCTATATGGGGAAAAAACCTTACATTAAGGTATATTTATGATCTAAAAGGAACTTTTCCATCTCAGAAAGCTGTAGGGGCTGATAAGTCCTTCAGCTGGTCACCCATAAACCATCGTGCAGTGACAAGTTTTCTCTCACTGTGATATTCTGTAGCAATCTGCACAGAAGCCAGTGCACTATAGAAAGACCTGAGAAATGGTAAGCTCAATCATAAGACCAATTGCTCTCATGGTAAGAATCTGAATAGAGACCCTAAGTCTAAAATCATTGAATTTTATCTTGGCAGCACACACATACATTGATGGATGATTTACTGACCTGCAGTATAAACTAGACATTATACCATATTCTTATTTTTCTTATGAAGAGCCTAGGGCCCAGTAAATCTCCTGAGTTATTATACACATTTCTAAGAAATGTGTTCATTGTTTTCTGTAAAACTAAGCCTAGAGTGTAGGCAGAAGATAATTGTGTCCCATACAATATTACTCCCAACCAAAGAGGTAATCTTAGATGAAAAATATTAAGGTAATTAGTTCACTCTCTAAGTTTCAGAGGTTTTACCACTGTGTATCCATCCTATCAAGCAGAAATGGTTGACCTTATAGAATGGTGGATTGACCTACTAAAAGTTATATTGGGTGGGCCAAAAGTTTGTTCATTTTTTTCTGTAAGATGGCTCTAGTAGCACTTAGTTGTCTTTAACTTCATTTGAAAAAATTTTGTTAGAGTGTATGTGACAGCTGTCATATCAGCGTTCATTTAAAAAAAGGCTTATCAAAATTGGTGAATTTTTGTGTAGCCATTTTAATATTGAATATGGAAGAAAAAAAGCAACATTTTTGGCACATTATGCTTTATTATTTCAAGAAAGGTAAAAATACAACTGAAGCACAAAAAAGATGTGTGCAGTGTATGGAGAAGGTGCTGTGACTGATTGAACGTGTCAAAAGTGTTTTGCGACATTTCATGCTGGAGATTTCTTGCTGGACGATGCTCCATGGTCAGGTAGACAGTTGAAGTTGATAGCTATCAAATCGAGACATTAATTAAGAACAATCAACGTTATACCATGTGGCGGGAGATAGCCGATGTACTCAAAATATCCAAATCAAGCATTGAAAATCATTTGCACCAGCTTGGCTGTGTTAATCGCTTTGATGTTTTGGTTCCACATAAGTTAAGAAAAAAAAAAAACCTTCCTGACTGTATTTCCTCATGCGATTCTCTACTTAAACATAATGAAAACGTTCTGTTTTTAAAACAAATTGTGATGGGTGATGAAAAGTGGATACTGTACAGTAATGTGGAACAGAAGAGATCGTGGGGCAAGCTAAATGAACCACCACCAAGCACACCAAAGGCCGGTCTTAATCCAAAGAACGTGATGTTGTGTATATGGGGGGATTGGAAGGGAGTCCTCTATTATGAGCTCCTTCCGGAAAACCAAATGATTAAGTCCAACAAGTACTGCTCCCAATTAGACCAAGTGAAAACAGCTCTCAACGAAAAGCATCTGGAATTAGTCAACAGAAAACGCATAATCTTCCATCAGGATAACGCAAGACCTCATGCTTCTTTGATGACCAGGCAAGAACTGTTACAGCTTGGCTGGGAAGTTCTGATTCATCCGCCTCATTCACCAGACATTGCACCTTGGGATTTCCATTTATTTCAGTCTTTACAAAATTCTCTTAATGGAAAAAATTTCAGTTCCCTGGAAGACTGTAAAAGGCACCTGGAACAGTTCTTTGCTCAAAAAGATAAAAAGTTTTGGGAAGATGGAACTATGAAGTTGCCTGAAAAATGGCAGAAGGTAGTGGAGCAAAAGGATGGCTATGTTGTTCAATAAACTTCTTGGTGAAAATGAAAAATGTGTATTTTATTTTTACTTAAAAACCAAAGGCACTTTTTGGCCAACCCAATATTAATATGCTTACTGAGGGTGGAGGAATGTCCTACAAATTCAGTATATGCTTTGAGCCAGCAACCAGTAAATAGTTTTCTTTCTCCTCTTAGTGTAAAATATGAGTCCAGAAATCAAGGGTAAATGTGGGAGTGGCTCTCTATTGATTCTAATTATCACCAATGTTGCTTTCCATCTTCACAGAGTTAAATACTGTTGGTCTAAAATTTTTACTTTTCAAAGAATAATATATCCACTAATATAAACAATGTTTTCACCAGACTGCATATTGAGTCGACCACCTGATCCCTTATGACATTGAACTAATGCAGAGGTACGATGTACTCCAATACTCCTATCAGTGATTAACATTAGTTTAGTTTATTTTAAAGCATATCTTCATTTACCCCTCCTTATCCACTCTTCAATATCCCTACTCTTCACTCTGTTCTGGGATGCTGAATGGTATAAACCAAATCAGTAATCTCTGATTTCAGGTTGGTTTCAGCCAATAGAAGAGTCCTGGCAGAAGATCTAAAGGTTGGAGAGAGTGAGGTCAGGGTATTTGTGTCCCAGAACTCTCCCTTTAAGATTGCCTCATGCTAACTACTCCCCTGTACTAAACGTCACTACTTCTTTGGAGATAGGTGATCTTACAGATCCTTTTCAGTTTATATTCATTACATTCCTTTGTCCTCTTGACATGAGCATGGTAATAGCTCAATTGCAATTGAACCACAGGTTAATGTACTATTTTACTTGGAGTTGTCAAGCAAGGGTAAGCATGTCTTCATTTGTTTAAGGATACTTTGTTGAAACATGGTTACATCATAATTTTGAAGAATGCTGATGCTGTAATTGTTATTTGGAAGGTAATGTTATTTGGGATGTAAATATGGATAGAAGGAGCTGTAGAGATGCTTGTAGCCAAGGAGGTGGAATGTGCCTGATTGTCTCTTGGCAACTGGGCAGCAAAGTCCCTCTTCTGCACTCTCTACATTATCACAAAAAATGAAAGATTGGGAATTATGTTCTCAGAGCCCTTGCTAGCAAGAATCTAGGTTAGATTCTGCAAGATATTCATTTGAGATTTGGAAGGCAGGAAAGAAGCAAAAACTATGTAAGAGTAACCTCTAGCAGTGGCAAGCATGCTCCTGAGCACTGGTGGACGTGCATCTTATGGGAGCTTCCTGGAGATTACCTGCTTTAGTTCTGCGAGTTGCTCTGACCTAACTGTTGGTTTTCTTGTGGTTACTAAAACTCCCCAATTTCATCAAAACCAGCTGGATCAACCTTCCTGATCATCATTTTCTGGTCCTTCCAACATTTTTGGAAGCATCTAATTCTCTTGATTATATTTTTTTTTTGTGTGGAAGGCATAGAGTAGTTTCTATTTTCCTGAATATTCCTGATTAATACAGCTGATATATATTTATACATACGTGTATGTGTGTGTGTGTGTGTGTGTATATATATATATATGTATATATATATATATATATATATAAAACCAGAATAAATGCACTAAGGAAGATGAATTATTTATACTTTCAATTAATTCATGGTATGCTGTGAATAGAGAAATAAATGATAATGCCATGTTAGAAGTATGCCTAGGCTCTGTGACTGACTAGAAGATAAGACCAGTGTCAACTGAAAAAAATGCACTATGTGAGAGTTGTGAGTTAAGTTTTATTTGGGGCAAAATGAGGGCTATAGCCCAGGTGATAGCATTTCAGATAGCTCTGAGAAACTGCTCCTGGGCGATAGTCCTCATTTTGCCCCAAATAAAAATTAACTCACAACTCTCACATTGTGCATTTTTTTTAGTCGACGACACCAGTTAGAATACTCCAGTTAAGAAGTATCAGGGAGGGTTCACTCCAGGTGAGTTTAAGCTAAGTCTTACTGTATGACTAAGAATTAATCAATTGAACAAGAACTAAAGAGAGCCTCAGTAGAGGAACACTATGAGAAGTGTGGCATTGAAGGAAGAGGAGCCTAATGTGTGAGAACTACATGCATTTTGATGTTGCAGGAACATTTTAGAGTGGTGAGAGATGATGCTGGGCCTAGGTCATGTAACGATGTGTTGCCATTTTAAAGCTCTTGGAGTTTGTCCTATATGTAATGTGAAACTAAAACCGGAAGTTTTCCAGCTGGAAATGAAATAGATGGATTCAAGGCTCGTGATTTAAGCATCATCACAGGTTTTTCTTATAAGCGTGTCAGCAAATTGTATCTTGATATTGTTATATTTATTTTATAAAAAAAAATAATCACTACCTACAGGACATGTTGATTGTCCCTTAAAATATTGCAGATTAATTTACATATGAGTAAAGGGCTCCTTCCCTAACTATACTATAAATTAGGAACTGACTGTAGTTATGAAATATGATGGCAGCACTTAGACTTTTCATTGGCTAATTAAATTTAAGTTCTGTTTTTGAACTTTTGCTCTACTTGGCCATTCATCACAATTATAGCAAAACATTCAGAAGGGAAACAGTTCTAACTTGAAAGCTCTCACAGGATACTAAGTTACACTTCTAGACATTCAGTCTAATTTGGTACATGAAGTCATTGTGAAGACTTTCTTAATCATTTAAATATTTATATATCATAAACAAACATTATTCTTTGATTTTTCTTCTTTTCACTCATGCAGACAGAAGTAATCTATTTTTCACAGAATATCTAAGAGGTAAAGTAAAATCTTAAGGCTTTAATTTTTTTTTTTTTGAAAATTTGTACATGAGTGTGTAGAAACACATTGTTGATTTTTCCATTAATTTTTTAAGTTGAATAAGCACATAGGTTTAAAGAAGAATATTTAAAATACTGATATCAAATCCCCAAAATACATTTCTACACTAAAACTTATTTAAAAATCACTGGCTATTGTTATCTGGTTACTTAGAAAGTGATCTATGAATATTTCATAAATACTGTTTAGTTTAGTTTTATTACTTACCCCATTCATAAAATTTCATTTCCAAAAGAGATATATAATTCAGTATTTATGCAAATTCGTACTGATCCAATTTTTATTAGTTGGAGAGGTTTCATATTAAATTTTACTTAGTTTTCTATAATAACTACATATAACTCATTAAATTTATTTATTTGGATAGCTGGTTCAAGGTGTTAGCAAAAAGCATATGGGAGGCATTTGACACCTAGTATCATGTATGAGAGGTTGTTAATTAAGTCATGTAAAAAATACAAACATGATTTTAATTTTGAAGAATCTGGTGTTATATTCTCTTTGGACTCAATTTATGCATTAACCTACTAGAAAAATAATTGCATTGTGTAGATTAAGAGATTGAAGCAAAAATCATCCATATGAAAATATTTTCAGGATAAGCATTATAATTCTTCTGTTTGACAACATAAAGATTAGGCCAAAACTTGGCCATCATCCTGCTAATATGTCTCACTATAATTTATAGCTCTGTCTAGGCCAGTGAGTTGAATAGGTAGATGTCATCTATCTAGTAAAACAGAGTCAGCATTAAGAACACTGTTATATTTGGAATACTATTTTCAAAATTAAATTTTCTATACTCATTCTTGGCAAGCCCTTACTTTTCTTGGAAGCAGGCAAAAGTGGTTATGTATTAGCATGAGAGTGAAAGTGGAATGCAGAAATGAAGGTCTTTGCAGAGAACAATCAATAGAAATGAGGTAACTGAATGAAAATCAAGGGTTTAAGCTATCAATTCATCAGTAGATTTCCCTTGGTAGTCATGGAATTTAAAGTTTTGACCTTCAATATAAATTGTTCCAAATTGAGAGTTAACTGAGATCCTATTAGAAAAAAGTTCATTATACTGTCTCTGTGTATATTAAAAACATACACATGCACAAACTAACAATATCTTAATAACCTAGTTACATGAACAACTAACACAACTAACTTGGATATAACATTATGTAATTTTGTTTTATAAATAAAATAAAGGACCAAAATTGATATAAGGAAAAACACAAATCAAACTTTAGATTTGTTTTTATGTGGAGTAATAATATAACTCCCTTTGCCTTCCAAGCCAGTACAATATCATCTTTAACTTTATAAGGAAAATGTTTGATTTTCTACAAATATTTTCTACAATTGAGTCAAACTACCTTTTCAATTTACTTTTTTATATCTTATCCTAGTTTGTCTCATGTTACTTACAGAACATTCTTAGAAGAGTTTCTCTAATTAAATAAATCTTATTGAAATAACTTCATTTGGGGGAATAGGCCCTTCCTTCTTCCTGAAAGCACTGTATTTACTCAAATATCTAATGTGCATCTAATTTGTGGAATGAAATATAAGATGATATTTCTGCCACACAAATATTTCTCTAATCTGGCTGTCATAGTCAGATATAGCAGTTCTGAAATCTAAAGATTTAGAAGCAGCAATTTAAGAGGTGCAAACTGATGAATTAAATGTCCACATTACTGTGTTTTGCACATATTTAACTATTTTGTCAAGATCTTAGAAATATCACTACAAAAATATATCATCGATAGGATTTCTGGTAAATGGTCAATCTGACCTACATGTTAGCACTCATGGCTCAGGTATTTCCTAGCCCAATTTATCAGGAAACACATGTAGATAAAATAAAACTATGCTATAAAATTGGACATATTCAGTCAATATTTTTAAGCATCCAACTATGTATCTTATTATAATTAATACTCAGTTACTTTCACAAATTTTGAGAGCCAAATGTGATCTGGTGACTCAAAGCACAAGTATAATATTTTTGAACACAGAGATGAAAACACTAAGAAGTTAGTAGAAAATTTTTTAAAAGTAACATTTCTGGAGCTGATAATATTTACTATTTTAGAGGCTTTCACATGATACACCTGACATGTAATTATAAAGAAAATTCCATACAACATAAAGAAATGCGGTTGAAAGTCAAATTTTTTAAAAGTTTGATGGCTCAAACTATAATATAGAACAATAATAAATACATATGTTTTTATATATTTGATATAACCATAATTATGTTCAAAAACTGAAAATGATAGACAGATTCTGATGTGAATTTCTAGTTTTCTGTCATTTTACATAAATTATTTAAAACACTCACATAGGAGTAGCGAGGAAATGGCATTTCTTCAGTTTAGGTCTTCTGTGTTCTGCTCATCAACTTCTGAGAGTCCTGAACTGTTGTGTATAGTATTCTTCATACATGTCTGGTTCATTGTTGAGTCCCCAGGATTTGATAGGAAACCTGGACTATAGACTGCACTTAATAAATATGGTTGAGTGACAAATTCAAATTTGGAAGTGGGTGCCACTTTTCATGTTGAAAGTAGCATAGTCTCAGTCATTAGATCCATAATTATTCAAAATGTATTAAATAACTTGGTTTTTATATCTGATATTTCTAAGGAATTTTAGTTAATCTCTGCAAAATGCATGTCACTACCTACTCAATATATAGGTTACGACTGTATTTTCCATCTTTTTGCAAGGAATTAAGGTAAATGAGTTTAAATATGTGATATTCTTTGGCCAGAGCTTGGCAAATATTTTAATTGCTGCTTTTTACTAATTACCTTTTACCTGAGCATGCTGGATCCTATGTTTGTGCACAGTGATGAAGGAGCAGAGAGTTGCTTTATTTTTTGTTTGTTTGTTTTGGTAAGAAAGAGTAAGTTCCTGAATGGGGTCTTAGCAGAAAATGGATCGACTACTCGGTAAAAACATGGATTCTATGAAACTTTTATTTTGCTCATTGAAGTCAATATTTTTGTTTTTGCTTTTGCTTTTTAGTGTAAAAATGGTTGCTGCTGCTTTGTATTGAGCAACTGGTGCATTAAATCACACCAGTGATGGGCATCTTGTATAGAATGAAGACTTACCTCCCCAGGAAGGGATTCTTTTACTAACCAATTATTCATGTCATGGCATCAGTTACCAATTCATTCTCTAACAGCATTATAGTGCAGGACTCAGGGTAGCAGTCCATATTATAACCTTTTTGGTTACTTTGAAATACTCTTATCTGCTTCAGATAAATTAGTCTTGATTCTATTTGGAGGAAAAAAATGGAGTTTATGGAATCTCAAGCTCATTCCCATCTTGTCATTCTATGATAAATCATGTTGGTTACAAAGCCAATTGTCCTCTGGGGGCAAATATAAAATTGCTCTACAAATATATCTGAACCATGCATCTCTTGCTTCCAGTAAATGTTTGCTTTTTAAACTCAGTCTCAATGCAGATGTTTTTCAGAGATGCAAAGCAACCTATATGTGTTTGTTAGTTTTGTAAAAACTACCTCTATTCCTTATTACTTTAGTAATATACTTATACATTAAGTGGTATAACTAGGGCATTAAAAAAAAAACCTTCATATTCTTTCTTAATCAGAGCCTTCAGTCTCAGCCAATATATTTGGAATTGAACCCTGCAAACTTTTTCGAACCCTATATTTTTAACTTGTTTCTTCTATCTATCCTAACTGCTTTAGAAGAAAATGAGACTCTTGCTCTGACAACCACCTTACCAAATTAAGACAACAACAAGAACAACAGACCTCAGGCTTTGATTCTCTTTATGTAAATAAGAACACCAATTAGTAACTTTAACTGATATGGCTCAGTTGTAAGCCATGGCTAATGTGCTCTAAAATTACCATAGTTGGAGTTAAAGATATTGTAATTCTATAAATAAAAAAGAAATAGTCTTATGTATGCTGATTTTCTAATATCTATGTAGGCAGTGCTTTGGTTTGGGACTGACAGATATATATATTTCTACCCTAGTTTCAATACCCTGGATGTGTGATTTATAATAATTTTTGTGGGAATTAACTTAAAATACTCTAATTTACCTGGCATACATTTTTTTTATTTTACTCAGAAAACCATAGTTGTTATTGTTGTTCCCAATTATTGAAGCCATTCTCTTCCACTATAGCCACAATGATTGCAACAAGAAACTATTAAAATGACATGTGTTTTCTATTTTTGCAGTGGAGCAACTGTCACTAAGAATAATGTCTATGAAATACAAAGTACAGTCAATGCTCTCAATAAATCTATAATCCAGTCATGACACAAGTAAATATCTGTATGTCAAATGACACAGGAAACCACCAACACAGAGATTACGAGACGGGAGTAGATCTTTGTGAACCTGAAGAGTAAGATAATAATAATAGCTAACATTGAGGAGTCTCTCTATATTACCATACTTTAAAGACCCAAAGAAATAAAGCTGAAATATTAGTTCTCAATTTACAGAAATGGAAATTGAGGCTTAGGAAAGCTAATTGTCTTATCCAGAATCCCTCAGTTACTGAGCAAGATTTGGAATACAGGGAGTCCAACTTAAGAGCTTAGGTTCTTAATAATCACAAAATAGAACTTTTTTTTTGGTTCAAGATTTTTAGGCAACAAAGGCGGTTTCAAGAGCCAAAACAAAGCAATAGTATGCTTGAACATGTGGTATTGTGGGAACAGTGAAATCTCATCCAGTGACAGGGGAGATTTTAGATTGGGTTACTCAAGATGGGAATGGTAGAAATAGCCTGAAGACACCTTTGAATTCAGACAACAGCAGAATTTTTTCTAGCCTCAGCCAAAAATATGCACACAAGTATATACAGTTTCAGAAATTCTAATTGAAAGTATACAGAATTATTTTGTTTATCCAGTACTTTGACATCATCTTTCTCTTACTCAAAATTAGCTGAAAATATCCATCATTCACTGTTATTCATTCAATATTGCCATAATAGTGCTAGAGCTTACTTATATAGAACCAAGATTCAGTAAAAACTGACCTATTATATTGATAACTGATAATCATAATGATTACTCTGAGGCAAAGTAATATCATAAACCTGTGGAAAAGATTTTATAATTTAGCAATGTGCTATTTTTAAAAAAACTGGTTTCTACTGGTAGCATATTGCATACAACTTGTAATAACACCATTTAAAATTGATATTCTAAACATACCATTTCCAGACATGTTAACTATAGTTTTTGTTGTTGTTGGGATGATAAGAGAGTTTGAGTGGAGAAGGAAGGTCCTTCATATTACTATTATTTTCTTGATATCATACAGTATAGTGGGTGGTGTTAATGTAAACAGTATAGATGTGGAAAGTTCAGACAGGGGTTTTCAAAGAAATAATAACCTAGAGTTACACTCTGGATGCCCTCAAGATTTAACATAACCATATGTAAGTTGAAAATACATTAACTGTATATTTTAAGTGTAAAGTGATTTCATTTTCATGAACTATTCTTGTATTGCCTTCATTGTATACCATCAGTGATTCTGGGTATATATAATCAACAATACACTCAGCTAGTCTATTGTGCAGGCAACAGAGAGAGGGAGGGGGAGGGAGAGGGAGGGAGGGAGGACTGACTTCATAGGATTCAGTTTTATCCAAATAAGTTCTTTCCCTTTTTAATGTATGATTATCGAGATTCTTAGCACTTATTAATGCCTATGGTTTTATCATATCATGTACTCTTGGTTTTTAAATGATAAATCTATAAAATTCAATAAAGCTTCCTTAGAGTCCTTCTATGCAGCACCTGTTATTTTTGATACTTGTATGGAGTTTTATATTTTCTGTAAATTATCAAGCCAAATTACATAAGCACGTCTGCTCATCTAAGGTATTTCATAAACAATAAAGATGGTTACAGTAGGATGGCTAATTTCCCAACATTAACTGCAGGATAGTCTCTGATTTTAGAGCACAAGAGCAATATTATACTTTCCAGTAGGAAATAATTTGAAGGTATTTGCAGAACAGCTTTACTCTTTGTTTCAGTCTTTTAACAGCAGTATATTAGATTATAACTGACTGATTCTTAATGCAAAAGGAAAATATGAAAATCTAATTTACATGTCAAAGCAAAGACAAGATGGGAAGAGAGGTTAAGAGGCTAAATTAATCATTTTATATTTATAATTAGAATGTGTCTGTACCTATAATACATGACAATATGCATACTTTTATATAAAAATAGTGATTATATCAGATCATGAGTTTGCTTTTCTTCCAGGGAAGGGGCTTCCCCTCATTGGCTTCATGTTATTTTCACTAATGAAGGAAGACATTATTGATGTCTTCAGAGAAACTTTCTTCAAAACCAACTCCTTGAAATTTGGAACTTATCTAATCAAAATATTCCACTTTAGAAGCAATACCCACTCATTTTATTACTATAAGCTTAATGGTTCTAGAGGAATTGCATTTAATATTCCCTTTGAATCTGATTTTTCAAAATCAATTAATTCTTAATTCTAATTTCAGTTTTTCTGGGCCATTGATTCTTTTCCTCATTAGGCTCTTTTAATCACTTGACTTCCTCAAAAAGCAACAGTTGAAGTTTCTTAGAGAAAAGTTTCCTATGAAAAAAATTTAAATGAATATGAATGTATCAACCTAAATATGCCTTCAAAACTAACGCTTTTTTCTCTGCATTTTTCGTTCAAAGAAGTGTATACCAGACAAACAAAATGAGTAACATCTCCAATTCCTTCTGCACATATCTCTCCAACCATCACTAGCACTCTTGGAGCCACCCGGCATTTTATAAGAATATTAAATACAATGTTAATTTTGTACTGTGTCCTGCAGTGGGTGTGGTAATTTTTTCAAAACATTGAAACAGACTAGAAAAAAATTATTTTCATATACTGTCAAATGTGTGAATAACTATTTTCTTAAATGTTTGTAGTCCTTTACTTAATTTGGATAGTGTGTGTGTGTGTGTGTGTGTGTGTGTGTTTGTAAATTTTTTTACTACCTTTTTGGGACTCATACTTACCCTTCTCATTCTTGCTATATTTCTCAAAAAAATTTCTATCTTCACAAACGTTCCTATTTTGAGAACATTATTTTACAAAGTTGTTTCTAGAGCCAGTGTTCCAGAGTCTGTCAAATTTAATCCAATAATCCATAAATTCACAAAACTGCCTGAGATTTGGGGACAAATAATTATTCGTCAGGCTTGAGGAGACTGACAAAGTCATTGCTAGGTGACTCAGAACACTCATTTACTCACTGATTCATTCTTTCAAAAGTTTGAGCATCTGCTATGAATGGAGCAAGTGGTTTGGATCTTTGCATGATCTTGTGGAGTCAATTATCCGTGTTAATGACATTCAGAATCTGGAGCAGCCAAAACAATATTTCTCTTCCCATCCTTCTTTCTTACCCCCTTCTTCTCCCCATAAGCACTTTCTTTTCTTATGTATTGAGTCATAAAAAGAAATGGAAATTTATTTGTTGGGGACTTATTCCTTTAACCGATGAATGTCATTATCAATTTTTCTTTCTTCTCCCATAGTATATTGCTGATACCTCTATTAAAGTGTTAGTTCTTATTCCCTCTATTCTCATCATATTTTTGTCACTAATTAGTTTTATATTGACCCTCTCCCACCAATTATAGTGAAAGCTCTCTGAAGGCAGGGTATTTTTCAAATCCAATTTAGTTTTGGTACTTGGTGCTACACAAGGGTCTCAGATGAAATGGAGGCTTGCCAAAAAAGAGTCAAAGACATAACGAGAATGAATAATACCAAAAATGTTCAAATCACTTCAAGAACACTTTCTTTGGAGGCCAAATTTCTATAACTATAATTTAAAAAATAAATATAACACTTGCCTTTTTCTAAGTCATTTCTCTGCTTTAGTATCATTTCAATCTCTGTTGCCAGGAGGCTGGTGCCCAATATTTTTTCTCTCAAGGACTGTTCTCAAGATAGAATCCCACAGATGTAGAGAACAAACGTATGGACACCAAGGGGGGGAAAGTGGTGGGGGGGGGTGGTGGCGGGTGGGATGAATTGGGAGATTGGGATTGACACATATACACTAATATGTATAAAATAGATAACTAATAAGAACCTGCTGTATAAAAATATAAATAAAATAAAATCCAAAAAAAAAGAAAAAAAAAAAGAATCCCTCAGAGAACATGGAGGCACTGTTGGAAGGGAATACACTCTTGATAAGGATAATGTGTCACCATTCTAAAGTAGATGTGAAACTCAAGCAGGTGGTATATCCTTAACCATAAGAACAGGCCTCCAATTTTGTAAGTTTCAGCATTGACAAACTAGTGTGAAATGTATTCTTGAGTCATAATACCAATTTGGTACCCTCAATTTTATATGAATTACCTAATTTTGTTGAGCAACTTTAAGATAATGTGATTATTGCTTTACATAAATTATTTCATGAAATCCTCAAGCAAGACTATAAGAAAGGGATTATCTCAAGTTTCTAGAAGAAACTGACATCAAAGAGATTAAGGAATTTGCCTGAGGCCACACAGTAAGTAAGTGAAGGACTCATATTAGTGCATAGTTTTTGTTTTGTTTTGTTTTTACTCCAAATCTATGTTCTTTCTACTGATTTGCATGCTTTCTGGATTCAGACAATTTCTTTCTAAAAATTAGTTAGATGATAGGCTAGAAGTAAAGAGGAGTCGTTGGTGTTTACACCTATATTATTATTGTTGTTGTTATTGTCACTATTATCATTTATTTTAAAAACATATATGCTATCTATCTATCTATCTAAAATATTTAATTCCCAGGATTGAGAACCACTGCATATGTAATACAAATGTGCACACAATGTAATGTGTAAAGAACCTTTTATAAAAATTCTTGATGTGGTCTATTTTCAGAGTAGTTTTTCCAAAAAGTTGCTTAGTTATCTGTAAGCACCGTAAATATGAACAGCATTTGTTAACTCTCCCTATGGTCTGAAAGCTCAGAACCTAACTATATCAGAGTAGGCTAGGATATTCTGCAGTAACAAACAACCTCAACATCTAAGCAGCTGCACACAGCAGTTCATTTCTCACAGGTGCAAAATCCACTGTGATTCCCAATACCGTTCCAAGATTTTATATAGTGACAAAATGATCCTCATCGCTTCTTGTTGCCTTTTTTAGTCACTGTGATGAGGGAAGAAATCACAAGGAGAGCTCAGCTCCACTATTTGTCAGAATGGATGTGTATTCATCAAAGGCCATTTGTTAGAACTATTCACAAGTCCTCACATAATTTCAGGGAGGCTGGGTAAGGCAGTGAAGCACATAGACTATGTGGTTGACAGTACTGTCTCTGCCACAGTAACTGAACTAAAGGGACAGGTTCATTTGAGTTTAATTAGAGAGAATATGCAGGAGGGGAGTTGAGGTGCTGGAAGGCTGTGGATAGTAGTACAAGCAGTAGAACTTGAAATGTCCTATATAGCTTCACTCTCCTGAAGACACAGGTTTTCAGAAGATGATTTTTTTCCCTTCTCCCCCGAATGCGCTGCTATTTCTGCTCCTGTTTTCTTTCTTGAAAAATTATGTCTTGAAAATTTTAGAGTTGTATCTATATTAGAGTGAAATGAAAGCAAGAAATTTCCTCCTTGCATTAGCAATATAGCCCAAGAAACACAGCGTGCGTGAAATGGCAAGAACAGTGTATGTCAGACACGTGGGGATGAAAGTCAGGTTGTTTGACATTATTTCAATGTGACTGCCTATGATAAAAAAGATGAGTTAATTTGGATCTCCTGTATAGTACCCATTAGATGAAAGTAATCTTACGATAAAAAGCTCTGAATGCATGGAACGTTTGTGTTTTTTCCTATCCTGGTTACTTTGGCACATACCTGTGAAAATATACAGAAGCACATGATTCATCTAGGGAATTTGTTGTTAAGAGCAACACCTCTAGGTAGTTTCCAGTATATAATGGTTAATGACAGTTTATAACTTTTCCTGAGAGTCACATGTGGAGAATCTTTGGCTAGTTTAAGGAGGAGCACCATTTTGAGCAACAAGAGGAAGCACATAATTTTTTTCAGTGTCAGGTACTAAAAGTCGGTTGTTTTATCTATTAGCAATTAGTTTTCTCTGCTAAAGTTAGGTGTGTTTTATGGAATAGTCTATTCTAGGGGTTGTTCTCTTTTTACAAAGTCTTGCCTTACATTTATTCCTTATTTTGCTTTTCTCTTGGTCCTGTATCCAAATTGTAATGTCCGTCCAAATTGTTCAACCTAATTCTTAAGCAATTATTCAATTCAGGTAGCTATTGAGTTATACAAAGCTTAAACAAAGAAGCCTCCTCACCTTGATGGCTGATAATCAATTGATGAAGAAAGCCAATATTTGTGTCATATAAGAATATAAATATCATGTATAGTAACATAGAGGCTGAGAAAACACATTTGATAGGAGCTGTTAAGTGATTGAAAGGCATAGTGGCACGTAAACGGAACTGTAAAGGATGGTGAGATTTTTCACAACCGGAGGTGGGAGCAAGGAGAATTTTTTAGAGCAGTAACAAGGTAAGTAATTGTATAGATATGGGGAAATGTTTAGAGTGTGGGGAAGATTTTGATCTAATATAGGTCAACAAAGTCTGCATAGGAAGGCAAATTTTCTGGAAAGTATATGTTATAGCCTGTTCAGGAAGGATCTACAATTTTCATTCTAAAGGGTAAGCTCAGCCTCTAAGCAGTCAATGATTCTTGGACTATGGGTGATATGATCATGCCAGGCTCTGTGGAAATGAATTAAATATGGAAAAGAAATTTAATAAGGAAAACATTTAAGAGGTTATTGAAATTTCTTGTGAGAAATGATGAGAGGTGAAATCAAATCAATAACATAAAGGAAAGGGGATGAATGTCAAAGATGTTTGTGGGTAGATGTCCTTTCTGTTTACCATAGAAGGATGTGAAGAATTAAAAGAATTGTCGATTTAAGGATAAATAATTGGGCATTTTTGGTGGCTTTGTCAAAGACAAAGCTAAAAGCACAAATAGACTACATTTTGTGGATGAATATAATGAATTTAACTTTATGTATTTCAGAATATGGGTTTGGAAAAGAGAATTACTTCAATTCAGCAAGCAGACTGGACTTTGCTTTACCTGATTAGCCATACTCAGTGAATCCTATTCCAGCAGGATGTAGTAAAAATAGTGTACATGTATGAGGTCAGATTTTTCTTGAACCAGAGGTCATCTAATCTCCTGTGTACTAGATCTGATTCTCTTGTCCAAAACCTTATCTGACTGACCAAATTGATCTCCATTTTAGGTATACTTCTTCATATCTGAATGTTAGATGGTTTTTGAGCAATATTTCCTTCTTGACCGCTACTTTTTTCAAACTTACTAATCTGTACCACTCTACTGACTTGCCATTTATTACCACCTCTCCACTATATCTGTCTTGATTGTTTTGGTTCTGGATTTCATCCTTTTACCCTTTACTTACCACTGCCTCTGACTCAGAAATAGGGCTTATACCTCACTCTTAGATAATATGATATATAATAAAGAAGCATAAAAGTAGAATTAAGATAGAAACAACCATTCTGGATAAGTCTATAAGACCAATTCACTTCTTGGTAACTTTTTTTGTGTGAATGGAAGTTATGAGTGAACATTTAGGGAGGGAATTGTCCAAAAGTCAGGGACTCATTTAGTGCTTAGTGTATAGATCAGGCATAAGAGCAAACATCAGGGGAAACTTAGTTATATGAAAGTAACAACTCTTCTAGTTCTCTTCAATGCCCTAGCCAGTCATTAAAGGCAACTAGTATTAATAGTCAAGGGAAAACTTAAAAGCACCATTTGTTACAATTATTGGAAATCATTGTATACCAGGATACCTAGACTCATGGCATATTAAAGTTGGTACTTATGTGTGATATTATCCTGTAAGTTACTTGCAGATAGGATGGCCAATTTTGTTTTTTTGTTCTGCTGCATTATGTCTACTGCTCTATATACAATGAACAGTAAGGGATGGGGTCATAAGTGTGACTTGTATTGATGAAATAAATATAGTATTTCAGCCTGAATATCAGACTTTTTTCCCTATTCTTATTTTATGATGAATTTAAAACAAACTGAATCATTTTGAGAGAGAGCGTTTCACTCCATATAGCGCATGCAGTTCTCAGAGGATGGTATTTATGTTTCTTTGAATGGCAGTCAACACTGTAGAAATTTAGTTAGAAGAATTTTAGGTCAAGGATCTTGGATGTGAATGACATTGGCAGCATAAAGAAATGATCAGGGGATAAGTTTTTTTGAACTTTGCCAGTCAATTTTTAAAAGTCAGATATCTTACAGAGAACCCTAAAGAAACGTTTGTCAAATGCAGTTATATTCTAGAAAAATGGAAGTCATATAAAACAAGACAGAAAGCAAAAGACAAGTAAGCTGAACTTCAGGTCACAATTAGTGATAAAGAGGAACTTGTTTATGTTTTTGTTTTTTTACTTTCTATTTTGAAATAATTTTAGATTTACTGAAGAGTTGCCAAAATAGTACAGAGAGAGAGGTCCCGTATGCTCTTCATCCAACCATCCCTAATGTTCATGGCTCTTATGATCTGGTATATTTATCAAAACTAAGAAATTAACATTGATGCAATGCTATTAGCTAACTGCAAACTTGTATTTCACAAGTGTTTTCAGTAATATCCTTTTTCTGACCCAGGATTCAGTACAGGACACCATGATTCACTTGGTCGTCATTCTCAGTCTCCTTCAATCTGTGATTGTTTTTCAGTCTTTCCTTGTTTTTATTTTTATTTATTTATTTATTTATTTTTGCCTTGTCACTTTTAAAGCATACTGGTATGGTAGAATGTCTCAGTGTGGGTTTACCTACTGTGTCTCATAATTAGACTGGGCTTATGGATTTTGAGGAAGGATACCACAGAGACTAGTGACCTTCTTATATCATAATATCTACATGAACTGTTACTGTTAATTTTAGCCTTTATCACTTGGTTAAGATGGTATTTCCAGGTTTCTCCATAATAGGTTTTACATTCCTGGTATTACCTTTGAAATCTTTTTAAAGATAAGTTGTGTATGTCCAGATCTTTGGCTGAAATACATATGGTGATGCTTTGCAGGTATATATGGTCTAGAAACGCATTTTACCAGACAACGAGGACTAGACTGGTCACAGCGTTGCATTCTTTTTAATGCCAGAACTTATGTTTCAGTGATGTTTCACTGATTGAAATAATAATGGTTACCATTCATTGGTCATCTAACTAACTTTAATATGCCAAGCAACCCCAGAAGGTACACAACATTACCATCATCTTACTGTGAGATATATGACCTTCAGAACTGTTTGAAATTAATGACTTACAGTACCACTGGTAAATCTAAGTTCAACATCTGATGCTTCCATAATTTCTCACCTTTTCTCATGAAGCAGTATTCATTTATTTATTTCAACGTTTAAAAAAATTTACTTTATTGAAATTCAGTTGATATATAATGTTCTGTTAATCTCTTCAGTATAGCAAAGTTATTTATGTGAGACAGTAACTCTGACCGGGATTGTTAGAGAGGAGAGGGGATCAGACTCCACATTCCACTCCCCTTGTAGGGTGTTGTTCTTTACTAAACAAAAAGTAGAGAGCCAATGCTACATTCCATGGACTTTATTGCAGCATGGGTTTAGATGTAAATTGGTTCCACCCTTTAAATGGACTCATATAAGGTTTGGTATTCTTCAGCTTATTGAGAGTCAAGAGCCATTTGCAGTGGAGGCAATAATTGCATTGGCTTGATTATGGATTCTTGACACTTTAATTAGTTTAAGAACTAAATTAATTCTTAAGGACTACTCTTAAGCTCTTCTTTCCAGGACAGTAGCTTTCCTAATGGGTTGATTCTGTTTTGTTCTGGGAGGTTTTCCTCCATGGCCACATTTTGAAACTCCTGCCTTTACAATTACTTTTGCTGATACTTAATCTCTTCTTGATGTAGTTACCTAGGGAGCTTCCTGTTATTAACAATAAACCTTGGTAGCTATGGTTAATTAATAAGGAGCCAACTTGATAGACAGCATTTTAGACAGTGGAAAAAATAAGTGCAAAGGCCCAGAAGCAAAAAAGAGCACAGCTTGTGTTGGAAACAAATAAACACTGCCTGTGTTGCTAGAGGGCAGAGAGATAAATGAAGTGTACCATTCCAGGAGATGAATGAGGAAAGCTTGGATGTGATTGTCCAGGGTTGTATTTTGATCCTTATGTCAAGGGCAGTGTCAGACATAAAAGTTAAGCCTGGGAATAATGTGTGTGTGTGTGTGTGTGTGTGTGTTTTAAGGATCATTCTAACGCTTGTGTAAAAAATGAATTTTCAGTTTTTACAATAGTGCTGGGACTTGAGTTGAGTCTTTTGCAAATAAACACAGGAAATAATGGCACATGGACTAGTATGTTAGCAATAAAGGTCGAAGAAGCTCTATGGATTAAAGAGATAATTAAGATTTGAAGTTCCAAAGACTGTTAGTCAAATAGCCATGGGAATTGAAGGGAACTGGGGTTAAAACATGATTTCAAGTTTCTAGTTGGTAAAATGGAATGGAAGGTAATGACTTTAATGGGGACACGGATCACTGAAGTACAAGGATTCTTAAAGAAGATTAAAAACTCATATTTAAACATGTTGAATTTGAGTTGCCTGTGGGAAAGTTAAGAAAGAGGATGAATTTGACTTTTTACATTTAGAAGTCAAAGCAATGGAGATAAATGGTGAAAAAACAGACAAATAACTGTCATCTTAATTAGGTTATTAAGTATTAATCATAAATAGTAAAATCAAATTAAAATCTTAGAATTCTAAATTCTGTATTTTAGGTATCAGAAGGTAAAAATCTAGGTAAAATAAAATTATTAAACCAAAATTTTAAAAATTATGAACCAGATTAATATCTGATTTTTAATATCTTCTGTGAAACAATGCAATGTTTCTCAGAAAATAGTGCAGATTTACACATCAGTTTTAGTCTAGGAATATTTGTGCCCTGAAAAAGGAAAAACACGTGCAGAGTTCCAAAGTGTCTAAAAATAAAACAGAACAATATAAGTTAAAAGGATTATAATTAAACAATAAGGGACACAAGTTCATTTGGATTAATAGCTAACTAGATAGAAAATAGATATTTGGCTATTTGATTATAAATTAAAGAAATAGTCTTTCATAAAAACTAAAACTGAATCTTAGTACAAAAACATATGATTAAGGCAAAAATTTAAAACTACTAAAAGGAATAAAGGTAAAAATAAGTTAATTCTTAAAGGGGTGCAAAGATAATTTATTTTCATTAGTTTGCTCATATTTGGCCTTTTAATATCTTTCCTTCTCTTGACAGCACAATGAAATGCCTTGACATCCTCTGGGCTTAATAAGATGTATACATCAAAACCCACATTGCCAGTAATATTTCTCATATTTCATAATGCAATGTTTTAATCATAAAGGAACAATAGAATGAAGGAAAATATGCTCTTATATAGGATGTGATGACTCATTAATTCCAACATACCAATGATTTGTATAAATCAAGGTGAATGAATATAAACTACATAAAATAACAGAGGTTAAAGAGAATTTACAGCAACTCACTTGGTGTCTAATGAATTTTTAATTCATGCAAGTATTTTTTAAATTTTTTTATACAGCAGGTTCTTATTAGTTATCTATTTTATAGCAAGTTTTAATAGAAGGAAAATAGCAAAGGCATTTCAAAATTTATGTTGAGATACACTCAATTTAAATTAATTCATTGCACCACTGGAGCAGAAAACAGTAGGCTTTATGAATATTAGGAATATTGTCTTATTGGGTAGTATCATATATGCTACATTGTGTAGCAGGATGGAAATAAAATGAATTCAGATCCTACATAAAATGACTGTAACTATATATACAGTGGCTGTTTTGATGTAACTTAAAGTGAAGCACTGTATTTTGTTTAATGATATCTTAATTTGTGTCATAGTTTGTTTTGCTCTATGCTAAAATTCATTTGAAAGACAAGAAATAATTGGGTATCTTATACAAACATGAATATAAAGTTGAGAAAAAGATATTTTTTCTTAAATTATTGGCATTAGTTTGGATATTTTAAAAACTATGTAAATAATGAGCATTTTAACCTATTTATTGATGTTGGTTTGCATATTTTATATACTTTCTGTACTAATACTGATTGTTTTGTAGTTGAAATATTTGAGACTGTACTTCAATAATATTTGTTAAATTAAATTGAATTGCTATTGCCATAGATGTGAAATAGGTTTTGCCAAAAACACTGGCTTTTCATTGGTTATATTTCATAAATTCTACTCATTAA
Source organism: Balaenoptera borealis (assembly GCF_965194805.1). Classification (NCBI taxonomy): domain Eukaryota; kingdom Metazoa; phylum Chordata; class Mammalia; order Artiodactyla; family Balaenopteridae; genus Balaenoptera; species Balaenoptera borealis. The sequence goes on along the minus strand of NC_138866.1, from coordinate 70,083,723 downwards.
GTTGTGATAATGTAAGGATTATTCTACTTTTGAGGAAAATTGCACAAATGCATTTGTTTTTAGATATTTTAAAGGAATAGATAAGAAGACTTATTAAGAAGTAAAGCTAGATTTTTTCCTTCTTTTTCTTTAATATTGCTAATTATTTCTTTCCTTCTGTATATGCATATTCTATATTCATCTTTAAATTCATGATATTGACTGAATACCTACTAGGTTCACATCACTTGTTTAGGTGAAAAAAAAAAAAAAGATTTGTAAAGTATGGAAAATTATTTACCTGCCCTTATGCACTCAATTTGCAAGGTCGTATCTTATAAACTGTAAATCTTACTATTCTTTTCTTTATTCCTTCCTTGTGTGCTGAATGAACAAGCAGGGCCAAAAATGGAGCTAACTTCTGAAGAAGTTTATGTATTTCTTTTTCCCATACACTGTTTCATTTTGTAGCCCCTCCTCTATCAAATTGTACAACCGTTCTCTAGTACCTATTTCCTTTTAGGTCTCAAATATCACTACATATTTGTCCCACTCAAATTACCTTTCCAAGCTTATTTCTAATACTCTTTTAAATAGAAATATTTTTCATTAAAATTTGTGACCCCGCTTAGATTTAAAATGTGCCTGTCCACGGACAGTGGCTCTCAGAGCCCTTTAAGACCCACATCATTGAAGTAATCTTCCCATCGAGAAGTCGTCTCCTCCCTCTCTGAACTGCCTCAGTTCTTCCAGGCCGTCATCTTAAGATGCTTTAATTACAACTATTCATGTACTTAGACTCATAGAAAATTAGAGTTTACAGAAATATTAGAGACTTTCTGGTGCAATACCCTCACTTTGCAGATGTGAAAACTTACATTTGCAGAGGAAGAGTGACTTTGAAATAGGAGGTTAGAAATTTGCTTTATCTAACCATCTATGTAAAGAATAAAACCTTTAAACTCAAGGCAAGTTTGCTGCCGATACCTGACATCTGTTAGTGACACAGGGCTTCATCAACTCTCAAAATGGTCCCACATTAGAAGGACAGTAGTGGGGCCACACCTTCTCAGTCAGTTCATGTTTGCATTTCTTTGAGACACAATGCATTTTAACATTATTAATCAGAGAAGATTTCTTACTTCCTTTGCAAAATGAGAGAATAATGCCACATTTCTCTCAAAGCTCAATGTAAATGTGTATGGTTCTCTTACTCTAAGAAAAAAGCCCTAAAAGCATGAGTTTTATGGATAGTACAAAGTACATTAATTCTTCTTAACACCAGGAGATTTTTAAGGAACTACAAATATGGCATTACTCTATTAAACAACTCATTCATGCTTTACTTAGAAACCAGAATCCCTGGTTGATGAATCCATTTTAACTTCTAATGTATATGCTCCCTCTGTGTAAGGGAATGTTATATTCATTTTTAAATCCTCAATTTAATTGTAACACTGTTGCTTTCAAAAAGTCAAATATCAGTAAGTTGTGTAGTAAATATGCATTAGATGATATAGGACAACAAATTGAATATTAAAAGGGATAATATATAATTTTTAGATCTATACATACACATAATACAGTATAGTATGCAATGATTATGCACAATGACTGATTTTGAGTGGATAGATGTATCCTCATGAGATACTGTAAATTATTGGAAGAACTGATCAGCTTTCATTTAATTAAATAGTCTTATAAACAATAAAATATTTCAGTAACTCTGAAAGGTATAGAACACTATTTCCATGTTCCAGGAATGCAGGGGGACCATGAAGTGTTGAAAGACGTGACTAAGAGTGTTATAGGAGGCCAGGAAATGAATGGTGAATGTATATACTTGGCTGGTATGAGAGTGTGCAGATCTGTAGACTGTGTTTATGAAATCACAGATGTTTGGAGCTGAAAGGCTTTCAGCTTTTCACCAATAAGTACTATGTTAACTGTGGGTTTGTTGTAAATAGCCCTTATTATGTTACGATACGTTCCCTCTCTACACACTTTGAGAGTTTTTATCATGAGCATGTGTTGAATTTTCTCAGTGCTTTTTCTGCATCTATTGAGATGATCTTGTAATTTTTCTTATCCTTCATTTTGTTAACGTAGCGTATCACATTGATTTGTGAGTGTTGAATAATCCCTGGAGTAAATCCAACTTGATCATGGTGTATGATCCTTTTTATGTATTGTTGGATTCGGTTTGCTATTTTGTTGAGGATTTTTGTGTCTGTATTCATTACAGATATTGGCCTGTAATTTTCTTTATTTGTAGTGCCTTTGTCTGGTTTTGGTGTCAGGGTAATTGTGGCCTCATGGAATTAATTTGAGAGAGTTCCATCCTCTTCAATTTGGGGGGAATATTTTGAAAAGGATAGGTATTAGTTCTTTTTTATATGTTCGGTAGAATTCCCCTGTGAAGCCATCTGGTCCTGGACTTATGTTTGTTGAGAGGTTTTTTTTTAATTACAAATTTAATTTCACTGCTAGTAATCAGTCTGTTCAAATTATCTGTTTCTTCTTGATTCAGTATTGGCAAGTTGTATGTTTCTAGAAATTTGTCCATTGCTTCTAGGTTGTCCATTTTGTTAGGATAAAATTTCATAGTATTTGCTTATGATTTTTTTGTATCTCTGTGGTATCAGTTACTGTTTCTCCTCTTTCATTCCTTATTTTGTTTATTTGGGTCCTCTTTTTTTTCTTGGTGAGCCTGACTAAAGGTTTATCAATTTTATTTATTTTTTCAAAAAGCCAGCTCTTGGTTTCATTGATCTTTTCTATTGTTTTTTGATCTCTATTTTATTTCTTTCCTCTCTGAACTTTATTATTCCCTTCCATCTGCTGACTTTGGGCTATGTTTGTTCTTCTTTTTCTAATTCCTTTAGGACATAGGTTAGGTTGTTTGAGATTTTTCTTGTTTCTTGAGGAAGGCCTTTATCACTATGAAGTTCTTTTTTTGAACTGCTTTTGCTGCATCCCATAGATTTTGGAGTGTTTTGTTTCCAGTTTTGGTTGTTTAGAGATATTTTCTGATTTCCTCTTTGATTACTTCTTTGACCCATTTGTTCTTTAATAGCATGTTGTTTAGTCTCCACATGTTTGTTATTTTCCCATTTTTCTTTCTGTAGTTGATTTCTAGCTTCATACTTTTGTAGTCAGAAAAAAATGCTTGATATAATTTCTATCTTTTTAAATTTGTTGAGACTTACTTTGTGGCCCATCAAGCGATCTCTCCTGGAGAATGTTCCATGTGCACTTGAAACAAATGCATATTCTGTTGTTTTTGAATGGAATGTCCTATAGATATCCATTAGGCCCAACTGGTCTATTGTGTCATTTAAGACCACTGTTGCCTTATTGATTTTCTGTCTGCATGATCTGTTTATTGATGTAAGTGGGCTGTTAAAGTCCCTTACTATTATTGTATTATCATCAATTTCTCCCATTATGTCTGTTAGTATTCACTCTATATATTTAGATGCTCCGGTATTGGGTGCATATATATTAACAAGTGTAATGTCCTCCTCTTGTATTGAGCTCTCTATTATTGTATAATGCCCTTCTTTATCTTTGACTTTACTTTAAAGTCTATTTTGTCTTATATGAGTATTGCTACCCCCACTTTCTTGTTGTTTCCCTTTGCAGAAAATATCTTTTTCCCTCCCCTCACTTTCAGCCTGTGTGTGTCTTTAGCACTGAAGTGAGTCTCTTGTAAGCAGCATATAGAGGGGTCTTGTGTGTGTTTTTTTTTTAATTTGATCTGCCACCCTATGTTTTTTGATTGGAACATTTTGTTCACTGACATTTAAAGTAATCATTGGTAGTTATGTACTTATTGCCATTTTATTACTTTTTTTCTGGTTGTTTCTGTAGTTCTTTCCTGTTCATTTCTTCTTTTTTGTTTTTTCTTTGTGGTTTGATTCTGTGGTAGTGTGCTTGTGATCCTTTCTTTTTAGTTTTTGTGAATCTATTATAGGTCTTTGATTTGTGGATACCATGGGGTTCATGTATGTTGACCTATAACTACATCTACTTGTTTTAAACTGGTAGACATTTAAGTTCAAACACATTCTAAAAGATCTATATTTTTTTACTTCCCTCCCCTACATTCTGTGTTTTTGATGTCATATTTTACATCTTCATGCTTATCTTTTTACTGTTTATTTTAGTTATAGTTGCTTTTACAATTTTTTTTTAATCTATGTACTGGCTTATTTAAATGATCTTCAATCTTTACTATATAATAGCCTCTCCTGTTGGAATTTTCCCTTTCCTATACGTTCTTGCTTCTTTTCTATTTAGAGAAGTACCTTTGATACTTCTTTCAGGGTAGGTTTATTATTGCTGAGTTCTTTTAGTTTTTGCTTGTCTGATAAACTATTTATCTCTCCTCCTATTCTAAATGATAATCTTGCTGGGTAGATTGTCCTAGGTTGCAGATTTTTCCCTTCCAGGACTTTAAATATATCCTGCCACTCCCTTCTGACCTGTAAAGTTTCTGCAGAGAAATCAGTTGATAGCCTTATGGGGTCCCCTTGTATATGACTCTTTGTTTCTCTCTTGCTGTCTGTAGAATTCTCTCCTTGTCTTTAACTTTTGCTATTTTAATTATATGTCTTGGTGTGGGTTTCTTTGTGTTCATCTTGTTTGGTACTCTCTGTGCTTGCTATACCTGGATATCTGTGTCTTCCTTCAAGTTTTATAAGTTTAGCCATAATTTCCTCAAATACATTTTCAATCCCCTTCTCTCTCTCTTCTCCTTCTGGGACTCCTATAAGTGAATGTTGGTATGCTGACTTTTATCCCAGAGATCGCTTAGGCTGTTGTCATTTTTCAGAATTTGCTTTTCTTTTTGCTGTTCTGATTGGGTGATCCATTATCCTATCTTCCAGACACTTAATGCATTCTCCTGTATCACTTAGTGTGCTTTTCATTCCTTCTAGTATGTTTTTTATTTCTGCTATTGAATTATTCATTTCTGATTGGGTCTTCTTTAATATTTTCTATTTCCTTGTTAACGTGTTCACTGTGTACATCAATTCTTTTCCCTAATTCAGTTAAACATTTTTGTTACCAGTGCTTTGAATTCTTTATCTGGTAAATTGTTTATTTTTGTTTCATTATTTTTTAGGGGTTTTCTCTTGCTCTTTCAATTGAGAGTTGTTTCTCTGCCTTTTCATCTTGCTTAACTTTCTCTGCCTCTATGAATTTAGGTGAAACATTTGATCTTGTGATCTTGAAGGGGTGATCTTATGTGGGCACATCCTAATACAGACTTCATGTTTCTAATGCCTTTGGAGGGGAAGCTGGATTTGTTATGGATACAAGTCACTTCTTTCCTCAGAGTGTGCTGACAGCTCTCACCTTGGTAGAGGGTGGGGCTGCAGATGGAGGGACTAGGGCTGATGCTTGGTGTAAGGCAGGACTGCTCAGTGTCCATTACTGCCCTATAGTGGGTGGGGTCTGATCCCAAGTTGCTGGAGCAGAAACCCTGAGAGTCAGGCCTAAGTTGGCTCTGTCCCTTTAAGTGTGTGTGTTTTCCCCTTCCCCACAGACCTTTGATCCAAAGAGGGGGAGTGTTGATGCAAGTGGGGCTTGTGTGGGCTCTGGGCTTGTGTCCACTGCAGACAGTTCTGATGAACTGCCTGTGCAGGCATCCACAACTCTGCACAGATGCAACCTCTGGTGTAAGTCCCCTTTGTTCCTCACAGCTGATCACTACCTTCAGCCTCTGCTGCCCCCATCCTGGTGTGGAATCTCTGCAGTGCAGGTGGCCTGTTGCAATGTATCAGGGGTGTGCTGTGGTTGAGTGTCTAGTATCAGAAATCTGGGCTGCTTCACTGGAGCTGTTACCTGAAAAGTGGGTTTGCCTCTTGGTGGGTGTCAAGCCAAAAGACACAACCAAGCCAAAGATTGGGAGAAGGAAGCATTTATTACTTGCAGCAAGTAAGGGGAACACCGGGGGTCTTTCCCAAGGCAGTGTCTCCCAAACAGCACAATCTGGGTAGTTTTAAGCTAAGGGCATATTCATGAAGTGGCTTGGGTGGTTGACAGAGTCCAAGCTTTAGGTGATTAAAGTCACAAGGGTCAGAAAAGGTCAACATCATCCCTTAGGTTCCAGGTGATCTGCTGGTTGAGCACTTCAGGCTAATCTTTACCACTGAAAGAGAACTGGGAGTTTTTACAACTGATATTTTTATCTTTGCTATTATTATTTCTCTTGCCTGATAATTGTAATTTGTTTCTACATTTTTTTGTTCCCTTAAGATCATTTATTATTGAGACCTGTTCAAGGGTAAGCATTGTGGCTAGGCTTAGATCACAAAATGGCTTAGGCCAAAAATGGCTTCTCTTATGTCAAGAAAGTCATCTCTGTTTTTTTTTCTCCAGAGACCCCCCCCCCCGCCCTATCAGCTTACAGAGCTGCTTGAGTAAGGGCCAATGATAGCTGCTGCCCCACCCCCCAGGATCTGCCCCGGAACTGGGTTGCCTCTGTGTCCCACAGTCGAGTCTTTTCCCTGGTCTTGGCTGCCCCAGATCCAGTCCCTCACTGTGACACAGAGTGAGCAGGCCTAGAGCATTTGCTTGGCTTGGGCTCGGGCAAGCCAGGAGGCAGTCACAGGAAACCCTGCCACCACTAGAGCAGATCTCTCTCCACCTGGCCTCAGGGGCAAGTCTGTGTGTGTGTACTCATGAACAGAGTCCAGGCTTCCCCTTCTATTAGCCCCAGTGATCCTCTAACCAGACAAGGGGCCTGTCTCCCCCACATAGGACCCTGTGTTTGGAGTGCCCAATCTTTGGCTTGAACTGCTCACTTCCCAGGGAGGTGTCCACCCCTGTAATCTCCCTCTTCCTCTGAGTCCCCACCCAGGGGCACAGTTCCTGACCTGATGGCTTTTCTTCTCTTCCTACCCAACTACATGTGCATCTTTCTTATAGCCTTGGTTGTGCAGGGGTCCTTCTGCCAGTTTGTTTTCAGTGAGAATTGTTCCATGTGTAGATGTATTTTGATGTGTTCGGGGGATGGAGGTTGAGGTGAGTTCCATGTCCTATTACTCTGCCATCTCGATCTGTAACGGACAGGTATTGTTATTTTCGAACTCACTCTACAAGTTTTACCTAAACATTTAGCCTGTTTGCATTTAACCCAATTACTTATTAATTTGGGTTTATATCTAGTATCTTAGGATTTGTTTATTCTTTGTCCCACTGGGTTTTCCCCCCTCTTTTTCTCTCTGTGTTGTCTTCTCCATGGATTGTGAATTTTAATCTTCATCTTGTTACTATTTTTTTCATAAATAAAGTACTCAGTTGTGAGTACTGAGTTAACAAAACTTTCTTTTTATATGGGAAATTGACCTTGAGGTAACTTTCACTTAGCTGTTTTTTCACTTAGCAGAGCCCTATGATAGCAGTATTTCAGTTGTCAGACTATTTAGTAAACCTCCGGCAGCTGGACTGGGGTTTGGGTAAGATGGATTAATTTATAAATATCAGGTTGGAAGACACAGATTCGATTTTCCTTGTGTGTTGAATTACTTGTAAAGAGGGTTTTTTGTTTGCTTTGCTTTGTTTTGTTTTGTTTTGTGTTTTTGCAAGGATATGGAATTATGCCCAAGGCTTCTTATATGGAGCCTACAGCCTCTGAGATAAAGTTGTTTCCATACTCCAATGTGTTGCCTCAAACCTAAGTCTTCACTTGGTAGGCCAAAGAATTGTCCCTGAATTTTTGCAAAAATTCCCACCAAAGAGGCACTACTGATGCTGCCCATTGGTATACTTAGTCTTCTGTCATCTATCTTCCTTTACAGCTGAGTAAACTGAGCTAGGATAGTCTATTCACATCTAGAGTGTAAGAGGTCTCGCTAATGGTATTCTAGCAGAATGCATACTGTTGTAGTTACCCCATATATTATAATATGCATCCTTGACTTATAATAATGTAATGACACCATTTATCAGATGGCCTTGGAACATTTTAACTCCATTTACCCTTTCTCTTTTTGCTATTTTTGCCATGCATTAAATTATGCATATATTTTAAACATTGTTCTATTTGTTATTTATAGTATTTTCTTTGCTCTTTATTTACTTTCCTGCATTTGTATACCTCACTCTGGGATCATTGCTCATCTGTGTGAAGACATTGATTTAGTATTTGTGTAGTATCAGGTTTCTGGTAGTGAATTATCTCAGTTTTTAATCATCTAAAAATATTTTTATTTAGTTTTTACTTTTCAAGGATATTTTTACTGGCTGTGAATTCCATACTTGCAGTGATTTTATTTCGATGTTACAAGGCTGTTACTCCATTGTTTCCTAGATTTGATTATTACTCTTAAAAGTCTATTTTTGCAAGATAGTTAGTACGGTGTTGGTCTGAAGCAAGATAATTCTTCATTAACCATACGTGAAAGCGGAAATCTGTACTCAATGATATGTGACTTTCAAGCAAAGTCATTTTTTTTTTCTTTACTTTGCCACTTAAGTTTATAGTTGGCTGCAAAAGTCCCTGACTAAGGGGGAAACAAAAGGGGCCACTAGCATATTCTTTGCCTTGCTACAGCTGCTATTTCAAATAATGGGAATTTGTGCTAAATCATTTGTATTAGGTCTTTTATGGCTCTAAACTGCCAAATTTATACATTGGGTCTATCACTTATTAGTTCTATGACACTGATCAACTTGCTAAATGTCTCTATGTCTCAGTTTACTCTTATATTAATTACGGATAATAATAGTTTTTACATCTTGTTGTTTTTATGATAAATGATTCAATCTATGTTAACTATTTTGATGATGATGATGTTATTATAACTAAAGTATTAACTGCTGTTGATATTATATATAGAAAACTAAAGTTAATATTATCCTGTAGAAGATAGTTATATATTGTTATATAGTTATATATCCCTATACTAAGTTCAGGTGTTAATACTAGCACAGGTGTTATAGCAGCTAATTTCTGTAGGTAATTTTTCTAATACACTCATAGATATAATATATACTTTCACCCTAACCAAAGTTTTATGTTAATATTTCCATTTATCATTTAATAGTTTATATCTATTTCTGGTCTGGTGCAGGACTACTTTTTAAAAATATTACTGTTGTATTAATTATTGATTCTATATATCTAGGAGAAGAAACCTTATGCACTTGAAATTTTTATCATAAATTAAAAACACCTAGTTTTGCATTCTTTGTATATATTGCTAACAACATTTCTGTTATCTTGTTCAGCTGTTTTCTTCATTCAGTAGTAGTTGTTTAAGAAGTACTAAGTTATGAATTACATTCTTTGATATCTTTGTGAAGTTCTGTGGTATGAGAATATCAATTCACTGCAGTAGTTATGCAATTTCTATGCATTGAGCATGAAGTAGCAGCTTTCATTAGCAGATTTTCACAGTCAAAACTGTTATTTCTCTACCAACATCTCTAATTCAAAATGCAAGCTGCTTGTTTGCAAACAGAGAAATTGGAACTTGCCAATTATGTTAATCATCAGATATAAAAATCTCTTGAATGTCTCACGTACTAAAGAACAATTGAAAATTCACTTTTTTATGTGCACAACTATTTATCTATCACATTTCCTATCATTTTGATTGAATTACAAAGGCATTTTTTTAAAAAAGCCATTCTTTTCAGTCAATTAATATATATTATTAATTTTTAAGAGATTTAGCTGGGTTTTGCCCCGAGTCAAATTACTTTAAGATTCCTATAGATGTATAGAAATTATGGATTATTCTACAGAAGCTTAGATTACTCTTTGCCATCCACTATCTATAATGTCTGGCCTAGAAACATGACAGTCATAATTTAAACCTTTAAGACGTTTTAAGTCACTAATTTAGTGCAATATTGTGAAAGTTTTAGATTGTTATTCTTTCTTTAAAATTTTATTTATATATTTATTCATTTATCTATATTTATTTGGCTGCGTCTGGTCTTAGTTGCGGCGTGCAGGCTCTTTGTTGCAGCGCGCAGGCTCCAGGGAGCCGAGGCTCAGTAGCTGGGGCGCTCAGGCTCTCTAGTTGTGGCACGCGGGCTCTAGCGCATGCAGGCTTAATTGCCCTGTGGCATGTGGGATCTTAGTTCCCAGACCAGGGATCGAACCTGCGTCCCATGCATTGGAAGGCAGATTTTTAACCACTGGACCACAAGAGAAGTCCAGATTGTTATTGTTTTCTAAAAGGCCAGAATAACATAATAATCTATTAGTTGTCAGCACTAATGATATTACCTTAATATTTGTTACACATTAAATATCAATGGAAAATAGATTACCTTTGTTTTCTCATTATACCAAATTAGTTTTATAGCAAAGTCTTGTTGTCTATCTTTTAAAAAGTATCTTTGACAAACAAAGGAAAATATATACATGCAGTACAATGTGACTTTTTATTAGCACAATGCCAGTATTAATTCTTTAAATCAAAATAAGTTATTAAATGTATGAATGCTAAGGATATTCTCCTCTCTTTCAGTATGCTGCTTTCCTAAAAGGAAACATACTTAGAAAAATAATGCAAGTTCGAAATGAAACATTTTATATATTTCTTCCTATTTCTTTGTTTAAAAATACTTTTTTCTACCTTTCAGAAATTTCTATAATCATTGGGTTACTCTGAGTGATCTTTAAGTGCTAATATCAATAAAGTAAGCTTATTGTATAGAATTTTAAATTATATATCATTCATACCATTTTCAGGGAAATTCAGGAAGCTAGTATATCATTCAGTGTATGCTGTGAAAGGATATTAGTATTATAATAGTAATAATTTCATGCTACCTATAACATAAATGAAGTAATGTATGCTGGTTTCAATGTATTATGTATTTGCTACAATAGGAATAAAACCAGTCCTTAGTACATTTAGAATTCTGATTTACAGACCCATGGAAAATGCAATATTATTTTCCTCTTCTTAAAGTAGTAATAATCAGCCCTATGCCCCATCACTTGTGAAAAACTCAGAAGGGGGTTTAGAAACTGGTGCACATTTTAGTGAAGAAACATATGGATCTACAATCCTTTTATCTGGAGATCTCAGAGAGTTTGACCTCAGTTTTGCAGTTTCTGTACATCTAGAATGGTATCCCTCAAAAAGGCTCTAAGGTCATTGCAAACATGATTCACTGTGAACGACAATAAGTAAAGCCAAAGGCTGACTATTATTTGCAGAACTTATGGCAAGAAAAATAAGCAAGGATTGTAGGTTAGTTAAAATTCCAGAGAAATAGCAGGTCTAGGAGTATAAAACGTGACAATTCCTTATTATCTATTAAGGCATTTCCAAAATAATTCTATAGGTTGAGAACTAGGTAGAGGTTGAAAAACTAAAGTTAGATATATCATTCTAGAAATTAGAGAATATACTTCTAGAACTCTATGATTTTGATAAACTATAACCTTGGAGTAACACAAATAAATATGTTACTCTTGTACTATTGGCATATTGTCAACCCTAAAAGGTTCGTCAATTCTACTGTGCCTCAGTTTCTCCATTTGTAAAATGTCAGTCTCTCATATAACTGTAAAACACACCCACTGCGTGACACAGTTTGTAGTAGACATATAAATGTAGATAAATAGTAGAGAAAAATCAGATCTTAAGAAGTGAGAAAAAATGTTTGGGTCTCTTGAGGGTTTCTGTGTGTGTATTAAGCAAAGGAAGTTCAGGAAGAAATGTAAGTACAGCTTTTTAAAATATTTAATGTTACATGATAGCTTCCTATAGATATAAAGTGATGTTTTTATCAACAATTAATGTTTTAGTATTAAATATCCTCATCTTGCTTATGGAACAGAAGTGAGAAAAATAGGAAATTTTTGCAACTCTTTCCTGCTTTGAGCTTAGAACTAATTGTCTGGGGTAAGAAATCATGATATCAGATGCATATGCATATGTTTAACATGCACATGTTAAACAATGCATATGTTTAACACAATGCATATGTTTAAGCACAAAATTATAGATGTAGGGTGGCAGTAAGGTGTTAGAGAGACCATCAGTATAATGGATATATGAATTAAATTGTAATCACACAATAAATGATAATCATAGGGAGAGGCAACTTCCTTAGGAGGCTAAATAGTGCCAAGATAGGGAAAGACTTGGGTCCAATCTTAAAGTTATTAATACATCTAAAGAAAGAATATGTATCAATAGATAGAGTGGGAGGAGAAGCATGGTGGTGTAGAAACTTAGGGGAAAAAAAGACTTTGAAAAAGTAACCTTAGGAGTGCTTTCCCAAACTGCCCATAACTGAGGGTTCTGTACCCCAAGAGTCAATAGTATCTTGTATCAGAAACAATTCCAAATGTCATTGACGTGTGCAAGTTTGGTGCACTAAAATACCAATTCCCCCTACTCTGGCCCATACTTATCAAGAGATTGACAAATTATAATTTGGTTCTCCCAGTGCCTTATCTAAACAGAATGTTAGTGCTCTTCAGGAGGTAGATTTTAAGGTAAAAGTCACCACTGTTGTACATTTTAGCTTCTGTTTACTAACAACGTGAGTCAACTTTCCAAGAGTAGTCAAGTCTGGAGCTTGCCAGCATTAAGTCTGTGGACCAGATGAAAACATTAACAATCAGTTCATGCAAAAAATAAACATTGGCCACCTAATGTGTGTTTGGTATTGGAGATAAAACATGAGAGAAAATATCCAAGGGAAGTTGATACTTTGCATCCTTATATTCCTGCTTCATGTTCAGAATCCTTCCAAAAATTAGCATCTCTTGAAAAATTAAAACTATTGATATATTCTTATCTTAACATCATGGATTCATATCTCTATTTGTATTGTGAATTGTAGTCAGGGAATACTATTATATTCCACAAGAATTTCTGAGAGGAAGGATCATAAGACATGCCACAGTGAATGGAGATAGAGTAACATTATGTTCCAAGTCATCAAGGCTTTTAATTCTCTAGGACAGCTTTACAGTTCACAAGTCATAGTGAATCCTTAGACCATCAATAAAGATTTATAGAAAATCACTACACAGGTACTCTGGTATAAAAAAAAAAAAAAAAAAAAAATATATATATATATATATATATATATATATATATATATATATATATATAAAATTCTACTTTACCACAGATCAGACCCAGAGATTCTGCCTCCTTATTTATTTTGCTTTTTTTTTTTTTTTTTTGAGGCCTACACTGACTTAATCCTGTTCAGAAAGGAAATCTAAATCTCTCACTACTTTCACAGCAAAGAACTGGCTCTAGAAGCTCTCCAGAGGTTGGGGCTTGACAAGCAAATATCAATAGATTTCCATTAAAAGAAAATATTCTGTATGTGAGAACTTTACTGAAATACAGCCAATTTATCATGTTTTCCCATGCTTGCATTAGCTTATATATAATATAGTTTTACAGACATGGTTCTATCTTTGAAAATTACATGTCCTCAACTTTATAATATGTTATCAAAGATAAAGGGATTTAATTCCAAAATTAAAAAAAGGAACATGGTCAATATATCACTGTTCAAATTATTTTTGAATTCTCTGAATTTAATTTTGTTTGTTGGCATGAAAAATAGTAAATTCTGTGAAAAATGCCCCCTCAGAAATGTTTTCACATAAGGTGTATAGTGCAGAGAGTAACTGACAAGGTCTAAATGCAGACACACAGTTAATCCCATTATGATTGGTTTTCTATTTTTAGTGAAAATGACAGTTGGTTATGCCTTAAAACTGAAATCATCATCAGAAAATATGCTAACACTTTGACAATACTTACCAATCCAGAGGGAAAGTGATATGATAGATAGAACTAGGCCAAAACCCACTCTCTAAATACGTGGTTGGTTTGGGGCTAATTAATCCCACTACAGAGGCTTGTTCTTATTGGTGATCAGTAGCTCCAAGGCACAAATAACTAAGAGATAAAGTGGGCTCCATTGTAATTCAAGCAATCGTAAAACCTTTAGGATTTATCCAGGGTGTGAGTCAGAGCAGAGGCAAATCCATGGTTCTGTCAAATATTGAACAACTCGGTGGGCAGCACCCAGGATTCTGAGAGATGTTTGCATAAGAAATAGGAAGGTGCAGGTGTGTGGGATACTGGAGCCACCAAAGGCAAAGGAACCTGGCAAGACCTACCTAGTTTGCCAGGGTCTAACCAAGTATGCAGTGCTGAGAGCTTGAGTGCCAGTCATAGTGGGGAACTATGGTATTAACCTAGGAAATTAGGACAATTACAGTCAGAGTTAACCACTAAGGAAAAGGATAAAAGCAATAGGAGAACTGTTTCGCCTCAGAATCTGTTCAGGAGCCTAAAGCTACCACCTGGAAAATGGACCCTCAGTTTTCTTTCAAATAGAAATGATTTGGCTAAGGAAAACATAAAGGACATTTTAGGTTATTGATAAGCCAGGTAATACCAGAGACGATCAATTTGCAGAGACATTGCACTTTTTTTTCCTATGATTTTCTAAAGTATAAGCGAAAAAAAAAAAAGGGTGATGATAAGATTGGCCCAAGGTATTGTATGCTTGGTCCAGTAGATTTAACAAGAGATGAAATTATTAATGGAATGTCTCACTTCCAATCCACCATGATACAAAAATCCTTGGTGAACTAGTGATTGTTAATAGACTTCTGCTATGAAACATCTAACTAAATGATTAAAATGCATTAAAATCACTTGGTGACAGACTTCAATGTAGTCAAACTACCAATTTAGTTAATGCACCCTCATCCTTTATTGGACTTTTAAATTTGTACTACATACTCACTACCGGATGGCTCCACGTTGGTAAAAAAAAATGGCTTGGGGCAAAAAAAATAAAGTGAAAAGTTCCATATATAGTATTTTCTCTATTTTGCTTTGCAAACCATTAATACCACAGAGTTTAAAATCTATTCTTGTAAAGGTTTAACTAAACTTTATCAATGTGTTTTGAACAATACTTTGGTTGGGGGGGGGGCAGTTCCAAATGATGGATAGCTTTGGCAAAGACTAAAAATTAAAATTATTAACAGTATCCTTGGGAAGAATCATTCAGATAAGTTGCTACCTTTTAATCTAGTTTCTCTACTCAATAGTTTATAAATATTGTTGTGAATCTTTGGAGGAAAATAAAGCTTTCCAAAACTAAGACATGATAACAATTAATTGTATTTTTAAATGTTTCTAATGTGCAATGTTTCTCTTTCAAGGAATAAATATCATTTAATTTACAAAAACTAATACTAATTTAAAGGTCAGAGACTCCACTGTTTTTTTCTCTTTGACACCTTTGTGCATTCATCTCATTGTTTGACTGTTTACCTCATGCATTCAGTAATATAAATTCCTTGGCATTTAGCTGGATCTTTTTTCCCCTTGTGGTTTGAAGTTCTTTCCCTTTTTTAATTAGATTGACCTTTTGGTTCACTTGAATGCCCTCAACCTGACAAAGAATAACTGTTCTCTTCTAAGGCAACCAGAAAAGAACAGAGAAAGAGTGAAAACACGGACATAAAATGAAAAATTTTGATGCAGTGATCTGGGTGTTATAATTGTATAATTGTTACTTTGTATAGTCACTAACATAGAGAAATACCCGGCTCTGCACAATTCTGAGGGCTTTCATGTGATAAGCTGCTTCTTATCTACCCAAGAGGACACTTTTATAACGTTCCTTAAAACTAATGTCATTCAAGTGTTTTTTAAATATCTAGTAACAGCTGACCTGCCTTACCTTTCTAAAATCCAATGAGTAGTCTTGAAGAAATTAAAAACGTGACTGGTTCTCATTGTCATCCTGTCATTCTGTGTATGTACATATGATAAACATACACACGTGTGTGTGCAAATACACATTTCTTGTTTTGAAAAGCAAGTTTTGAAGAACATTTGAAACTATAGCTATCTGTTGAGGTTGAATCCACACTGTCTAATTATTCAACAAACTATGAGATTCAGATATTTATTGTTTATATTTCTACACATGATCCATAATGTATAACTCATATGAAATTATGAGACTAGGTAGTAACCAACGATTTTGACTAGTGCCTATGTGTCAAAGCTTGAGACATAGAGTAGGTAAGAATTTATTCTGAAAACTTGTGTTGAATACATCAGAGCCATAGTAATACTAACACAAGTTACTTCTAATATTCTAAGATGTTGCTTTTCAGTCCCCCCACAAAAAAGATCACTTTAAAAATGTATAAGATAGGTATGAACTGACTGATGCACACTCCATTATTTACGAGTTATCAATTGACAATTTAGGTAGTAGCTTGGTCAACTTGGCCTGAATACAAGAAAATATGATAATTGAATCTCAAGATAGGTAAAGCAATTATAAAAGAATAGCAAGGTAAAGGCATTCTTTTCAAATTTTTAGGCTTTATGAAATTATATCTGGGATATTGAACTGAAGATTGAAGAGATATCAGAATGTAATCTATTTTAAAAGAGTGGCATGTAGACACTGATGCCAGAGAAATACCCTATAATAGAAAATTAATTAAATTATATTGCAAGCTACACATTATAGAACACTGCAAAGCCACAAAAAATGATGTCTATGAATACCAGTTACATGGAAATACATTCATACTTTATTTTTGAGTGAAAAGAATATCAGGATACACAGCAGTATATCCTGTTATGTATCCAGTATATAGCAGTAAGGTGTGTGTGTGTGTGTGTGTGTGTGTGTGTGTGTGTGTGTGTATGTACTGACATGTACATAATTTGGGTATTTATTTCACCATTATTTATAATTTGAATGTATAAAACAAGTTTAAATAGGGAATAGTGTTTGTGTCAGATGAATAACTTTTGATTATAAAAAAATTATAAATCAAAGATTATTCTAGCTCTGGAAAAGAAATTGGGTAGGTGACTTAGGTGTTTGAATGGCTTTGTGCATTTTTAATAGAAACCATAGGTGACAACACTAATGAGTCTGTGTGAGGTCCCTGTGCTGACATAAGGTAGGATACTACATGCTAACAGAAGCTGGGTGTAATCATAATAATTCTAATAACAACATCAATAACCACAACATAAATATGTGCTTGATTACTCTAAAGGTGATTAAAGATATTTACCAGTGATGCCAAGGCAATTCTATGCAGGTGTTATGGCTATTCAGTGGAGAAAGGATTGTCTTTTTTTTTTTTTTTTTTTTTTTAAATTCATTTAAGGTTGATATATTTATTTATTTATTTTTTAGCACCTTTAATTATTATTTATTTATTTATTTATTTATTTTTTGGGCTGTGTTGGGTCTTCGTTTATGTGCGAGGGCTTCCTCTAGCTGCGGCAAGCGGGGGCCACTCTTCATCGCGGTGCGCGGGCCTCTCACTATCGCAGCCTCTCTTGTTGCGGAACACAGGCTCCAGACGCGCAGGCTCAGCAGTTGTGGCTCACGGGCCCAGTTGCTCTGCGGCATGTGGGATCTTCCCAGACCAGGGCTCGAACCCGTGTCCCCTGCATTGGCAGGCAGATTCTCAACCACTGCGCCACCAGGGAAGCCCAGGATTGTCTTTTTAAGAAATGGTTCTGAGACAATCAGATAACCATATGCAGAGTAATGAATTCAGCATACATAAAAATTAACTAAAATGGATGATAGAACTAAATGTAAGAGCTAAAACCATAAAATTCTTGAAAGAAAACACGGGAGTAATTTCTGTGAACTTGAAGTGAGCAAATATGTCTTAACCCCAACAATAAAACTATACTCCATAAAGAAAAAAAAATTAAATTGGACTTCATGAGGATTAAAAACTTTCACACTTCAAAAGATACCAGTGAGTCAATGAAAAGACAAGCCAGAGACTTTGAGAAAATAATTACAAATCATATGTCTGATAAAGTATGTGTATCTCAGAAATTTAAATAACCTTACAATTCAATATAACAAATAACCCAATTAAAAATGTAAAGATTTAAAAATTCAAAGATTTTATTAGACATTTCACCAGCAAAGGTATTCAGATGGTAAACGAGGACATAAAAATGGTCAACATCATTAGTTATTAGGGAAATGCAAACTAAAACCACAATGAGATACCATTTCACAAACAAATACTGGCCAGATTATGAAGAAACTAGAATTCTCATCCTTTCTTATGGGAATGTCAAATGTGTCAGCCACTTTG
This sequence comes from Balaenoptera borealis, assembly GCF_965194805.1. Taxonomy (NCBI): domain Eukaryota; kingdom Metazoa; phylum Chordata; class Mammalia; order Artiodactyla; family Balaenopteridae; genus Balaenoptera; species Balaenoptera borealis. The sequence goes on along the minus strand of NC_138866.1, from coordinate 70,065,599 downwards.
GAGCACAATTTGGCAGTGTCATGGGAAGGTAAACATAAATTTGTCATATAAGCCAGCAATTCTACAACTAGGTATCTATCCAAGAGAAATTAAGGCATATATTAACACAAATTCTTGTATATTAATTTTTATAGCAACATTATTTATAATAATCTGAAACTGAAAACAATCCAAATGTATATCAGTTGGTGAATGGATAAACAAAATGGGATATACTCACAAACTGTAAAGTTATTCAGCAATATAAAGGAAAATAGTACTGATGTATTCCACATGGTGGATGAACTTCAGAAACATTATGTAACTGAAAGAAGTCTGGTGGTACAAAATATGACATATGGTATGATTTCTTAATATGCAATGTCCAGAAAAGGCAATCTGTAGAGACACACCGTAGATTAGTGTTTGCCTGTGGCTGTGGATGGGAATGGAGAGTAACTGCAAATGGGTGGAGGGATCTTTTTGGGTCAATGGAAATGTTCTAAAGTTGGAATATGGTTATGGTTGCACAGTTCTGCAAATTTACAGAAAGCCATTGCTTTGTACAATTGAATGTGAATTTTATAGTATACAAATTATTCTTTTTTTTTTTTTTAACTTTATTTATTTATTTATTTATTTCTGGCTGTGTTGGGTCTTCATTTCTGTGCGAGGGCTTTCTCTAGTTGCGGCAAGAGGGGGCCACTCTTCATCGCGGTGCGCGGGCCTCTCACTATCGCGGCCTCTCTTGTTGCGGAGCACGGGCTCCAGACGCGCAGGCTCAGTAGTTGTGGCTCACGGGCCTAGTTGCTCCGCGGCATGTGGGATCCTCCCAGACCAGGGCTCGAACCCGTGTCCCCTGCATTGGCAGGCAGATTCTCAACCACTGCGCCACCAGGGAAGCCCCCAAATTATTCTTAAATAAAGCTATTTTAAAAAGTGAACGAATTAAATTTTCCCTGTTCACATGATAATGATAACTTCTATCACCACTTTTATATTACATTGTAATAGAAGTTGTAACCATTGCAATGAGGCAAGAAAAATAAGTAAAACATAAAGGCTCAAAAGGAAGAAATGTTGACTATTTTAAAAATGGCATGATTAGAGTTAGATCAGTGAAAATGATAGAGTTGGGAATTCTAAAACTCCTTGCCTCCAAATAAGCAATGAATAAGCTTGCAAAACTGTCAGAATTAACTCTTTTTCAATTCTAGCATTTAATCAAAAACTTAACACAATCAAGAGAATGCTTAACAAAGAAACAATAAAACAGCTGGATTTTGATGAGAGCTCTGTGATTTTAATATACTCTATTATCATCTCTCACTCCCCAGCTTGGGGAAACCTTGAAGATGGCAGCCTGCATTCCTGGTACTGGTTGCTCTTACAGAGGGAGTAACTGACCTTATTCTCCAAATCTTTATTGTGATTGTATCTTATGACCTGTCGATTGGTTCCCTGAAAGATCCCTGAAGGGTTTGCCTTCATTTTGTCTACCTTGGACCTTCCCCAGAACTGAGATCACTTCCAGGGCAGCATGTGTTGAAAGCATTTAAAGACAAATGAAATTAGCCACTAACACATGGGGTTTGGTAACATTTGGGGCAAACAACAGCCAGAACAAAAAGTTTAAATAGGAGGAGGCTTGGAAAGGAGATTTATGGAGGAAGTGGGCTTTGAAAAGCTCCCACATGTTGTGTGGAATTTAGAAGACCATGCATAAATCTGGACACATGCTCAGAAAAGACCTGACAGACCCTATGTTTCCACCTTTGTCCTGAAGAAATAGTGGATGACATCTTTAAAGTCCTGACAAAGGACTTTCCTAGCTAAACAAAAAGAGAACTCATTGCTAGTAGACCTTCCTTATGAGAAATGCCAAAGAGAATCCTTCAGGCTGAAATGAAAGGACAGGAGGGAGTAATTTGAAATCATATGAAGAAAAAAAGAGTACCAGAAAAGATAACTCCATAGGTAAATATAAAAGCCAGTATTATTAGGTCTTTGGTTTGTAATTTCTCTTTTTTAAATATATGATCTAAAAGACAGATGCATAAAATATTAACTCTAAAATGACTTCAAAGGGCTTACAATCTATAAAGGTGTAACTTGTGACAATAAAAATATAGTGTGCGTGGGGGAGTATGAAACTATATATGAGCAAGTTTTTGTATACTATTGAAACTAGTTTGTTATTAATTTAAGCAAGATTATTATAATTTAAGATAATTACAATCCCCAGGGTAACCGCTAAGAAAATAACTAAAGACTACACAGTAAAAGAAATAAGAAAGGAATCAAGATGGTGTGCACAAATAGAGCAATTAAACAAAAACAATAGAGAAATTGATTAGCAACCACAAAAGACATAAATATATAGACAGCAAATAGTAAAATGGCAAAAGTGTTTCCTTATCAATAGTCACATTAAATGTAAATAAATTCTCCCCTTAAAAGGCAGAAGTTGACAGAATAGAAAGGAAAAAAAAAAAACCATAATTCAACTATTGCTATCTCTAAGACATCCACTTAAGAATGAAACATAAATACTTTGGAAATAAAGTATGGAAAAAGACATTCCATGTAATATGCAAAATATATTTGTATATTTAAAGCAAAAATTTTTACAAGAGACAAACTTGATAGAATTAATCCATCTAGAACTATTAATAATTATAAAATATACACATCTAACAACACAGTCTCCAAATACATGAAATAAAAATTGATGGAATTGAAGGGATAAATAGATTGTTTTATTGGATCCCACTTTCAATAATGGATGAAACAACTAGACAAAATAACAACTAGAAAACAGAAAACTTGAACAACACTATAAACCAAATACACCTAACATATATGGAGCACTCTACCAAACAACAGAAGATTACATATTCTTCCCAAGTACACATGAAACATTATCTAGGATAGACCATATATTAAGTCACAAAGCAAGTATCAATAAATTAAATAATAAAAGACTAACATCATACAAAGTTTCTTTTCCAACCACAATGGAATGAAGCTAGAAATTGGTAACAGAAGGAAACCTGGAAAATTTACAAATCTGTGGAAAGTAATAATTTAAAAAACACTCAGACAACCAAAGTATCAAAGAAGAAATCACAAGGAAAATTAGATGACATGAGTGAAAACAAATATAACATACCAAAACTTATGGGATGCAGTGAAAACATTGCTTAGAGGGAAATTTATAGTAATAAATGCCTACATTAAAAAAGGAAGATATCAAATCAATAATCTAACTTCCCAACCAAAGGAAATAGAAAAAGAAGAGCAAACTAAACACAAAGCAAGCAGAATAAAATAAAGATGGAGATCAATGAAACAGAGAATATAAAGACTATAGAAGTATCAACACAACCAAAAGTTAGTTCTTTGAAGACATTAAAAAAATTGATAATTTTTAGCTAGACTGACCAAGAACAAAAGGGGTAAAACTCAAAATACTAAAATCAGAAATAAAATTGGGGACATTGCTAATAGCCTTACATAAATTTAAAGAAAAGGATTTGTAGATAGTATTGTCAAAATTATATTCCAGTAAACTAGCCAACATGAAACCAACTTATTCCTAGAACCACAACAAATATTGAAACTGACTCAATAAAAATGAGAAAGTCTGAATTGATGTATAATAAGAGAAAAGATTGAATAAATAATCAAAAACCTCCCAACCAAGAAAAGCCCAGAGTGAGCTGGCTTCACTGGTTAATTCTACCCAACATTTAAAGAGGAATTAGCAATACTGCTCAAAAGCTAGCAAAAAATAGGAAGGAACACTTTCTAACTCATTAATGTGATAATGAAGTGATTATAAGCAGCCATTATTGAAGGCACTACAAGAAAATAAATCTCTTTATCTTTTCAGTATCTTTTATGAATATAAATGCAAAAGTCCTCAATGAAATACTAGCAAACCAAGTCCAGCAGCATATTAAAAGAATTACATATACTATGACCAAGTGGAACTTATTCCAAGAATGCAAGGGTAGTTCACAGTATGAAAAATAATCAATGTAGAATAAAGGAATGAAAAAAAAATGCATGACCATCTCAACTGATGCGGAAAAGGCATTTACCAAAATCTTACACTTTCATGGCATATAAAATTAAAAAAAAAAATCAAAACACTCAGAAAGCTAGGAAAAAAAGAGAATTTCTCAACATGACAGAATCTTTATGAAAAATCCACAGCTACTCAATGGTGAAAAACTGAAAGCTATCCCCATAAGATTAGGAAGAAGACAAGGATGCCTACTTTCACCTCTGATATGCAACACTGCACTGGAATTTCCATCCAAAGCAATCAGGCTAGAAAAAAAATAAAGGCATCCCAACTGGAAAAGAAGATGTAAAACTATCTTTATTTTCAGATAACATGACTTATAGAAAATCCTAAAGAATCCATGAGAAACTACTAGAATTAATAAGTAAATCCAACAAAGTTGCTGGGTACAAGGTCAACATACATAAATCAGTTATACTTCTATACACTAGCAATGAACAATCTGAAAAGAAATTTTAAAACCAATTCCTTTTACAATAGCATCAAAAAGAATAAAACCCTTAAGGATAAATTTAACCCAGGAAGTACAAACCTTGTATACTCAAACTATAAAACACTGCTGAAAGAAATTAAAGATCTAAATAAATGGAAAGATACTGTATTCATGGATCAGAAGACTTAAATATTGTTAAGATGGCATATTCTCCCAAAGTGATCTACAGATTCAATTTAATCCCTATCAAAATTCTAATGGATTTTGTTGGGGAATCAGAAGAGCTGATTCTAAAATTCATAGGAAACTTAGGGTGATGGATGTATTCATTACCATGTTAGTGGTGATAATACACATATGTGAAAACTTAAATAGATACAAAGCATTTTCCCTCAATTATATCTCAATAAAGCTGCTAAACATGAACATATTTTTTTCTTTGTGCCCTAAAATGTAGGAATAACATGATAGAGAATTGACTTGAGAATCAAGACACCATTTTCATAGGAGACTCCTCTGATGTCTTGTAGTGCAGTGTTCCTGTTACTTTATCATTCTGTTAAATGTTTTGAAATTTTCAAGGGAAATATGCTATTCAAATAATTTATGCTTGACTTTATTGATACGTTTGAAATTTTAACTCTTTCAGTAATATATTCTGAATGTTACGCTACAATTAATAGTTGATATACAGCTAAAGTCTTCAGTCCTTTCCTCTATCAGAGTCACTTTGACCGATTTATTTGTGAGGCCTCATTCCCTCTGTTATCCTTTAGGTGATACGCTAATGAGGGTTGAAATCATCAAAAGTTAGGAAGAGAGCAATAAAGTAGAAGCAAAGGGGCCTGGACAGTGCCCATAGTGGGTATGTTTTTCATGCATAATCAATGATTAACTATGGTCAGAGCAATTGTAATACTAGCAAAGCAGGCTACTTCTACCCAGCATCAAACTAGTAAGCTTTTTGAAATCTCCTTTGCCATGATAAAACCAGTGTTACTTAGTGTTATTTTTCTTTATTTTTACATAAATAATCATTTAATCTAAGGCTGGTACTGTATATGGTATTTTGAGTTCTCTGCTGGACATAATGTTGTTTTTTTTCTGTTTCATAGCATCTATGTAATTTACTGCTGCAAAACTCAGCAGTTATCAGAATGAGATATAAATGGTAATGACGGTGATTAACTTCCCTGCTTATATATATTGAGGTTTCAGTATCATGCTAGGATGCTTTCATAATATTCTTGACTACAAGGAACACATGTTAATTGAACTTTTCATCCAATTTCAACTAAATTCATTAGTAGAATATCAGCTCATTTAAAGAAAAAGGAAAAGAAAAAAAATTAGAACCCTTATTTTGGAATCATAAGAAATTTATGATTATTTTAAAGTCATCTCAGAAGAAAGAAAGATTTCCACATTCCATGTTACTTTTTAATGCTTTTCTTGGGTGTATTATCTTATCTATCTATCTATATTTTTCCCAAGACAAAAGACACTTCATTGTCATAACTTTGTCCTATAATATAGACAGAACACATTGTTTCTTTTCACTTTTGTAATTTTACAGACTGACCATCTTTTTGTTAATTTTCCCTGTCATGCCCCCTGCTTCTTGCACAACCCTGTCCAAACATCAAGCCTATAATATCTTACATTTTAAAAAGGAAGAAAATGGCTTACACAAATTATGAGATGAAAATTGTGTAATGTATTGGAGTAAATAAAAAAAACCCACAATGTGCTTTTTAAATTAATGTATTCTTTGGCAAAAATGTAAAATGCTAGAAGAAATTGTTTTACTTTTTAAAAAACTTATTTCCCCCAGGACCTTACATTTTTTGGTCACTAATTCTGACACTTCTTGCTACCTACCTAATTTTAATCCCTCCAAACCATTTCCTCCTTCCTAAAAGAAAACTGATTTGTTTTATCCTTTTTCTGGTGGCTTGTGCCTCAGGGGAGATTGGCACAATCCTTTGCTCCAGGAGTAAGTCCTGGCTGCTCTAAGCTAATCATGGTGGTTCCTTTCTTCTTGCTAGTGAATGGTTAAACTGTAGGCATATAGTATCACTCCAGCTTAAGAAACATCACTGACATTCTGCTTCAAAGAGAAGTATACAAATTAAACCTATTTCTCTAATTTTTCTTTCTCATTTCTGGAAGTGACACATAGATTTGCCAGAGTTGTCTAGTCTGAGGAAACACCTACAATTCTAAAATGAATACAACCTGGATTGAACACCGAGTTAAAGGAAGTCTAGATTCTTCCTATGCCTGATCTTCTTGTCCGAAATTTCCTTATTGTTAAAAGTTTGAACTCTTAATCATGTTTCTTACAGCCGAATGTATCCTAACTAGTAAGCACCTACTAAATATTTTGTTAATTATAATAATAATAGTTACTCCAGGCTATTCTTAGAATTATTCTGCTGAAAAAAAATCACTCTGATAGGTAAAGAAAAATATGAATCTACATTCCAAATATTTCTGTAAATATATCTGTATTATTTGAATGGATTTTTGCTAAAAATTTATAGAACATCCATTTATTGGTAATAAAGTGATTACAAAACAGACACAGGTTCAATATTATTGGCAACTAAAGGGTATATTAAAAGGCAGACACAGAAAAAAGGAAAACAGTAAAAGCAAATTTATCATAGTTGTGGCAGTTGCTATGAAGGAGCAGTTTAGTGTGTTTTGGGAAAGCACATAAGCAGGTGCAGTGAAAAGGAGGCTGAGATAGGGCTAGACATAATTGAGTAGATGTCTTCCAGGTAATGGTATTGGAGAGGTATGATTGGATAATTTCAGATGGAGGGAATAGGATTCATGAAGGCCTTGCGATCAGAAGGAACATGGCATACTCAAGAAATTTACTACAAGTTTGCCAGGTTTTAGTTTGGTGGCAATCTGGCCACATGAAGTGATGGGGGAATCATGTCCTGTGCCTTCAAAAGTAGCAGTCTCTCACCGGATTCAGCATGCTTTTTCACGAACTCAGGTGATTCCAATCATACCCCACTCTGAGAAATGAAACAATTTAATATATTTTTATCAAAACTATCCTATAAAAGCCTATCGGGTCTAAAAAATATAAGGCAGAAGTGGTTTGATTATACCTTACCAAAAGTCAGTGTATGCTTGTCTGCAGAACTGCTGCTGAGGGGGAGAGAAACTGAAACAACGATGAATCAGGGTGAATCTGGAAATTGATTGAACAGCTGCTTACATAAATGCACTCTTTTTCTTATTGATAAAACACTGCTTAATTTCTTAGGGATTAGTTATATCATGTAAGCCAAGTACTTCAATTACATAATTTCCAAAATTAAATCATTTCTTAATATATTGAATATTAAACATACCAGATTTATCTTCCAGTTGCTAGAACAATTTTGTTATTTCACTAGAAATGAACTTTGAATAAAATATTTAATGCCTTAATGAAAATTAGTTTAAAAAGTAATTCCATTGAAATAAATACTGTCTTTCGACTGGACTGTTTATTCACTTCAACTAGAATGTGGTAGACACACGTATTCTATATGTGGGCGGTTATAAACTTGTCTTAAACACGTACAAAAATATTTTTAAATGCCTGTGTGTATTTAGAAGGTAAAACATATGTGAAATCAGCTGGTTTAAAAAGAAAATAGTTTTAGTGGCAGTGGCTTCAGTGGATAATTTGATGTTTCAGAGGTGATTCATTTCTGCTTGATTTCCAAGAAACCTACCCATGATCAAGATAAAACAATACAATGTGTGAAGTCCATTGAGTGGACAGGTATTTCAGAAGGAATTCTTTGGTTTTCACATCATGAAGCTTGGAAAAGACATTTATATATTGCCTTTCACACAGCATATTTAGGGACATCATTTATTAGATGTACAGAGAGGGTTCAAACACAAGATACATAGCTGGGTGGGATCTTTTATGAGTCCTATTAACCAAAATAATCAGGTTTGAGAATAAGAATGTGGTGGTAATGAACATCACTGGAGAATTGAATTGGGGGCATTTTTAACACCATTAGAAGTTATCTATTCAAAATTGTTAATTTGAAGGTGCAGTGTTTATTTCAATAAGGAGCACAGTTGGAAGGGTGACCATGACACTTTCTGAGAGGTATTTACTACGAAACATGGTATCTCAAGAATTAGTGAGAAGGATAAAACAGGGTCTCTGTACTCTTGGCAGTGAGAATGAAGTCTTGAAATCTCTAAACTAAACTTTTCTGAGGTCACATCTGAGTACTCTCCAAAAAACACTTTTTCTGTTTGATTTAAAAAACAAAACATTTGTTTCCCTGTTTCACTAATGCCTGAAATATCAAGATAATACCTGGGGAATTTTCCATTTTGTAAAGTCAGCTAAGAATTATAAGACCCCAATATATCTCTTAGAAGCACATTATTAAAGGGCAGCTAAAATGGGGTTTTCCATTTGGGTTCCTATTACCTTATCTTTGAAAATCAGTTTAAGCAATATGAAAAACTTGCTAGATGCTTTTTTTCAGGAGGAGTTGAAGGTAATGGGAGAACATGAACTGATAAGAAGAGGTAATATAACTTGAAATTACTAAATTTATAAATGAAAGTAGGAATTTATTCTGAAATATCCAATAGATAAAAGAGATCAAATTTATTCTTCAGCTATGAGTAGTAAATCAAACTCTGATGGAAAAATATAATGTATTCTTCTGTAAAATGATCATTTGAAATGGAGAAAGTAGCATGTCTGAAGGCATTAGTTTATTCTTAATTACATCTGGAATGCAATCACTTGGAAAGCTTGCAGTGATATCAGAGCAAGGATATTTTATATATTGTGACAGACTGAACAATCAGCAGGAAGCTGAGCAAAACAGTGTAGAGCCAATTTTGCCACTGAACCAATGCAAAATCTATGGGAATAATTCTTTCTTTAAAATAGTAATTCCCAGCCCAAAGTTCTGTTTCCTCTTTAAAGTGAAGAGATGTTTTAATCCTGCTCTTACCTTGTCTGATGTAATGAGAGTACAGAAGATGCTCAGGGAAATGCATCGTGGCTTAGAGAATTTATAATTCATAAAAGAGAATGTAACAGTTGTGATTCCTCTATGAAATGCATTTGTGCAACCATCCAACTGGAGAACTAGATGTTTTCTATACACTTATTAGAGCCATTGAAGTTAGGGTTTTAATTTGTAAATTTTAGTGATTTCATCAGAGACGAGTAGAATCACCCCAGACCTCGGGCTCCGTGAATGTGTATGTGTGTATGTGTATGTATATATTTACATTGTTTCTTAAAAATTCTGAAATCCTTTAAGTCATATGTATCTGTGTACTAAGCAGTTTAAAGATCTCAGATATTAACCAATAATAGCAAAGCTAGTAACTTTTGAAATGGATTCAGCAAGGAAATAACATTTAAAATAACCTAATTTAAATGAGGCAAGTCATTTCAAGTGAAAAATATCATAATGTTAACTCTCTAAAGAATGAGAATAAGAATTTACAACATGAATGGGTTTAATATTGCTTTTTAAAATTGATGTCCGAATATTTGAGTAATTTTAATTATTATGCTTAAAGAAGCATCAATATTTAGAAGATTAATATCAATGCATCATTAACAAAAGGACATGACAGAGAAAATCAAATGCTAATAAATATTTTAAAAGCATTACCAATGAAATCCAAGTTCCCTAAAATTACCTAATGATATAGGTTTATTTCATGAATGCCCATTAAAATAATTATGATAAGATTGTACTTCTTAAATTTTTATTTCATTTATGTTTTAATTTAAGCCTGCAAGAGCCTTTTTCTTTAAGAATATTGTTTTATTTGATTAACATATATATATATATGAAAAAGCCCATAAAGCTAAACTTTAAGTGGGTTTTACGTGTCCTATTCACTGCATAGACACCACAGAAATGAGTACAACAAGAATGTGTATTAGAGTTGTTTTTAAAGTGTAGAACTCTCCAAGTGTGTACAGTATTTTCACAAAGCTAACTCCTTCAGATGAAGGAAAAAAAAGTTGTAAGCTAATAGTTTTTCATTAAATTTATCTTAGCTTCTTTTATCAGGCACTGGCCTTTGTTGTAGTGTTCTTGGCATCTTTTCTGTCATGAATAACCTTACACCATTTTCTATCCTATTTAATTATTCTCTCTGTCTTAAAGCATAATCAGCATTAAACCAGCTGTGCAACCTTGAAGGAATACCATTTCAATAATACATTGACTTTTTTTAAAAGCACAAGGTGGCTATTAATTTTACTTGAAACTCTCCCTCATGACTATTGTCTGTACAAAGTTTTGGAAGCTGTACGTATGTGCTATTAAGTAGTACTACCCCTAGAATACTCATTATACCAATAGATTCTCTCAGTGTCTGACACCGTGGCTGGCCAACTATGAATAGCCAGGAAAGACAACTTTTGAGGAGAAAGCATCCTTATTATTATGATGAACTGAATCATGGAAAATCTTTCTAGTAGCACAAGAAACAGACCAATTTCTAGAAAGAAAGAGGGAAATTTTTTTCTTCACATCTTTTCTACTAGGATATAAGTAGTCTATCCATTAAGATGACCTGCGTGTGAAGCACCCAATCCTGAGAGAGAGGCATGATAATTCATTCAATCAATAGCAAAGTTAGATTGGTGGCAGAAAAGGTATTAAACACTCCCCAAAGCAGCACATTAATCATGAACATGTAGCATCTAAGTCTGAATCTTGGCCAATGATGAAGCATAGGACTTACAGTAAATGAAGTACATGGGTTTTGGCATGAATTCTAAATATCAAATTTCACCTCACGTGACCCGTGCAGCTTTATAGAATTATGAAGTTCTAAAAAATGATTCTATCGTTTTTAGAATCATTCTATCCCAGAGAAGATGTCATAAAATCACTGATTATTAATGCTGGAAAGATTCAATCCAATTCTTTTTTTTTTTTTTTTTGAATTTTTGAATTTTATTTTATTTATTTTTTAATACAGCAGGTTCTTATTCTTTAATTAACCAATGAACAAACAAACTAGGGGAGCTCAAGTGAATTACTAATATGCAGACCCTATTTCTTTTTGTCATTTGTAATTTTTTTCTTATCATTATCATCATTACTACTGTTATTTTGAACTTTGGATAAAGTTATATATTGTCACATATGTATGATTTATTGTCACAGTATGGATCTTTATTAGTTAGCATAAATAATATGGCCTTCTGTTTATAACAAAAAACTCTCAACTCTCTATCCCTTAACGCAAAATGGGTTCATTTTTTTCCTTATAGAAAAATCCAAACTTAGATATTGCTTGTCAGGTGACAATATTCATCCTGGTCATTTAGGATCCAAGGTTTGTTTAACCTCTTGGATTCACTGTGGAGCCTTGTCTTCTGCTGGATCCTCTGTAACAGGCAGTATGTGTGGGGAGAAGAGTGTGGAGGATCATGCAGGGGAGTTTTATTCACCAGGCCTATAAATTGGGCATATCCATTGGTCACGTAGCCATGCCTGACTGCAAGAGTGGCAGAGTAGAAAATGTAATTTTGCTTTCTGCCTTGGAGTATAGTAGATGTTGTCCTTCAGATTCCGCCTTCAGGAGCAAGGTGCTTATTTCTCCAGCTGCTTGAAGTACTGGTAGGGGTTAACTTTCAACTAATTCTTTCTCTAAAAATTGCCCTCAGGTGAAGAGATCTGACACAGCTAGTTCTTGCCCCATCCTCAGAGGCTGCCACTTCTGAGTGGTCAATGTGGGCTGTAAAGACCTGGCCAGCTTTGCCACAGGCAGGACAACTGTGAAGGGCCCTCTCAGTTCCAGTGTTTCCTATGGGATGACCAAGCCTTTTGTGGTGAATTAACAACAGTTCAATGCCTTCCTTTATAGAATCCTACTTCCTCCACTCCTATGCACCACAAACCCACCTGTAAATCTGCATCTCAGAGTCTGTTTTGGGGGCGCTCAATCTCAGACAGGAAAGTAGCAGGAAAAGCAGTCTCTGCATAACCCCTGACCTTTAATCAACAAATACCTGTTTTAGTCTCCCCCCCGACATATAGGACACACTAACCTTAAGAGACAAGCCAACATCCTATCTAGTTGTTCCATCCACCTTAAAGCTTTTCTGGTCATACTGTGTTCTCTCCATCAGGTCTGGCCATAATTCTTTCTGGCCCAGACATCAATGAACTAGAAAAAACAAGTTATCTGCCCCTAAAACATCAAATACAAGGTGATGGAGAAGGTCCAGAATGACAAAAGAAAATATGGAAATTGAAAGACACAGCATCATAGATATATTTCAGTGTTTGATATCCTGCTAGACATGTTTTAAGAAAACTCACATTTGTGGTGGAGGTTGATGAGGAAAATTTCATCATTAGACTCTGATTTTGATTTTGGAGAGAAACGTCTTAATCTCTCTAATCGAAGTTCTCCTAGGGCCTTAGCTTCACCATATATGTAGGGCCTTTCTTGTTATCCTCTGTGATAATATCTTATGTGAATAAAGTATGTCCTGATTGGGGTCTACACGTGCTTGCAGTTTACTTACTGGCAGGATTTTTTAAGGCTGGAAAAGCCACAGGCAGTTTTAGACAACACTCTCAGTTTCTTTTGGCTATATAATTCCTGTGAAAACTTGCTAACCTTCTGATCTATTTGAATCCAATCAGTTCCATGGGTCAATAAGAGCACCCATAGTTCTTTCCTAGACAAAGTTCTTAAATACACTTTACTTATATATTCTTGTTCAGATTCTTTTCCATTATAGGTTATTACAAGACATTAAGTATAGTTCCCTGTGCTATACAGTAGGTCCTTGTTGTTTACCTAATTTATATATAGTATTGTGTATTTGTTAATCCCAAACTCTTAATTTATCTCTCCCCCACTCCTGCTATCCCCTTTGGTAACCACCAGTTTGTTTTCTATGTCTGTGAGTCTATTTCTGTTTTGTAAATAGGTTCATTTGTATCATTTTTTAGATTCTACACATAAGTGATATATGATATTTGTTTTTCTCTCTCTGATTTACTTCACTTAATATGATAATCTCTACGTCCATCCACGTTGCCACAAAATGGCATTATTTCATTTCTCCTCGTGGCTGAGTAACATTCCATTGTATATATGTACCACATCTTCTTTATCCATTCATTTGTTGGTGGGCATTTAGGTTGCTTCCTGGCTTGGCTATTGTAAATAGTGCTACTATGAACACTGGGGTGCATGTATTTTTTCGAATTAGTTTTCTCTGGATATATGCCCAGAGTGGGATTGCTGGATCATATGGCAACTCTATTTTTCGTTTTTTAAGGAACCTCCATACTGCACTTTAGTTCTGAGTTTCCTGGCTATCTCATTCTCTGTTTTTCTCTCTCTCTCAGCTATTTAATTTTTTTTACCCATCTAATTTTCACTGAACTCTGTTCAACTTTTTTTCCCCCATACTTAGCACTTTCTAGAGGAGAGTCTAAAACAGTTGCCTCTCCAATCCTTAATGACTTTTGATCTCTGGACATTCTCCAATTCTTTTTATACTTTGTAACATATCTTTCTAGAAACATTTTGGTAAAGGCAGCCAATAGTAACCAACACACCTTTTTATTCTGCCTTTGTCCAACCACTTTCTCTAGAGCAGCTGTCTCATTATGTATATGACTTACCTTCCAAGTTATGGCAGGTAGAACTTTTGTTACAGCTCAACAGAAATCTCTAGGTTTCTGTTTTCTTTTTGTCCTTTCCTCAACTATTAAACAAATGCCACACAGTTCAGTTTTTTAATGGCAGCATATCAATTACAGCTAATTTTTTGTATTATTTAGGGTAAATAATTGTTTAGGGTAAGTGGGTAAGTATTATAACAAACACCTCTGAATTTCAGTGTTTTAACATGATACGTTTATTTCTCACTCACACGAAGTACAATGTGGATATTTCCAGTCTTTACACAGTGCTGGACTTGGTCATCTAGGCATTTAGACTCCGTTCATGTTTTGCCTTTACTATCCTCAGGGCCTCAGAGGCTTCTGATAGCTTGTCTGCCTCTGGCTGGCAGTTCGGGAAAGGGAAGACATGGACGTTACTTGGAGGAGTTCTTAATAGGCTACACCTGGAAATGATGTACTTCAACTCCAAGGGCAATCCTTTGGCCACAACTAGGTCAGATAGTCACATCTAAGTGTAAAGGAGGCTAGGAAATGTAGTCTGGTTTCCCCAGCAGGCAGTAGAAACACTTTTCATAAACACAGAATATCTGCTACAGAGTCTTACTATCTATGTATTGCCATCTATGTATTATAAAAAGCATTGTAATAAAAACTCTGTAACAAAGATCATCATGTGTCATCACTGTCATTGACAAATTTCTTGAACACCCAGAGATAATCATTTTATTCCTCCGCAGCAATATTCTTGTACTGTAAAATAAGATATGCAACATATTAGGAAAGTTATATCATGTTAAAAAATTCTTCTGGGACAACTCTGTAACTTTATCAATTGGTTAAGGACAGGGACAAGCAATGTACTCGTATCCAAACAAAATGACTTTTGCAAAAGACTGTTAACTCCTACAGTATATAGATATGCAAAACCAAATTTCACTTTGTTTCCATTCTGCTGAAATGCACCCTATAATTACATTTAATAGTCCCTAAGTAAATACCATGTAAACTGGAGTCGTCTTTAGAGGAGAGAAGCAATCACATATTCACACTGTAATGATGGGGTATTTACATGGCAATTACCAAGCCATTATATTGTCTTTCCTTTAATTTAGTCAACTCCATCTCCTAATCTTGTTCAGGCAAAATGGTTGAGCTAGATAACTTTTAAGCACCAAAGCATATATTTCTTAAAGCAGCTGTCCTTGGCATTTTTGTAATTATTCTGATGGTTGTTTTCCTTTTTTTAATAATTTGAGAAAAGAACATTTTAGACATCCATTAAGCAATTATGCAAATCTATCAATCTGGTCGTTTAAAAAATATCCTGATCATAATAATTATTCACCTTCGCTACTGAAAATTAAATATTAAGTTATATATAAAGAGTATAAGAGAAAATTCCAAAATACAAACTTGTATAAAAGTAAAGATTAAATTATAAAAAATCCTTTCAGTTATGTGTATGAGTGACATATTGCTTTTAAACTAAATTTTTAATTGAAGTATAATGTGTATATAAAAATGTACAGTTTATAATTTTATAACTTGAGTAATTTCCATAAATTGAACTTACCCCTGTACTATTTCCTCACATCATGAATAGAGCATTACGAACATCACAGAAGCCCTTTTCATGTCCTATTCCAATCATCATCCTAAATTTAACTTCTATCCTGATTCTATTGCTATAGATTAGTTTTACCTATTTTAAAATTGTAGAAAGTTAGAATTATACAAACTGTAATATAGTGGATACAGAATTACACAAACTGTAATATAGTGGATATAGGTTTGTGCTATCCAAATCTCCCTTCTAGACTAAGGCTTTTATTATCATGACTCTCAAGAATATCTGCTGCTGACACTTCACATATGTGTTCCTCTCGGAGAATTGTCCTTGGAGGAAAGAAGCTGCATCACCCAAGATTATACATTCTCCAGGAAGGCAACATACATCTAATACCACGTGGGGTACAATAACCAAGCCCCCTTACCTCAATATGGGACCAATATAAAAGGCCATCTCAGCTCCAGAGTTCTCAATGGAATCACCACAGAATTCTGTTACAACATATTGCAGTAGAACATCTTCCTATACTCAGACTAATTTCTCTCAATCCCTTCAAATATTGTTTCTGAGATCATCCTCCAAGAAACTTCTGTCTCTACCTCAGAGACCATTCCGTAGAGTTGGTAAAGGGAGTGTTTCCAAGAAGAAATCTCTAAACTGAGTTTTTGAAACTGAATTATCTGCTGGCAGGCTGACAGTGAGAGCCATTATTGAAAGTAGGTGGAATACTGATAACTCCTGGTATACACTGATAGTGTAATTAATTGTCAAAACTCCCATCAGTGGTGAATGGGATAGGAGAGAATGCACTAGTCATTCAGTGCCTGGTGTGTTAGAAAAGTATGGGAGAAGGACTAATTTAGAGTACTGTGGAATCGAACTGCTATTGCTGGGTAATCTCATGGCATTGAAGACAGACAATGAAAGTCTGAGTTTGATTAATCACCAATTAAGGCTAAAATTGAAAGCCAGAGGGCCTCTTTGGCAGCTTGGACACTCATCTCTTGCAGTTGGATGCAGAAAAAGCTGAGGTTGAGGCAAAAGGCTAATAGAAAGGGAAGCAGAACTCCAGATACGGTGAATTCTCAACCCATGTAGATCTCATAATCCAAGGTTAGGGCCTTTTATTGGGAAGAATAGGGACCACGATATTTTGGCATGAAAACATCTGGGTCAGTTTACTTGAGAATTTTGAAATGCTGAATCTCCATTATTCTTTGGGTCTTATCACATTTAATACATATCAGCTTGTCCAGATGTGGGGCACATAAGGGAAGAAGGAGGAGTGAGGCTTAAAAGTTGTGAGCAAACGGCAAAAAAATGAGTCAGGATCCTCATTAAAAATAGTGAACTTATTCATTATTGATTATTTATTTTTAATGTCCATGTTAGATATGAGGAATAATTGGAGCATCTGTAGGTCATTAGTTGATTTTATAGTCCAAGACTCGCTTGAAACCTTTGTATAATTTGATCAATGTCAGTTTTGCCCAGTCTTCAAGAGTTTTCCACTGACCCTGTGGTATTTTCAAGGGTTGCTTTCTGAACTCGTACTTTTGTCACTTCAGAATGGTGAAACTGCTAAAAATCCACTGGTTTTCATTTTATTTATATTTAAGTTTTGATATTTAGAATATTGAATTCTAAATATAGAAAGATCCTCTGGTTGGTCTTTGTATATTTAGAATTTGGAATATGCCTTACGGAAAAAGCACCAAAATAAAAGACTCATGCTTCTGTGCCTCTCTTCTCTTTGGGATCTTGACCCATATGTATCAGATGCTTCTGTAGCCCAGAACTCCATTTTCTGCTTTCCAAGTCTTATAAGGCTACAAAAGACTCTGCAGGTTCGTTTTTTCCTCAGCAGTCGCCTTCTGCTTAGATTTGCCAAAAACAGGCCACTGGCCTTGAGGCAAGATTGACTTATTTCTGTTTGATTTCCTTTTTTTTTTTTTTTTTAAACATCTTTATTGAAGTATAATTGCCTTACAATGGTGTGTTAGCTTCTGCTTTATAACAAAGTGAATCAGTTATACATATACAATATGTTCCCATATCTCTTCCCTCTTGCATCTCCCTCCCTCCCACCCTCCCCATCCCACCCCTCTAGGTGGTCACAAAGCACCGAGCTGATCTCCCTGTGCTATGCGGCTGCTTCCCACTAGCTACCTATTTTACATTTGGTAGTGTATATATGTCCATGACACTCTCTCACCCTGTCACATCTCACCCCACCCCCTCCCCATATCCTCAAGTCCATTCTCTAGTAGGTCTGTGTCTTTATTCCCGTCTTGCCACGAGGTTCTTCATGGCTTTTTTTCCCCTTAGATTCCGTATATATGTGTTAGCATACTGTATTTGTTTTTCTCTTTCTGACTTACTTCACTCTGTATGGCAGACTCTAACTCCATCCACCTCATTACAAATACCTCCATTTCATTTCTTTTTATGGCTGAGTAATATTCCATTGTATATATGTGCCACATCTTCTTTATCCATTCATCTGTCGATGGACATTTAGGTTGCTTCCATGTCCTGGCTATTGTAAATAGAGCTGCAATGAACATTTTGGTACAAGAGTCTTTTTGACCTATGGTTTTCTCAGGGTATATGCCCAGTAGTGGGATTGCTGGATCGTATGGTAGTTCTATTTGTAGTTTTTTAAAGAACCTCCATACTGTTCTCCATAGTGGCTGTATCAATTTACATTCCCACCAACAGTGCAAGAGAGTTCCCTCTCCTCCACACCCTCTCCAGCATTTATTGTTTCTAGATTTTTTGATGATGGCCATTCTGACCGGTGTGAGATGATACCTCATTGTAGTTTTGATTTGCATTTCTCTAATGATTAATGATGTTGAGCATTCTTTCATGTGTCTGTTGGCCATCTGTATATCTTCTTTGGAGAAATGTCTATTTAGGTCTTCTGCCCATTTTTGGATTGGGTTGTTCGTTTTTTTGTTATTGAGCTGCATGAGCTGCTTGTAAATCTTGGAGATTAATCCTTTGTCAGTTGCTTCATTTGCAAATATTTTCTCCCATTCTGATGGTTGTCTTTTGGTCTTGTTTATGGTTTCCTTTGCTGTGCAAAAGCTTTTAAGTTTCATTAGGTCCCATTTGTTTATTTGTGTTCTTATTTCCATTTCTCTGGGAGCTGGGTCAAAAAGAATCTTGCTGTGATGTATGTCATAGAATGTTCTGCCTATGTTTTCCTCTAAGAGTTTGATAGTGTCTGGTCTTACACTTAGGTCTTTAATCCATTTTGAGTTTATTTTTGTGCATGGTGTCAGGGAGTGTTCTAATTTCATACTTTTACATGTATCTGTCCAATTTTCCCAGCACCACTTATTGAAGAGGCTGTCTTTTCTCCACTGTATATGCTTGCCTCCTTTATCAAAGATAAGGTGACCATATGTGCGTGGGTTTATCTCTGGGCTTTCTATCCTGTTCCATTGATCAATATTTCTGTTTTTGTGCCAGTACCAAACTGTCTTGATTACTGTAGCTTTGTAATATAGTCTGAAGTCAGGGAGCCTGATTCCCCCAGCTCCATTTTTCGTTCTCAAGATTGCTTTGGCTATTCGGGGTCTTTTGTGTTTCCATACAAATTGTGAAATTTTTTGTTCTAGTTCTGTGAAAAATGCCAGTGGTAGTTTGATAGGGATTGCATTGAATCTGTAGATTGCTTTGGGTAGTAGAGTCATTTTCACAATGTTGATTCTTCCAATCCAGGAACATGGTATATCTTTCCATCTATTTGTATCATCTTTAATTTCTTTCATCAGTGTCTTATAATTTTCTGCATACAGGTCTTTTGTCTCCTTAGGTAGGTTTATTCCTAGATATTTTATTCTTTTTGTTGCAATGGTAAACGGGAGTGTTTTCTTAATTTCACTTTCAGATTTTTCGTCATTAGTGTATAGAAATGCAAGAGATTTCTGTGCATTAATTTTGTATCCTGCTACTTTACCAAATTCATTGATTAGCTCTAGGAGTTTTCTGGTAGCATCTTTAGGATTCTCTATGTATAGTATCATGTCATCTGCAAACAGTGACAGCTTTACTTCTTCTTTTCCGATTTGGATTCCTTTTATTTCTTTGTCTTCTCTGATTGCTGTGGCTAACACTTCCAAAACTATGTTGAATAATAGTGGTGAGAGTGGGCAACCTTGTCTTGTTCCTGATCTTAGTGGAAATGGTTTCAGTTTTTCACCATTGAGGACAATGTTGGCTGTGGGTTTGTCATATATGGCCTTTATTATGTTGAGGAAAGTTCCCTCTATGCCTACTTTCTGCAGGACTTTTATCATAAATGGGTGTTGAATTTTGTCGAAAGCTTTCTCTGCATCTATTGAGATGATCATATGGTTTTTCTCCTTCAATTTGTTAATATGGTGTATCACATTGATTGATTTACGTATATTGAAGAATCCTTGCATTCCTGGGATAAACCCCACTTGATCATGGTGTATGATCCTTTTAATGTGCTGTTGGATTCTGTTTGCGAGTATTTTGTTGAGGATTTTTGCATCTATGTTCATCAGTGATATTGGCCTGTAGTTTTCTTTCTTTGTGACATCTTTGTCTGGTTTTGGTATCAGGGTGATGGTGGCCTCGTAGAATGAGTTTGGGAGTGTTCCTCCCTCTGCAATATTTTGGAAGAGTTTGAGAAGGATAGGTGTTAGCTCTTCTCTAAATGTTTGATAGAATTCACCTGTGAAGCCATCTGGTCCTGGGCTTTTGTTTGTTGGAAGGTTTTTAATCACAGTTTCAATTTCAGTGCTTGTGATTGGTCTGTTCATATTTTCTATTTCTTCCTGGTTCAGTCTCGGCAGTTTGTGCATTTCTAAGAATCTGTCCATTTCTTCCAGGTTGTCCATTTTATTGGCGTAGAGTTGCTTGTAGTAATCTCTCATGATCTTTTGTATTTCTGCAGTGTCAGTGGTTACTTCTCCTTTTTCATTTCTAATTCTATTGATTTGAGTCTTCTCCCTTTTTCTCTTGATGAGTCTGGCTAATGGTTTATCAATTTTGTTTATCTTCTCAAAGAACCAGCTTTTAGTTTTATTGATTTTTGCTATTGTTTCCTTCATTTCTTTTTCATTTATTTCTGACCTGATCTTTATGATTTCTTTCCTTCTGCTAGCTTTGGGATTTTTTTGTTCTTCTTTCTCTAATTGCTTTAGGTGCAAGGTTAGGTTGTTTATTCGAGATGTTTCCTGTTTCTTGAGGTAGGCTTGTATTGCTATAAACTTCCCTCTTAGCACTGCTTTTGCTGCGTCCCATAGGTTTTGGGTCGTCGTATCTCCATTGTCATTTGTTTCTAGGTATTTTTTGATTTCCCCTTTGATTTCTTCAGTGATCACTTCATTATTAAGTAGTGTATTGTGTAGCCTCCATGTGTTTGTATTTTTTACAGATCTTTTCCTGTAATTGATATCTAGTCTCATAGCGTTGTGGTCGGAAAAGATACTTGATACGATTTCAATTTTCTTAAATTTACCAAGGCTTGATTTGTGACCCAAGATATGATCTATCCTGGAGAATGTTCCATGCGCACTTGAGAAAAATGTGTATTCTGTTGTTTTTGGGTGGAATGTCCTATAAATATCAATTAAGTCCATCTTGTTTAATGTATCATTTAAAGCTTGTGTTTCCTTATTTATTTTCATTTTGGATGATCTGCCCATTGATGAAAGTGGGGTGTTAAAGTCCCCTACTATGATTGTGTTGCTGTCAATTTCCCCTTTTATGGCTGTTAGTATTTGCCTTATGTATTGAGGTGCTCCTATGTTGGGTGCATAAATATTTACAATTGTTATACCTTCCTCTTGGATCGATCCCTTGATCATTATATAGTGTCCTTCTTTGTCTCTTATAATATTCTTTATTTTAAAGTCTATTTTGTCTGATATGAGAATTGCTACTCCAGCTTTCTTTTGATTTCCATTTGCATGGAATATCTTTTTCCATCCCCTCACTTTCAGTCTGTATGTGTCTCTAGGTCTGAAGTGGGTCTCTTGTAGACAGCATATATATGGGTCTTGTTTTTGTATCCATTCAACCAGTCTGTGTCTTTTGGTGGGAGCATTTAATCCATTTACATTCAAGGTAATTATCGATATGTATGTTCCCATTCCCATTTTCTTAAATGTTTTGGGTTTGTTATTGTAGGTGTTTTCCTTCTCTTGTGTTTCTTGCCTAGAGAAGTTCCTTTAGCATTTGTTGTAAAGCTGGTTTGGTGGTGCTGAACTCTCTCAGCTTTTGCTTGTCTGTAAAGGTTTTAATTTCTCCATCAAATCTGAATGAGATCCTTGCTGGGTAGAGTAACCTTGGTTGTAGGTTTTTCTCCTTCATCACTTTAAGTATATCCTGCCACTCCCTTCTGGCTTGCAGAGTTTCTGCTGAAAGATCAGATGTTAACCTTATGGGGATTCCCTTGTGTGTTATTTGTTGTTTTTCCCTTGCTGCTTTTAATATGTTTTCTTTATATTTAATTTTTGACAGTTTGATTAATATGTGTCTTGGCGTGTTTCTCCTTGGGTTTATCCTGTATGGGACTCTCTGTGCTTCCTGGACTTGATTAACTATTTCCTTTCCCATATTAGGGAAGTTTTCAACTATAATCTCTTCAAATATTTTCTCAGTCCCTTTCTTTTTCTCTTCTTCTTCTGGGACCCCTATAATTCGAATGTTGGTGCGTTTAATGTTGTCCCAGAGGTCTCTGAGACTGTCCTCAGTTCTTTTCATTCTTTTTTCTTTATCCTGCTCTGCAGTAGTTATTTCCACCATTTTATCTTCCAGGTCACTTATCCTTTCTTCTGCCTCAGTTATTCTGCTATTGATCCCATCTAGAGTATTTTTAATTTCATTTATTGTGTTTTTCATCATTGCTTGGTTCCTCTTTAGTTCTTCTACGTCCTTGTTAAATGTTTCTTGCATTTTGTCTATTCTATTTCCAAGATTTTGGATCATCCTTACTATCATTATTCTGAATTCTTTTTCAGGTAGACTACCTATTTCCTCTTCATTTGTTAGGTCTGGTGTGTTTTGACCCTGCTCCTTCATCTGCTGTGTGTTTTTCTGTCGTCTCATTTTGCTTATCTTACTGTGTTTGGGGTCTCCTTTTCACAGGCTGCAGGTTCGTAGTTCCCGTTGTTTTTGGTATCTGTCCCCAGTGGGTAAGGTTGGTTCAGTGGGTTGTGTAGGCTTCCTGGTGGAGGGGACTATTGCCTGTGTTCTGGTGGATGAGGTTGAATCTTGTCTTTCTGGTGGGCACGTCCACGTCTGGTGGTGTGTTTTGGGGTGTCTGTGGCCTTATGATTTTAGGCAGCCTCCCTGCTAATGGATGGGGCTGTGTTCCTGTCTTGCTAGTTGTTTGGCATAGGGTGTCCAGCCCTGTAGCTTGCTGGTCGTTGAGTGAAGCTGTGTCTTGATGTTGAGATGGAGACCTCTGAGAGATTTTTGCCATTTGGTGTTACGTGGAGCTGGTAGGTCTCATGTGGACCAGTGTCCTGAGGTTGGCTCTCCCACCTCAGAGGCACAGCCCTGATGCCTGGCTGGAGCACCAAGAGCCTTTCATCCACACAGCTCAGAATATAAGGGAGAAAAAAATAGAAAGATAAAAAGAGGATAAAATAAAATAAACTAAAGCTATTATAATAAAAAATAAGAAAAAAAATTATTAAGAGTAAATGTATTCAGAAAAATTTTTTTTTTAATTTTTAAAAATAGATTTATTAATTTTTTTATAGTAAAAAATAAGAAAAAGATTTTTAAGAAAAAAATTTATTAAATAAAAATTTTAATTTTTTAAAATAAAAAATATGAAAAAACTTATTAAAAAATTTTTTAATTTCTAAAAATAGAAAATACGGAAAAAATTATTAAGAAAGCATATATTAGGAAAAAAAATTTTTTTTAAGTAAAAAAAAAAAAAAAAAAAAAAAAATGGACGGACCTAACCCTAGGACTGATGGTGAAAGCAAAGCTATACAGACAAAATCTCACCCAGAAGCATACACATATACACTCACAAAAAAAGGAAAAGGGGAAATTAATATATCCTGCTCCTAAAGTCCACCTTTTGAATTTGGGATGATTCGTTGTCTATTCAGGTATTCAACAGATGCAGGCACATCAAGTTGTTTGTGGAGCTTTAATCCGCTGCTTCTGAGGCTGCTGGGGGAGATTTCCCTTTCTCTTCTTTGTTTGTACAGCTCCTAGCGTTCAGCTTTGGATTTAGACCCGCCTCTGCATGTACGTTGCCTGCGGGCGTCCGTTCCCCGCCCAGACAGAACAGGGTTAAAGGAGCAGCTGCTTCGGGGGCTCTGGCTCACTCAGGCCGGGGGAGGGAGCGGTACGGAGGAGGCGGGGCGAGCCTGCGGTGTCAGAGGCGTAGTGACGTTGCAGCAGCCTGAGGCGCGCTGTGTGTTCTCCCGGGGAAGTTGTCCCTGGATCACGGGAGCCTGGCAGTGGCGAGCTGCACCGGCTCCCGGGAGGGGCGGTGTGGAGAGTGACCTGGGCTCGCACACAGGCTTCTTGGTGGCGGCAGCAGCAGCCTTAGCGTTTCCTACCAGTCTCTGGGGTCCGCGCTGTTAGCCGCGGCTCGCGCCCGCCTCTGGAGTTCGTCTAGGCGGCGCTCTGAATCCCCTCTCCTTGCGCGCCGCGAAACAAAGAGGCAAGAAAAAGTCTCTTGCCTCTTCGGCGGCTGCAGACCTCCTCTCCAGCTCCCTCCCGGCTCGCCGCGGCACGCCAACCCCTTCAGGCTGTGTTCACGCCGCCAACCCCAGTCCTCTCCCTGCGATCCGACCGAAGCCCGCACCTCAGCTCCCAGCCCCGCCTGCCCCAGCGGGTGAGCAGACAAGCCTCTCGGGCTGGTGAGCGCTGCTCGGCGCTGAGCCTCTGTGCGGGAATCTCTCCGTTTTTCCCTCTGCGCCCCTGTTGCTGTGGGATCCGCGCTGATAGCCGCGCGGCTCGCACCCGTCTCTGGATTTCGTTTAGGCAGCGCTCTGAATCCCCTCTCCTTGCGCGCCGTGAAACAAAGAGGCAAGAAAAAGTCTCTTGCCTCTTCGGCAGCTGCAGACTTTTTCCCGGACTCCCTCCCGGCTAGCACCAAAGCCCGAGCCTCAGCTCCCAGCCCCCGCCCGCCCCGGCGGGTGAGCAGACAAGCCTCTCGGGCTGGTGAGTGCTGGTTGGCGCCGAGCCTCTGTGCGGGAGTCTCTCCGCTTTGCCCTCCGCACCCCTGTGGCTGCGCTCTCCTCCGAAGCTTCCCCCCTCTGCCACCTGCAGTCTCTGCCCGCAAAGGGGCTTCCTAGTGCCTGGAAACCTTTCCTCCTTCACGGCTCCCTCCCACTGGCGCAGGTCCCGTCCCTATTCTTTTGTCTCTGTTATTTCTTTTTTCTTTTACCCTACCCAAGTACGTGGGGATTTTCTTGCCTTTTGGGAGGTCTGACGTCTTCTGCCAGCGTTCAGTGGGTGTTCTGTAGGAGCAGTTCCACGTGTAGATGTATTTCTGCTGTATCTGTGGGAAGGAAGGTGATCTCCGCGTCTTACTCTTCCGCCATCTTGCCCCCTCCAATCTGATTTCCTTTTTTTTCGAGATCTTAGCACTTTAAATCTTTGCTTTCTCAGCAGGGCTCCAAGAGTTTTTTCTATCTTTATATCTATGTATATCAAATATCAGTCTGATTGTTTCAGTGGGAGTATTGTACTTCTACAAGTTGTTCATCTTAACTAGAAAAGAAAGTCTCTCATTGACATTTTGAAATTAAAATTCCACATTTTCTGTTTAAGCCTAGATACAGAGAGAAATATGAAGACAAATATTGTGTCTAAAAAATAAATGAGTGAAGTCAAATGCAGTTTATATAAAAAGCTATATTAAGTTTGGGCAGTTGTGAATTTTGGTAAGTCAGTGCATCCTTTCTCTATTTGATATTGTACTTCTACCCATTTTGTAAATAAATTTCTTTTTCCTCACCAACTAAATGATTTTTAGATAATGTCACGATGATTCTATTGGTTGAGTTCAGCTCCAAACTCTTTCAATCCAAGTCTTTATGTTTTAGCATTATCTCCAGTCAGATGTATGTTTAGTGTATTTTTACACGTATTTTATTATCCTGAAAGTTAGTGAATACATCACCTAATGTAACAAATGAATTGTTTGTGAACACTATAACTTATTTCTTTAAACCATTTAGTAAAACATTTTGCTTAAACTTGAAATATATTGTACATTTATAACTCTAACAGACTGCATTT
This sequence comes from Balaenoptera borealis, assembly GCF_965194805.1. Taxonomy (NCBI): domain Eukaryota; kingdom Metazoa; phylum Chordata; class Mammalia; order Artiodactyla; family Balaenopteridae; genus Balaenoptera; species Balaenoptera borealis. Next base: position 70,039,572 of record NC_138866.1, on the reverse strand, counting down.
TCTACCTTAGAATCATATCACCTACTTTTTAAAAAAACTTTCAATTCATATATAATTTTTTGTGTGTTCCCTTAGAGAATGTTTGATCTTGTTAAGTAGAATCAATTATCAATTACAGCAGAAAAGCAAATGTTTTATTGTGATATTTGTTATATTGAATATCAATGTCACAACATAGCACTAACTCATGGAATGTAGGTACATTTTGTGTGCTTCATGGGTCTTTTGAGGTAAAAACATCCCTAAAATTATTGGATATGTTTTAGACCTCACAGCTTTTTTGTTCAAGGCGCATCAATATATTTATTATCTTAAGGTCTTAAATATGTACGATATTTAAATTAAAGTACATATATGTTAAATATTAGAAAACCTTAGTAAGAGCAGTGAATGAGATTCTAAGGACTTGACAGAAGGTATTTTGTTTTTATTTTTGTTTTTGTATTTTCTCTACAATTATTTTTATTTATTTAATTCTCATTTTATTTTATTTTATTTTTGCTATTGAAATTGAAGCACAGGTGTTTTGTTCCTGTTGTTACACCTAGAAAATTAAGCTTTGCTTTTAGGCCTTGAAAATAAAGCAGGAATAAAGTAAATTTAAAAGCTGCAGGGTACCATTAGAAATAAACAGAGGAATGTTAAATGTTGATTAAAGATCAAAGAATAGTAGCAGAATTAATTATGTGGAAGCTGTGAAATCACTTATAAACTACAGAAAGCCAAGCCAAGGGAATTGGAAACTTATTACTAATTAATTCTTATAATGCATTAATAAAACAGACAAGGCGCATCTTAATATTTTGGTGGAAATTTGGCTGTAGTATCCAAATTCATTTCTGAAAGGTATATGATTCAATTGATTAAACCCTAAAAAACTGGCTTTAGAACATGCATATCCAAATGGAAGATGTTGCAATACAAGTGTAAGTGCTACTGAGTTACGAAATCTGGGATTGTGAGGGGGTTTAAATGATATGAATGTAACAGCATAGTTATAATGAAGTGTGCCAATTCCAACAACTCTATGGCGAAAGTAGAGTAAATCAAACCTAACCACCAATTTTTGCAGAGCGAATCATGTAGAACAAAATGAGAGGCACTTAAAAAACATTTAGAGACAACGTGATACCATGCATTTAGAGGCTTTAAACAGCTCCTTTCATTCTATATGTTTAAAAATCTTAAGTATGTATAAATTATGCTTTCTGTTGTGTGATTTAATTTATACAGTGACAAAAATTATGTATATAATTAGCTAGTTTCTGATTCCTGGATTTCACTCTGATGAAGAGATTGTAAATGGTTATACTTCATATTTATTATTCATTAATTTTTTATCTTAGAAATATTCTGTACATTTCATAGAATCTTAAGCTTGCCTCTTCTGGAATGGTTTTATACCTTGTTGTTTAATGGCAGCATTTTTGTCATATAGCTGGACATCAGCAAATTTTTGTTTGTTTATTTTTTTTTAAATTAATTAATTAATTAATTTATTTATTTTTTGGCTGCATTGGGTCTTCGTTGCTGTGCGCGGGCTTTCTCTAGTTGCATTGAGTGGGGGCTACTCTTTGTTGCGGTGCGCTGGCTTCTCATTGCAGTGGCTTCTCTTGTTGTGGCGCACAGGCTGTAGGCGTGCGGGCTTCAGTAGTTGTGGCACGCAGGCTCTAGAGCACAGGCTCAGTAGTTGTGGCTCGCAGGCTCTAGAGCGCAGGCTCAGTAGTTGTGGCACGCAGGCTCACTAGTTGTGGCTCGTGGGCTCTAGAGCGCAGGCTCAGTAGTTGAGGCACACGGGCTTAGTTGCTCCGCGGCATGTGGGATCCTCCCGAACCAGGGCTCGAACCCGTGTCCCCTGCACTGGCAGGCAGACTCCCAACTACTGCGCCACCAGGGAAGTCCCCAGCAAATTTTGTAGAAACAGATTTTTAAGACTTGCTTTTACTTAGTAAATATATTTGAATGCATATGTAAAAGTTTCTTCCGAAGTTCTAAGGGCTCAAAAACAATAATGATAAACATTTTATTGAAAAGTGTAAATATGCAATTAATATTTTGAAAAATACTCAACAATAATAATAATGACCATCATTTAACAATAATCTAAAAGATTCACAAAAGTATAATGTGCATTAGTAGTCCCAGGTTTTGTTGACTGCTAGAAACATCAACAGGTCAGAAGTTTTCACTTACAGAACACCTTATGGATTGAATCTACTGCAAGCCTCATGGAATCAAACCATATCTAGATGTCCAGTATTAAAACTCTGATTTAGGGAAGGATACTGAGATGGTGGCATGGGAAGCAGTTTCCTCTTCCCTTCAGTTGTGAGAACTATAAAGTGAATACTGTAGGGTTGTCTACCAGCACATACATTAGAGCAAAATGGAGGTGGTTATTTGGGAAAATAATAAAGTAAGAGTTTGTACATCCTGAAATGGAAAAATCAGTGTCAAGTGACATTTATACTGACTACACAGAAGTAGCCAATAATCAGGGAAACTGCTGGGCACCATATTAGAAAGATGACATATGGAAATTATGTTTCTTGGTTTGATGGAATATGTACACATAGCACTTAAATTCATCATACTTTTCTTATGGTACATGCGGGGATGGGTAATAAAACTCTCTCTCTGTCTCTCTTCCTTTTTTTCTGTGAGGATGAGGCATTTAAATTCTTTTATTCAATAAACAGTCATTGATCCAGTCCATGAAGATCTTGCTCTAGGTTCTGAGTTTCAGTGGTGAAAAAATAGTAAAAGTCCCTGCTGTTATGGACATTGCAATCTAGTATGGAGAAAGGTAATAAACACATAAAAGTAAATTCATGAAATACATTTAGATAGTGATAAGTGCTACCAGGAAATAAAACACGGGGATGTGATAATGTCAGAATATCCTCAATAAGTAGGCATCTCTATAGGACTGGTTACAACATAGCAGCAAACTTTCCCCAGGAAATGAAGAGAGACAGAGACAGAGACAGCAGTAGAGAGGCCTCAGTGTCTTTCATAACAATCTCAATAGTACTGTTTCATCATCTCTGCCATATCCTATTGGTCACATAGACCAATGCTTTTACAGTCAAATGCATGAATGCCAGCAGGCAGGGATTGCTAGGGGACATCTTGGGAACTGGCTGCCACATACAGTAGAGGTCAAGGAAAATGGAAAGTGCAAAAAGGATGTGGGAATCTTTCTTTTTTTTTTTTTTTTCTGGTTGCACATGGGATTTCTCTAGTTGCAGCGAACGGGAGCTACTCTTTGTTGCCATGTGCGGGCTTCTCATTGAGGTGGGTTCTCTTGTTGCGGAGCATGGGCTCTAGGTGCATGAGCTTCTGTAGTTGTGGTGCATGGGCTCAGTAGTTGTGGCTCACGGGCTCTAGAGCACAGGCTCAGTAGTTGTGGTGCACAGGCTTAGTTGTTCCGCGGCATGTGTGATCTTCCTGGACCAGGGATCGAAACTGTGTCCCCTGCATTGGCAGGCAGAGTCTTAACCACTGTGCCACCAGGAAAGTCCAGGATGTGGGAATCTTTTGATAATTTATTTTTATTTCTGAAATGTGGTTATGTCAGAAGCAAGACTAAATTAAGAGAGAATACATGTGTGATCAAGAAATGGAAACAATGTCTATAAACTGAAAACTTGACTGAAAAGGAACGGTGAAGCATATGGTAATTGGAAGGTAAAGAGAAAGAAAATATGAAAATCTGAAACTGCAGGCAAAAATTCATTGGAGAGCAAGAGATTAAAAAGGGTTGTGAGAATGAAAAATGAGGGAGCTAGGTGTGGAGAGAACACAAAGGTAAAACATTTAGGCATGGATGGAAAGGTGGGTACTACTCCCTGTGTGAGTGCAGGGATTATTAAAGGATAGACACAAAGACTAAGATGTTTCAGTATGGAAAAACAGATTGATGCAAGAATTTATACACTGTGATCTTCAAGTGAAATAAGGGCTCTCAGAGTAAGAACCTTCTAAACCTGGGTTCGAGACTTAATAACAACAACACTTTTTTTCCCCCAAGACTACCAACAGTCTCAACTTCATGTTTATCCTTAAACTCTGACTAGTCTAAGCACTGAATAAAACAAGTCATCCGTTTTCACCTTTAGTACTGACTATTTTGACGTTGCTTGACATTGCTGACATTGCTAGAGAAAAGTGCACAACCTTGAAACTGAAGCCATAAATCCATACTTTCCAGACATACCTGGGTTCTAAGCACAGTCATAAAGATCTTTGTAATGCCATAGGTTCTTTGTAAAACCCGTTGACACCATTTTTAAGTGCACAGAAACACTGCCTCCCTCCTGTAAAGGCAATATTCATACCTCATATTTTAGAGATTAAAAATAATGTCAGAAAAAAGAAAAACACACTTCCATCCCCTTTACTTCCTAATCATACCTATTCTACTTTTTCATTCTGTCATAGAGACTACTATCTCTCATTTTTCAAAGCTTATATCTATTCTTGCCTTCTGCCTCCTACAAATCTTTTTCAGGAAATTTACACCCCTAACTACTTACATTATTCATTAATATTCATTCATTCATTCTCATCCCCCCCCTCCTCCCTCCATCCCTCTCTCTCTCCTTTCCCCCTGTTGCTCTCCTTCCTTCCTTTTCTCTTTGATCCTTGTTGCCTGTCTTCCCTCTGTCTTTGTCCCAGTTCTTGTATATAAGCATTCTTTCATAATGAAAACAACCAATCAACCAAGAAAAAGCCTATCAAAATCCATTTCCTTACAAAATGCATCCTTCCTTTACCACAACATCATCTTGAAATAATGTTTATACTTATTATCTCAACCTTCTCATATTACTCAGTGGCACACATTTCTTAAGACACTAATGTCTGGCCATTACACAAACAATTTTACCCAGTCCCTTTTAAATTATATTCAATATCAACGTATGGTTTTTAGCTTTATATAAAATTATACTTATTGATTTATATAAAATGTTTAGCATATCTTACCTCTCTACAGTTTTTGACAGTATTGTCCATACCCTGAGTTTTACAACGTATTCTCCCTTGGCTTCTGCAATTCATTTCTTCTGGTAGCGGCTGATTCTCCTACTACATTTCTGATAGTCCCTGCCTTTGCAGGTCATCCTCGTTAAATGATGGGCTTCCTAGCCATCTTTAATTTGGTTACTTTTTATTTTTACTTAAACTCTTCTTACTCAACAAATCTTTAATGGTATATTATTAACTCTAATAATTTTATTTTTTATTTCAAAGCTGGGCACTCTTGAATCAGTATCTCTTTCTCTAAACTATACTGAATTTCAGAATGACATTATTGAAAGTTCACACAAATATTTCCATATAGAATTCCCATTTAGAATTACTTTAATTCAAACCTTTATTGAATTCATGATTTACCCTTCTAAGATATAATGTAATAAAAGTAAATTCTCTTGTCAACAAGCTCCATTATCACTTATTCTCATCTCCTTTTTTCTTATCATAGTCCAACTTCATTGACATTTTTATAGTTGTTTTCTCAAATCTATTAATGAACTTGCTCTTGAATATAGATTCCCCCCTGTACTACACTGCCACTGTTTAAATCATCACGGATTAGCCTTTACTTGAACTAATCCAAGAGAATTATCAGGTCTCTTTACCAATAATCTCTCTCCAAACTGGCTTACCATGTACTGTATGGCCAGATTTCTTCTTAAAAGAAAACAACAACAACAACAACAAAAAACTAGAGGTGTGTATACCAACCAGGTTTAACTTATATGATTATCTGTGCCATAAAAGATAGCATAAATTCTTTAGCTTAATCAAGAGACCCTACATAATCTCTCTCCTAACTTACTCCCATGAATCACACACCCTTCCCTCTTTTATATCTTGTGATCGTCAAAAATGTTTCTGAGATATAAAAAGCTCTTTCATGACTCAGTGTTTCTGGTCTGTCTTACTGAATGCTCTTCTTGATTTCACTTTCAACTTGGAAAATTTTTGCATGTCCAAAATTCTTATTGAAATGTTTTTCCTTCTGTTATTTCCCAAAACATATTAAGTTTTTATATTCTTTACAACAATTGCATTTTACTCTTCTTGTCTCCTGAGAAACCTGATTGAAAATCAAGATATGCTTCCTGAATGATTTAGACTGGGCATGTCAGCAGAGCTGGTGGGATAAATTTGGCAGGAAGTTTATATGAGGACTGGTATGAGGGCCTTGGACCTTGTGAAATGTAAATTTATTTGAAAAGAAAGAGTTCCACACATTTAGAGTACTACACCGTATCTTTTTCAAATCCCACGTTAACTTCAGACCATTGCTATGAGTTAAGGATCTGTGCTGCAGAAAACAAAGATGACCTGTCTGTTTGGAACATTCTTTAGTTACATCTGTCCTCCAGTTCCATATTTTGGAAGTATGCTCCTTATTGCCTCCAGTTTATTTCCCAATTTCTTTTATCACATTATCCTTCGGCAAATTGTTTCTCTTGACAGACTTTGCTTATCTAAATATTATTAATAATAAAGACAGCACAGCATGAAGTGCATCCATTGATAGGTTAGTAGACAAGAGAAATATAATGAATAAAAGTTAGGTAAATGGTAAAAATAAGACACATGGAACTTTTATATAGTAAAACAATCAGATAAATACTACTCCCTATCATAAAACAGAGAATATGACTCTTAAGAAAATAAAGGCAATGAAAAATATTTGATAACCGAGAAGAGAGAATATATTAGGAAGTAATAAATGTTTTCACTTTCGTGAAGGATACCTAAATTTTAAATAAAGATATAAAATAAGTGAAACAAATTAAAAGCAATAAGGACTAGAAAAGATACACCTTAAAACTGAGTTAAGGAGAGAAATGTCACTTTTGAAAAATCATGTTAATTTGCAGTAGATAATGAATGAATGAATGAAACCCAAGAGATGGTAATATATAAAGACGTTAGGCAAAGGTGATACAACTTAAGACATAAGTGAAGCTCCTGAAAATTATTAACACTACAAGAGAGTAGTTATAGTCATTAGATTTAAATTTGAATCTCCAGATCAAATGGCATACTGATGAAAGAGGAATTGATAGAGGGCTGTAAATATTTACTATATCCTTATATAGTATTGAAGTAGTAGAGTAAACTAATGTATTCTATGGAAATTTGGGGTGGGCAGGGAGGCCTCTGCTTTCAGTTATCACCAAGATAAAGTTTTATGGGTATTCAGGTGAAGACACATTACAAAAAATATAGGAAAAAATCTAGTTTGTCTCAGTACTCTGCACTAAAACATTCAGCATAAGATGACTGAGGAGCAATGTCTTACAAATCTTAAGAGAAAATAAGCATAAAGCAAGATTTTTTTTTGGCCTCACCAAGTTCTCATTCAAATATAAAGAAGACAGAAAATCTCAAACACATAATGTGCTTGGACACGACAGTATCCAAGCACTCCTGACAAAAATTGAAATTTTTAAAATTCTGCCAACTGATGTAATATAAATTAAAATAAATCAGGGATGATAAAACTATGGTATGAAAGGACTTTCAGTAAGCATTGAATACATTTAAATATATAACAGAATGGAGTATGATATGTCCTATCAATGGAAAACTATTTAAATAAAATATGGCAAAATGAAATATTATGCAGCCTTTACAACAGTAAAATAAATTTTTTCTCACCAGTATGGAAAGATATGTAGGATGAATTGCTAAGCAAAATTTCCTCTTTCTATAACCTATGAGTGTGGGTGTTTGAAATTCCACCATATGTAAATGATCTTTATAAGCATTTGTATTAAGTGACATAATCTACTCACTGAAACAGAAAGTGGATAAGGAACAAAACAGAACAGAACTTTATGATTTTCTGTGTAACTGACCAAAGATAGGTATTTGAGATCAACAGAAGGGTCATTCTCTACATGGTCATTCAGAGAGGCAGGCTATTGCAGTCTTTACCTTCCTCGATGTATATTCTCCATGGTCAATGTAAGCATTGCTACCCTAACCTGGCAGAGGAAAAATAACAAAGAGGACACCAAATGGTTTTATGGTCTATGGCCTGAAAGTGACACACAACACTTCCACTACCATTTCTTGATAGTAATCAGTTTTGTGGCTACACATACCTGTAACAGAGGCTGGAATGTATGTGCAAGAAGTGGAGAACACAGCAGAACATGTCAGTTTCTCCCATAGCATTCAGGATAAGTAAATGAGGAAATAGCTTGAGGATTAAAATATTGAGATACTGAAATCTGATCAAAATATGTTTATCAGCTTTCCTTTTTAAGGTTAGAGGGGAAGAGAATATTAAGGCCTAAAGATGCATGAGGAGTGCTGTTCTGGGAGATGTGACAGAACACATGAGAAGGAAAAGTTGAATAGAGAGTTCAATTAAAATTTTACCTATTCTGGGTTTTGCTGATGGTGTTGGTGCCACCGGGAGACATACCAGCCTTAGTCAACCTCACCGTAGTTTTTCTACATCGCCATCAACAATGAGTCCCTGGACAGTGTCTCCTTTGAGCTTTTTGAAGACAAAGTTCCAAAGACAGCAGAAAGCTTTTGTGCTCTTAGCACTGGGAAGAAAGGTTATCAAGATTCCTGCTTTCACAGAGTTATTCTGGGGTCTATGTGCCCGGGTGGAGACTTCCTATGCCTTAATGACACTGGTGGCAAGTCCATCTATGGGGAAAAGTTTGATGATGAGAGCTTCATCTTGAAGCACACGGGTCCTGGTATCTTGTCCATGGCAAATTCTGGGCCCAGCACAAACAGTTCCTGCTTTTTATTTGCATTGCCAAGACTGAGGGGTTGGTCTTTGTCAAGGTAAAACAGTGTATAAATGATTTAGAAGCCATGGAGCACTTTAGGTCCAGGAATGGCAAGACCAGCAAGATCACCAATGCCCACTGTGAACAACTGTAATAAATTTGACTTAGGTTTTATCTCAATCACCAGACCATTTCTTTTGTAGTTCAGGAGAATATCCCTCCACCTCCATCTGCTCTCATTATCCTATAACTTTTGTGCTCTTGCTATTGTTCCTTGAGTTCCATATTTTCTTTATCCCCCTCCAGGTCTAGCTAGATTGAAGAGTTAAGTTTATGAATATAAAATAAAAACTAAACAGCAATTTAAAAAATCTTACCTATTCTGCAGTTTTATCCAAATCTGATCAAAGAATAAAAATATCTTTCAAATACCTTAGACCATTTAATATACGCAGCCTTGTGAATGAGCTCAATCATTTGGCTATATGAGGAAGGGAGTTGCTTGATCCTTTGCATAGTACAAACAAAAATTCTGAAATAAAGACATTGAAATTTATCCAAATCTGTGTTGATATTCAAATGCTAAAACTCTTTTTATTTACACTTGATTTTCCTCTTGTGAATGGGTTTCTCAAGTACTGTGTTTAAATATCAGGTCTGATCCCTCACTAAACTGGAACTTATCCTGTAGGGAAATGATTCTTTCTCTTCAGCTCTCCTTATGGTAAGGTATTGTCATTGCAGTCAGTGTACTTGATGCTTAAAATCCTCATTTCCTTACTCCTTTCTTTGTCAATTATTTTATATATCCATGAAACTAAAATTGTTGAATAAGATAGTTTTGGGCCCTATATGTTTAAATATAAGAAACCTTTTCTGAAAAATATGGTTTAAAGTACACCACCAAAAAAAAAAAAAAAAAAAAAAAAAAAAAATAAAGTACACCACCAACTTGAGATTTAACAAAAACATTAATGCATTTTACATTTTATCATGTTTATTACTGTCTAGCACCTTATTTACAATAAAAAATAATGAGTTGTAGAGATATCTATTAAGGGATTTCATGAGAAATGACTTCATTTTCACTATGAGACTAAATGTAGGCAGCAGCACAGTATTGTTCAGGATAAATGACTGTTTGATAGGCTGATTATACCAGGAGGAATAACCTTCTCTGTAGTGCACAAAGATTCTCAGGCTCCGAAATCCAGCCAAGTACAAGTAGGAATATCCCTGAGAGACCTTTCCTGGCAATGGATGAGAGCTTTTTCCTTTAGGACGTTCAGAGGTCAGTGCTTACAATTTCACCAGTAACCAATGTCTATTTAAAGTGTCCCTTGTTAGTGAAATGATGGTGATATAGATTCTCCTCAAATTTAATTCCAAAAGATAGGAAGCACTGTCAAGAACAAGTAAAAAAGAATAAGGCAAATGTACATGACAGTGTAAAACTGAGCACAAGTTCTTCTACTATATACTTATAAAGGCTTCACAAATAAAAATGTATATGGTAGTCAAGTAGAAATCAGGCCACAGAGCTTAAAACGAAAAATATCCTGTGTGCTGAGAATCATCTTCGCCCTTTCATTTCTAGCAGTGGTCATCCATGTGACGTAACTCTGAAGGATTATTTTTCAAGTCTCTCTCTTTGTTCTCTTAATCTCAGACTTCGGGATACTGATGGGTAGAACTGGTGATGAGTAAGAGAATGCATATAGTGCAAACTTAGGGACAATAAACAGTTATATAATAATAATGATATTGAAAATTTTTACTGTTCCCAAGATTCACATGGACATATAATCCCAGATCATTTTTAGAGTCACTTAGCTTACTTTTACACCTTGGGGAACTCTGGGATAAACAGGAATTTTTTTCTGAAACTTATTAGAAGATGTTTATGTGCATTTTGGGAGCTAAAGATCAGGGAGAGGGCTAGGTAAGGAGTTAAGTGAATTTGGAGCTGTTTTTAAATCACTCTAGATATAGTAGTGAATTCAAATGTTATACTGCAGAAAATTTAGACAGTCTCTTTAGGAAATGTGAAAAGACTGTTTTAGTTGAGGACTCCATTTTTCTTACTGCTACACAAGTGACATATGCATTATTTATACATAAAATACAGAGTTACCTTTTAATTTTTAAGTGAATGATAACTGGAAAAAATTTAATGAACAAAAATATGTGTGCATGTGGCAGAGTCTCTAAAATCATTAATAAAAGACATTTTGAATAGAATGTAGTTATCTGCTGTACTTGATAGAATAGCAATTTCTTAAGTGTCAGTCGTCAAATCCATATTTCCTTCAACTCTGGAATCATTACAAATGAGACATTTTACTTTGTCTTCCTCCTGCTTCCACACTGAGAACTGAATGAACATTTGCCAAGTAGCAGCAGAATATTATTTTTTTTAACACATATATCCTTATATTTGTCTATGATAGTTCATAATCTTTTACCCAGTTTATTGGTCACAGTTATAAACCCCGTCTTCAGTTGTACATTCTCTATCTCTCTCTTGTTCTCGTGTTTACTCTTTACTGGCATTACTCTATGCTTTCCAAATCCAAGTGAATCTACTTAAAATACTTGGGCCAGGCACATTTTCAAGCTGTTGATTCTCTCTGTACTCTTCATGTAGAACAAGCAACATAGACATATTGTCCATCTATACAAAACAGGGTTAAGTCAGAATGGTTCCTTTGTAAAAGACTTACTTATTCAATGAGAAGTGATCTAGGTTGGTCAGAAGAACCCAGAAATCACACCAAATGAATAATTCTTCAGAGAATTCCGAACTCTTTTGTACCTCAGCATGTGTCTGAGGTCAGGGGCTCTATGATCTCCAGCTCAGGAAAGAAGTCCACCTCAGACTTCTCAGAATTACTGAGTGATGATGATCCTTTAAAATAATAAGCATGGGGAAGTTTTTAAATTTCTACCAATTTAATTAAGATATCTTTCCTTATTCTTAAAATATAAATCATATTTGCAAGAGGCACACTTTTTATTGGGAATTTAGACAGGAAATTTCATAAATCTTTTCAAGATTTTATTTTCAAATTTGGATCTTCTAAATGCATGCCATTTTCCCAAGCCTTATATAATTTTTATAAAGTATTATCATAGGTTTTCTATTTTGTTCTTCACAAGTTTGGAATTTGGGAAGGCAAATGTCATTCTTTCTATTTTACAGATTAAAAAATGAGACACAACTTAAATAGTTTATCATTGGTCATATCTAGAAAGTACTTATCCTGATTCTTATTCAGTGCTATTAACTATGTAGTTATTTTCATTTCATATTCTGGGATCTTATTTAGTTGGGTTCACCCATGCATATTTTTCTTTTAGAAAACTTGTACAAAGATAAAATAATTTAAAAGATTACTTAATCATTTTAAAATACCTATTTAAGTACCTCCTGTGAGGAACCATGGAGACATACAGGAATAAAACAGAATATAGATTAATTCTGGTTAGGATATATTTCAGTTAAACACAAGACAGAGAGACCCTTTAGGACAGTTTTGCCATACTCTTACTCCACCTAGCAGAATATTCCCATCATCTGCAGTATGAAATATGCCTTGGTCAAGGCCCTACCAGTAATAAGCAGCAGAAGAGTGTGTTGTGGATATTGGTTCAGTCTCAAACTAAGCTCCTTTGCTTAGAGAGACTAATTTTATTTGTTCTTTTGTTTGTTTTGTGGACTCTTTGTACTATCTTTTTATCATTTAAAATCTTGAAGGTATAAAAATACGTGAACCCATTTTGTACATTTCAGCATTACTCAAGTTCTGAAGCTTTTAGTCATGTCATGTTGTCCATGAAATATGTGATAGATGTGCTCTTTCCTTGAGCATCATATTTGCTTATACAAACATATCTCAAAGTATAAGGAATTTGTAATTTTCAACATAACTGACAGGACTGACAGACACACTTTTCTCAGTTGACTTGGTACATGTTTTGTTATACATAAATTATGAAAGCAGCATTTATTTCTTTACAATTTTAAATTCTCAGAGCAGCAAAACAGATTATAACATAGACTAGTTCAAAATTAAATGAAAATAATATTTAAAGTATTTGAGAATGAAACACTTTGCATTTTATTGTTGAAAGTGCTTGAAGCAACAGAAATGATGAAGTTTGGTAGAAATGCAAAGCTGATAAACACTGTAAGTTAAAAACAACAATTTGTGCTAATAGTACACATACTGCTTTCAATACACAGTGCTAAGCTGCCTTAACATCAAAGAGTATTCTGCTTTGTAGATTCAAGGTAGTAAACTGTTTTATGTTTCAAGTTTCAGCTTGGTGCAAATTGAATCAACTGAGTTGCAAAATCAAATTTATCGTAAAAGTGGTAACTGACCATTAACTACAATGTAATGCTGTAAACATGACCCTATTGTGAAAATACAAGACAGCCTATTCTAGAACATGACAAACAGTTAGGAGGAACAGGAAAAGTCATTGTATTTGTCACTAGGAACCAGAAAGATAAAAGGAACATGATCCTGTGCTGTTTCATTGTTTGCTTCACAGTTTTAAGACACGCACTATGCTCTTAATGGCAAATGCCTAGAGGAATGGTGCCTTCATTTTACATTACAGCTATGTATGTTTAAGAGATTGTATCGGCATTTTCAAGGAGTTGCTTCTCTATATTAGATATTTTGTTTTAAGTGCAGCAAAAGGCCAAGCTCAAATTCATTCCTAATGAGCCATGTGTTAATGTCAAAGTCTCTGCTGTCCAGTCAAATGCCAAAGAACACATCTGACTTTATAATGAGCCAAACAGTTGTCTCTTCATAATCTCAGTTAGCCTTCTGTTAGATAGCTGCATCCAAAATTTATAACACAGTGGTGGAGGTTGTGGCTGGGATGGCTGAAGTCCAATCAAAGATGTAAAACTTCTCATATTGTGTCAGTATTATCGCCAAGGCTTTACCATTCAGTCTCCATGTTGAACACACTGACCCAACGGATTCCAGATGGAATGTTGCCTGAATCTGATCTACTCTGTACACTAGTTAAGAAGAGATCAAAACCAGATGACAGGCATCAAGGGGCAACCAGCCAGTGGCAGGGTGGTTGGAATGTAGGTAAAAGTTTGAAATGACACTGCCAAACTTTTCTCTTCCCTGGAGGACACTCTTTCCAATTGACCAACTAATTCCGCATACTTCTAGGTTCTAAATTTTGTTTGGTTTCTGATTTGACACTTGCTGACATCCAAAAAGTTTAATGTTTATCTTGGCTCTTCTCTACGTAATATGTTATACCTACTTAACATGAAAATGAATGCCTTTACATAGTCATGGGTAATGAAAAGGATATGAAGAAATAAGAGGGTTTTAGGATGTTTTGGATAAAGTGTCATACATACACATTACAACTGTGCGTTGAAATCAGATAATTCAGGGAAGTCTATAATACTGAGGAACATTTGTATTATATTTTTGTTTCATTTCCTAGTGAGTTATATAAGTTCCTAGATTGATTTTTTTCAAGTATTTACTCTTAAGTGTAATAGTGAAATTAGAATATTCATACATTAAGATCAAAAATATTTTACTTTAGTAGTGATAGAAATACATCAGAAGGAAAATGAGATGAGTAGAAAAAAATAACATTAGAAAGAAATAGAGTTAAATGTTACTGTCTTTGATGAGATTATAAGAATTGTTATCTAACTTTCTTGGATTTTCCAAATTGTCTGTAATGAGACTGCATTTTTTAAAAGTTTCAGTTGAAGTAGATGAATATCCAGCTTCTGGCACCGCACAAATTAAGCCCCAAGTGTGTTCTGCTTAGTGAAAGGGAGGGGAAACATATAAAATAATGTCACTGTCTGAATACCCTTGCTACATGCTTTAGGGTGTTAGTTTTGGGTTTTTTTGCTTGCTTTTTAACAAGCTTTATTTAAACATCTTTTAGTAATAGACTTAGCAACTAAAGTGGTGGTTTAAATAAATACAGTTCCTTTTAATGTATTTATTGATAAACTCTATCATTTAAAACAATATCAAATATGTCAGGTACCTAGGAATTACTATAACAAAACATGTGAAAAACCTGTACGGTAAATTTATAGAAATTGACAAGCTAATTCTAAAATTGGTATGAAATTGCAAAGGAGCAAAACAGCAAAGGTGGATTTGAAAAGGGCAAAAGCTGGAGGACTTACACTGTCAGATACCAAAACTAATTACAAAACTATTGTGATTAAGACAGTGTTGGCAAGGAAGAGAATATGATCATTGAAAAGATCGATTTGCTTCAAAGCTAAAAGTGGAAATTGGCATAGTGATGCATCTACAGATGGAGAATAAAGAAGAGTGAGAGAAAGCAAAAGCAAGAACAAGAGAGAGCTTCACAAATCTCTGTCTTTGGCTCTAATTTCTTTCTGGAATTACAGATGCATGTACCCAACTATAACTAGGTCACATTATTTACCTCAACTTTAGCATGTTCTAAAGAGAACTCTTTGTTTCTGTCTACTCTTCTCCCAAATGTATGTCTATCAATTAGTAAATGGTTTTACAGTGCAATTCAACCAAAAATATGGGTATTATCCTTATTTCCTTTACTATCCTAACTCCATCCTCTGTCTAGTTCTATCCTACCACTGCCAACATATCAAAACTATGTTTATCTCTTGCATAAAACAAAGCAATAGTTTCCCAGTTGATGTCCTGATTCCACTCTTGTCCACCTCCTTACAGTCTATTCTCAGCATAACAGACACACATTTAAAAAACATAAATCACACTTCTGTACAAAAATAGTAATAATGGTAAACATAAGAAATAATTGGCTCCTTTCCAACCTCTGTGCATTCTTTATTTTACCTACTATATTGCTGCACACAGAGTCACTGAGAATTTTTATTCTTTTTCTAATTCTGTGAAGGTTTCTACCTTAAATCCTTTGAACCATCTATATCTTTAACCTGTAATGTCCTTTACCTTGATCTTTGCTTGGCTGTATCCTTACTGTTATGACCACAGTACATGCTAATTTCTCTACCTGTCAATCCATTTCAAGTAAAATCCTGTATACCTAGGCTATTTAATTTTCAATATAATACTTATCATAAACTGATATTTATCTACTTCTTTATTTATACAACACCCAATAGAATGTAAACTCCTCATAAACAGGACCCTTGTTCTTAACTGTGTCCCTGACACCTACAGTAGTGCCTACCATGTGTTAAGTTTTTTGCATTTATTGTTAAAAGTAGAACGAGTGATGGGTTGCAAAGAAAAGGCATACTTTGACAAGACCAATGATTGGATTAGGGCTAGAATTTTAGTCCTGGAGTAAATAGGAAAAAGAGCCAAAGCAAGATAAAATATTAGAATAGCCACATTGAGAAGAACTAGTAAAATAATCACAGGTGGAAGAGACATGTAATAAGAATATACAACAACAATATTCTCCTTGCATCTATAAAAGGAAGATTACTTTTCTTCTCACCAACACAGAAAAGCTAGAGGTAGTGGACATTTTTTCCCTAGTATTTGCACATCGCAGACATAATGTTGGTGGCTATATGTCTATCTTCTAAACCTCAACGTTTGCTAGAACATTAATGATATTGGTCTCATTGGGGTTATTAGATGATATCATGAGTGAGGTCTGTAACTCAGCTAAATATATTTTCTCTAAGGGAAGTAATACAAAGCCAAGAATATTAAAATTTTAAACATTTAAATTGAAGAATTCAGTGTTAATGAGGCCCTCATTGTTCCATATACTGGGTAGGAAACTAAAGCGTCCCAAACGTTAAGTATGAGCTTTAGTTTTATACAATGCACTGCTTTCAATACACAGTGCTGAGTTGCCTTAACATCAAAGAGTATTCCACTTGCTTTGTAGATTCAAGGTACTGAACTGCTTTATGTTTCAAGTTTCAGCTTGGAGCAAATTGAATCAGCTGAGTTGCAATTTTTTTTTTTAACAAAACCAATATTTAGATTGACTGTAAATTTTCAAGGTGTTTTCTTCTGTGTGTTCCCAGAACCTTAAAATAGTGCCAGGTACTTAGGAAGCAGTCGATAATTGCTCATCAGGAGATTTATTTGCTTTTTGAATGGAGCCAAACTGGTATATATTCAACTGCAAAGTTATTTTTGACAATGGACACACTTCTCAGCTGTTTATCATGTTACTTGACTCATGCCCTCTCTCAGCTTCCTTCCATGGGAGGAAAGGCACAGTACGTAGAGATTATGCCAATGATATCAAGATTCTCTTAGGTAGGTGAGTAGTTTCAGGATCTATGAAGAGTCTGGGGCCTGTCACTGTTTCATGGATGCCAGCAGAAAACACAAGATGCTTTAAAAAGCCTAGATCCTTTAAAAGGCTTTATGTTTTTTACAGTGTGGATAGAGGACAACACTAAGTCAAATTAAGAAATGCCTAGTGGGAAACTGGATTACCAGTATTTCATAAAATCATGGATGGAGCTGTATTTTGATATTTTGCTCAGGTCAATTTTAACATTTCCGCATGAAATTCTGGTATATACATAATTGATGAAATGAAGTAGAATTCACCCATGATTTTTTTTTTTCTTTCTCATTGATATTTTCTCTGCAAAGGCAGATGCCAAAGGGGAAATTTATAGTGTTTGTCCTCTTTTAGAAATTTTTCTCAGATTGGAACAAAATAATTACAATTTTTCACATATTTTGAGTAGCTGCATTGGTATAGGACCTTGATACCTGTAGTTTTTACCACCATACTAACCTGATTCAATTGTATTAAGATCCTGATTTGTCCTTTTGTTCAGACCTAAACAGATGTAATAGAATAGAAGAAAAGAATAGAATAGAATAGAATAGAATAGAATAAACCTGCTGTTTATTCTAACTGGAATTTAAACAGTCAGGATGCCCTGCTTTAATTGAATCTCCTTTGCAACCATAATAATGAAAAATAGTATACAATAAACACTACTTATTTTCTTTTTATTATAAAAACCATAGCCTGTTCAATGTATTTTTATTTACTGCTTATATTGTCACTATCCAATTTATTTTAAGAATTGCTGATAAACCCATTAAATATAAATATTAAAGCAATAGAAGAATAAATGTTTTAGGATAAGCAGCATTCTAACTATGATTCAAAATTATGATTCAGTGTTCATAAATTAAACTTTTCCCTTTAGGAAAAAAGGGTTGTATTGTGTTATGACAATGCAATGTAAATGACATTAAATATATGGTTTAGATTTACGATCTAATGAATAACTTGTAATAGAAGACAGTTAGACCTTAGCTTCAGTTGTAAAAGTATAGGAAAGATAAATAATGATCAAGTACATCTAAATATGTGTAATATTTTATCTAGGACTATATTTGAGGATATGGTAGTACTGTTAATCATAATAAGAATTGTAAATCACTGTCTTTGATTTTCTTTTTTTCTTTTTCTTTCTTTTTTTTTTTGAACAGTTGCTCAATAAATGTTTATTAATATATTTAGGCACTTTATTTTTTTTAACATCTTTATTGGAGTATAATTGCTTTACAATGGTGTGTTAGTTTCTGCTTTATAACAAAGTGAATCAGTTATACATATACATATATCCCCATATCTCTTCCCTCTTGTGTCTCCCTCCCTCCCACCCTCCCTATCCCACCCTTCTAGCTGGTCACAAAGTACCGAGCTGATCTCCCTGTGCTATGTGACTGCTTCACACTAGCTATCTATTTTACATTTGGTAGTGTATATATGTCCATATATACACTACCACTCTCTTGCTTTCTCCCAGCTTACCCTTCCCCCTCCCCGTGTCCTCAAGTCCATTCTCTAGTAGGTCTGCATCTTTATTCCCATCTTGCCCCTAGGTTCTTCATGACCTTTTTTTTTTTTTTTAGATTCCATATATATACGTGTTAGCATACGGTATTTGTTTTTCTCTTTCTGACTTACTTCACTCTGTATGACAGACTCTAGGTCCATCCACCTCACTACAAGTAACTCAAATTCGTTTCTTTTTATGGCTGAATAATATTCCATTGTATATATGGGCCACATCTTCTTTATCCATTCATCTGTCGATGGACACTTAGGTTGCTTCCATGTCCTGGCTATTGTAAATAGAGCTGCAATGAACATTGTGGTACATGACTCTTTTTGAATTATGGTTTTCTCAGGGTATATGCCCAGTAGTGGGATTGCTGGGTTGTATGGTAGTTCTATTTTCAGTTTTTTAAGGAACCTCCATACTGTTCTCCATAGTGGCTGTATCAATTTACATTCCCACCAACAGTGCAAGAGGGTTCCCTTTTCTCCACACCCTCTCCAGCATTTATTGTTTGTAGAGTTTTTGATGATGGCCATTCTGACCGGTGTGAGATGATACCTCATTGTAGTTTGGATTTGCATTTCTCTAATGATTAATGCTGTTGAGCATTCTTTCATGTGTTTGTTGGCAATCTGTATATCTTCTTTGGAGAAAAGTCTATTTAGGTCTTCCGCCCATTTTTGGATTGGGTTGTTTGTTTTTTTGATATTGAGCTGCATGAGCTGCTTGTTAATTTTGGAGATTAATCCTTTGTCAGTTGCTTCATTTGCAAATATTTTCTCCCATTCTGAGGGTTGTCTTTTCATCTTGTTTATGGTTTCCTTTGCTGTGCAAAAGCTTTTAAGTTTCATTAGGACCCATTTGTTTATTTTTGTTTTTATTTCCATTTCTCTAGGAGGTGGGTCAAAAAGGATCTTGCTGTGATTTATGTCATAGAGTGTTCTGCCTATGTTTTCCTCTAAGAGTTTGATAGTGTCTGGCCTTACATTTAGGTCTTTAATCCATTTAGAGTTTATTTTTGTGAATGGTGTTAGGGATTGTTCTAATTTCATTCTTTTACATGTAGCTGTCCAGTTTTCCCAGCACCACTTATTGAAGAGGCTGTCTTTTCTCCATTGTATATTCTTGCCTCCTTTATCAAAGATAAGGTGACCATATGTGCGTGGGTTTATCTCTGGGCTTTCTATCCTGTTCCATTGATCTATATTTCTGTTTTTGTGCCAGTACCATACTGTCTTAATTACTGTAGCTTTGTAGTATAGTCTGAAGTCAGGGAGCCTGATTCCTCCACTCCATTTTTCTTTCTCAAGATCGCTTTGGCTATTCAGGGTCTTTTGTGTTTCCATACAAATTGTGAAAATTTTTGTTCTAGTTCTGTGAAAAATGCCAGTGGTAGTTTGATAGGGATTGCATTGAATCTGTAGATTGCTTGGGTGGTGTAGTCATTTTCACAATGTTGATTCTTCCAATCCTCTTTTTTACCTTTCGCCTAGCAGTTGTTTTCATATTCCCATCCTGTTTTATTTTCCATATGGAGATAATCCAATATGAATTTCCCTTCTCATATGAAAGATACACATATTTGCTAAGAAATAAGGAGTGAGATCTTACTAGCTCTTATATAATACTCATGTAAGTTTACAGATATGTATTTATTTAATCACCATAAATATTTATGTGCTTACCATATAATTTTAAACCAGGATTCAGGTACATTTTCAAAGTATCAATATGATTTTATAATTATTTCCTCTTTAAACGAAGAGCACTTAGTATAAATATTACTTTCATATATACACTAATGCAAAAATTCATTTAGTAAGGTTAACTGAGCAAGATAAATGATATTTAGTAAATTTTTTGCATTTAATGCTGTTAACAATTGTTCTTGTACTGTAGTTTCAATAAATACACTAAAGCTCATATTTTAAGGTGAGATTTAATATAATGTGAGCTATACTTCATAAGGCATATTTTCAACTATAGCATGAAGTATAGCTCATACTTTACAAAGCATTAAAATTCAATCTAACTACTTTATGGGATGAATTAATCACTTAAGAACCATGATGTGGAATATCATCCAAATACTCTTCTTCCTTAGAGTCAAAGGATCAGCCTTGGCAAAAACGTTTCAGATTATGTGCAGCACTTAAATATGTGATACATAAGTTTGTGACTGCCAAGTATAGTTAACAATTCTTGACATATTTAATAAGGATCTCAACCTAGATCTCAATTAATGTCATATACAATAACAACTGTAGAAAATTAAAGGAATCTACTTACCTTGTGATTGGCCCCAGACTTAAAAGACCCTGTCATTTCCTGATAAACTTACCTAATAACTGAAGAAAAGAAAAATAACCTTCTACATATTTCTTCCTTCTTTCCCGAGAGAGGCATCAGTTCCTTGTAGAATGAGTCTTAAAAGTTGGTATTGAACTGTCAATATCTGAAATCTATTTGCTATGGGATTGTCATGGATATTTCTTCTAAACCCATCCCAATCACTGACTACCTCATCTGTGCTGTGTTTTTGAACTCTATCTCAACGAATGCCCAATCTATTCCCTGAACTACCATGGGTGAAAGCTGAAACCCTGGATTAGACTTCCCTTATTCAAATCTCTGGTCTGCCTCTTAATAGCTATTTGACTTTTGGTGTTCTACTTTATTTCTCTGCATCTCAGCTTTCCTATTTATAAGAAGGAGATAAAAATAGTATCTAATTGCTATATTTGAATGTTTGTGTCTTCCTCAAAATTCATATGTTGAAATCCTAACCCCCAAAAGTCATGGTATTAGGAGGTGGGGCCTTTGAGACGTGATTAGGTCATGGTGGTAGAACTCTCATGGATGGGATTCATGCCTTAAAAAAGAGGCTCCAGTGAGATCCCTTGTCATTTCCACCGTGTGAGGACACAATGAGAAGGCCGGAAACTAGGAAGAGAACTCTCACCAGAAGGCAACCATGCTGGTGACTTGATCTTGGAGTTTTCAGACTCCAGAACTGTGAGCAATAAGTTTCTGTTGTTTATAAGATACACAGTCAGTGATATTTTGTTATAGCAGTCCTAATGGACTCATACACTAACTAATAGGTTGGTTATGAACATAAATGAAATAAAATATATAAAGAACTTAGCAAAGTGCCCAGCATATACTAAGTACTCATTAAATGTTATTATTATCCTCTGCTCCAATTCGAGCTGTTTGCTAAATAAAGATTCTTGGTCTGCATAATTACTATCATGTAATGATACATGATCATGTATTATTTACTAACCTGTATAGTTCTTCATGCCAAAAGATTGGGCTTTGATAGTTCTATCAAATTCTGCCTATCTCTCATTAAACTGTACAAACTTTGAGGGCAGAGCTCATGACACATTTATTTTATCCTCTTTGTTGCAAACCATAAGCTTTTTTGATTTCGTTTTGCAAAAATAAATATAAATGAATAGTTCCTAATTATGATGGACATGTTTTTAATGATCAAATTAACTTAATGGAGTGGATGTACATTCTCTAGGTCAAAGTTTCCTGAATTTGAGCTATCTGTTAGAACTAGTAGTTTTTAATTTTATAATGTGGAAAAGATAGAAAAACTACAAATATACAAAAATATATGCATGAGTTATTATACATTCACATATTTAATAGCTCTGTTCATTAAGAGGCACTAGAAACAATGACACCACAGTAATAATGAGCATGCTTATTCCCTATATCTTAATTTCTAAACACAATTCTTCAATAAACGGAACAAGTTATTTTGGAAAAATGGTTAATTCCAGTGGTTAATTTCTAGAGCAGAGAAAATTCTAGATGAACCTGGAATATCTTGTAGGGTCAAAAAGTAAGGACATGTTAAAAACTTAAAAAAAAGATGGGCTGGAAAAAACTGAGCTCAAAATGTATAGTAATGGAGAGGGCAGAGAGCAGAAGAAAGAAGAACTACAATCCTGCAGCCAGTGGAACATAAACCACATTCACAGAAAGATAGACAAGATGAAAAGGCAGAGGGCTATGTACCAAATAAAGTAACAAGATAAAACCCCAGAAAAACAATTAAATGAAGTGGAGATAGGCAACCTTCCAGAAAAAGAATTCAGAATAATGATAGTGAAGATGATCCAGGATGTAGGAAAAACAATGGAGGTAAAGACTGAGAAGATGCAAGAAATGTTTAACAAAGACCTAGAAGAATTAAAAACAAACAAACAGAGATGAACAGTACACCCACTGAAATGAAAACTACACTAGAAGGAATCAATAGCAGAATAACTGAGGCAGAAGAACGGATAAGTGACCTGGAAGACAGAATGGTGGAATTCACTGCTGTGGAACAGAATAAAGAAAAAAGAATGAAGAAATGAAGAAATGAAGAAAAAGAAATGAAGACAGCCTAAGAGACCTCTGGGACAACATTAAATGCAACAACATTCGCATTATAGGGGTTCCAGAAGGAGAAGAGAGAGAGAAAGGACCAGAGAAAATATTTGAAGAGATTATAGTTGAAAACTTCCCTAACATGTAGCCACCCAAGTCCAGGAAACGCAGCGAGTCCCATACAGGATAAACCCAAGGAGAAACATGCCGAGACACATAGTAATCAAATAGACAAAAATTAAAGGCAAAGAAAAAGTATTGAAAGCAGCAAGGGAAAAACGACAAATAACATACAAGGGAACTCCCATAAGGTTAACAGCTGATTTCTCAGCAGAAACTCTACAAGCCAGAAGGGAGTGGAATGATATACTTAAAGTGATGAAAGGGAAGAACCTACAACCAAGATTACCATACCCGGCAAGGATCTCATTCAGATTCGATGGAGAAATCAGAATCTTTACAGACAAGCAAAGGCTAAGAGAATACAGCACCACCAAACCAGCTCTACAACAAATGCTAAAGGAACTTCTCTAAGTGGGAAACACAAGAGAAGAAAAGGACCTACAAAAACAAACCCAAAACAATTAAGAAAATGGTCATAGGAACATACATATCGATAATTACCTTAAACATGAATGGAATAAATGCTCCAACCAAAAGACACAGGCTTGCTGAATGGATACAAAACCAAGACCAATATATATGCTGTCTACAAGAGACCCACTTTAGACCTAGGGACACATACAGACTGAAAGTGAGGGGATGGAAAAAGATATTCCATGCAAATGGAAATCAAAAGAAAGCTGGAGTAGCTATACTCATATCAGGTAAAATAGACTTTAAAATAAAGAATGTTACAAGAGACAAGGAAGGACACTACATAATGATCAAGGGATCAATCCAAGAAGAAGATATAACAATTATAAATATATAGGCACCCAACATAGGAGCACCTCAACACATAAGGCAACTGCTAACAGCTATAAAAGAGGAAATCTAGAGTAACACAATAATAGTGGGGGACTTTAACACCTCACTTACACCAATGGACAGGTCATCCAAAATGAAAATAAATAAGGAAACAGAAGCTTTAAATGACACAATAGACCAGATAGATTTAATTGATATTTATAGGACATTCCATCCAAAAACAGCAGATTACACTTTCTTCTCAAGTGCGCACAGAACATTCTCCAGGATAGATCACATCTTGGGTCACAAATCAAGCCTCAGTAAATTTAAGAAGATTTAAATCATATCAAGCATCTTTTCTGACCAAGACTCTATGAGATTAGAAATGAATTACAGGGAAAAAACGTAAAAAACACAAACACATGGAGGCTAAACAATACGTTACTAAATAACCAAGAGATCACTGAAGAAATCAAAGAGGAAATCAAAAAATACCTAGAGACAAATGACAATGAAAACACGACAATCCAAAACCTATGGGATGCAGCAAAAGCAGTTCTAAGAGGGAAGTTTATAGCTATACAAGCCTACCTCAAGAAACAAGAAAAATCTGAAATAAACCATCTAACCTTACACCTAAAGGAACTAGAGAAAGAAGAACAAACAAAACTCAAAGTTAGCAGAAGGAAAGAAATCATAAAGATTAGACCAGAAATAAATGAAATAGAAACAAAGAAAACAATAGCAAAGATCAATAAAACTAAAAGATAATTCTTTGAGAAGATAAACAAAATTGATAAACCGTTAGCCAGACTCATCAAGAAAAT
Source organism: Balaenoptera borealis (assembly GCF_965194805.1). Classification (NCBI taxonomy): domain Eukaryota; kingdom Metazoa; phylum Chordata; class Mammalia; order Artiodactyla; family Balaenopteridae; genus Balaenoptera; species Balaenoptera borealis. Next base: position 70,014,814 of record NC_138866.1, on the reverse strand, counting down.
GATGGAGAGGACTCAAATCAATAAAATTAGAAATGAAAAAGAAGAAGTTACAACAGACACCACAGAGATACAAAGCATCCTAAGAGACTACTACCAGCAACTCTATGCCAATAAAATGGACAACCTGGAAGAAATGGACAAATTCTTAGAAAGGTGTAACCTTCCAAGACTGAACCAGGAAGAAACAGAAAATATGAACAGACCAATCACAAGTAATGAAATTGAAACTGTGATTTAAAATCTTCCAACGAACAAAAGTCCAGGACCAGATGACTTCACAGGTGAATTCTATCAAACATTTAGAGAAGAGCTAACACCCATCCTTCTCAAACTCTTCCAAAAAATTGCAGAGGAAGGAACACTCCCAAATTCATTCTACAAGGCCACCATCACCCTGATACGAAAACCAGACTAAGGTACTACAAAAAAAGAAAATTACAGACCAATATCACTGATGAATATAGATGCAAAAATCCTCAACAAAATACTAGCAAACAGAATCCAACAACACATTAAAAGGATCATACACCATGATCAAGTGGGATTTATCCCAGGGATGCAAGGATTCTTCAATATACGCAAATCAATCAATGTGATACACCATATTAACAAACTGAAGAATAAAAACCATATGATCATCTCAATAGATGCAGAAAAAGCTTTTGACAAAATTCAACACCCATTTACCATAAAAACTCTCCAGAAAGTGGGCATAGAGGGAATCTACCTCAACATAATAAAGGCCATATATGACAAACCCACAGCAAACATCATTCCCAATGTTGAAAACCTGAAAGCATTTCCTCTAAGATCAGGAACAAGACAAGGATGTCCACTCTCATCACTATTATTCAACATAGTTTTGGAAGTCCTAGCCACAGCAATCAGAGAAGAAAAAGAAATAAAAGGAATACAAATTGGAAAAGAAGAATTAAAACTGTCACTGTTTGCAGATGACATTATACTATACACAGATAATCCTAAAGATGCCACCAGAAAACTACTAGAGCTAATCAATGAATTTGGTAAAGTTGCAGGATACAAAATTAATGAACAGAAATCTCTTGCATTCCTATACACTAATGATGAAAAATCTGAAAGAGAAATTATGGAAACACTCCCATTTACCATTGCAACAAAAAGAATAAAATACCTAGGAATAAACCTACCTAGGGAAACAAAAGACCTGTATGCAGAAAACTATAAGACACTGATGAAAGAAATTAAAGATGATACCAACAGATGGAGAGATATACCATGTTCTTGGATTGGAAGAATCAATATTGTGAAAATGACTCTACTACCCAAAGCAATCTACAGATTCAATGCAATCCCTATCAAATTACCAATGGCATTTTTTACGGAACTAGAACAAATCATTTCAAAATTTGTATGGAGACACAAAAGACCCCGAATAGCCAAAGCAGTCTTTAGGGGAAAAAAAGGAGCTGGAGGAATCAGACTCCCTGGCTTCAGACTATACTACAAAGCTACAGTAATCAAGACAATATGGTACTGGTACAAAAATGGAAACATAGATCAATGGAACAAGATAGAAAGCCCAGAGATAAACCCACACACCTATGGTCAACTATTCTATGACAAAGGAGGCAAACATATACAATGGAGAAAAGACAGTCTCTTCAATAAGTGCTGCTGGGAAAACTGGACAGCTACATGTAAAACAATGAAATTAGAACACTCCCTAACACCATACACAAAAATAAACTCAAAATGGATTCGAGACCTAAATGTGAGACCGGACACTATAAAACTCTTAGAGGAAAACATAGGAAGAACACTCTTTGACATAAATCACAGCAAGATCTTTTTTGATCCACCTCCTAGAGTAATGGAAATAAAAACAAAAATAAACAAATGGGACCTAATGCAACTTCAAAGCTTTTGCACAGCAAAGGAAACCATAAACAAGACGAAAAGACAAACCTCAGAATGGGAGAAAATATTTGAAAATGAATCAACGGAGAAAGGATTAATCTCCAAAATATATAAACAGCTCATGGAGCTCAATATTAAAGAAACAAACAACCCAATCCAAAAATGGACAGAAGACCTAAATAGACATTTCTCCAAAGAAGACATACAGATGGCCAGGAAGCACATGAAAAGCTGCTCAACATCACTAATTATTAGAGAAATGCAGATCAAAACTACAGTGAGGTATCACCTCACACCATTCAGAATGGCCATCATCAGAAAATCTACAAACAACAAATGATGGAGAGGGTTTGGAGAAAAGGGAACCCTCTTGCACTGTTGGTGGGAATGTAAATTGATACAGCCACTATGGAAAACAGTATGGAGGTTCCTTAAAAAACTTAAAATATAATTACCATATGATCCAGCAATCCCACAACTGGGCATATACCCAGAGAAAACCATAATTCAAAAAGAGTCATGTACCACAATGTTCATTGCAGCTCTATTTACAATAGCCAGGACATGGAAGCAACCTAAGTGTCCATCAACAGATGAATGGATAAAGAAGATGTGGCCCATATATACAATGGAATATTACTCCGCCATAAAAAGAAACGAAATTGAGTCATTTGTTGAGACGTGGATGGATTTAGAGACTGTCATACAGAGTGAAGTAAGTCAGAAAGAGAAAAACAAATATGGTATATTAACGCATGTATGTGGAACCTAGAAAAACAGTTCAGATGAACCAGTTTGCAGGGCAGAAGTTGAGACACAGATGTAGAAAACAAACATATGGACACCAAGGGGGGAAAACCGTGGTGGGATGGGCATGGTGGTGTGCTGAATTGGGCGATTGGGTTTGACATGTATACACTGATGTGTATAAAATTGATGACTAATAAGAACCTGCAGTATAAAAAAACAAACAAACAAAAAAAACAACTAATACTAAAGTTTCTTTGGGTTACTTGTATGGAAATATGTTAATATAAATGTTTCAGACATTACATGAAATTTCTAAAAATCTTATATGTTCTGGTATAATGTTATAAGTCATAATTCTAGTTATTACTTTAAAATGTATATCTCAGAAAAAAATATCTTAAAAAAAATATGTAGTGATTTTGTTGAATTATAATTCCTAGTATAAACTAAATATCCATGAATGCATGCTTATATAAAGTACATCATAAACCCTGTAATTTGGTGGATTTAAAAAGACACAATATCATTTCTGTATTATTCTTGCCAAAAATTCATACTTAGTCCAATCATGAAAAAACACCAGAAAAATCCATATTAAGGTATTTCTACACAATAACTGAAAAATGTTCTTCAAAAGCATCAGTCGTGAAAAAGAAGGACTGGAGGAAACTAAGGAGAAATAACAAGTTAATGCAATGTGGGGACTTGAGTCGAATGCTGAAACAATAAAAGGACCTTAGTGGAAAAATTTGGTAAAATCTGAATAAATTCTAAAGTTTAGTTAATAGTATTACACCAAGGTTAAATCTCTATTTGTGATACTTATACCATAATTTTATAAGGTGATAACATGAAGGAAATCTGTGAGAGTTACATAGAAAATATTTGTATTACTTTTGCTGCTTTTTGTATGTCTAAAAATTAGTTCAAAATAAAAACATATATGCAAACCATATATCTGATAATACGTTACTATCCAATATATAAGGAAATCATACAACTCAGTAGCCAAAAAAACCAAAAAAACCAAAAAACACATAACCCAATTAAAAAATAGTCAAAGGACCTGAATAGACATTTTTGCAAAGAAGACATACAGATAGTCAACAGGTACAGGAAAAGGTGCTCAACATCACTAATCAGGGACATGCAAATCAAAATCACAAAGAGATGTCACCTCACACCTGTTAAGATAGTTATTATCAAAAAGACAAGAGATAACAAATGATAGGGAGGAAGTAGAGGAAGTGGAACCCTTGTACACTGTTGGTGGGAATGGAAGCTAGTACAGCCACTATGGAAGATGGCATGGTGTTTCCTCAAGAAATTAAAAATAGATCTACCATATGAAACAGTAATTCTACTTCTGGGTATATATTCAAAGGATATAAAACCATTTCCTTGAGGAGACATCATACCCCCATATTCACTGCAACATTATTCATAATAGCCAAAGTACTGAAATGACCAAGGTATACATCGACTGATCAAGAAAATATGAGGAAATATATATAATGGAATAATATTCAGCCTTAAAAAAGAAGAAACTCCTGTTATTTGTGGCAATATGGATGAACCTGGATGGCATTATGCTAAGTGAAATAAGCCAGACAGAGAAAGACGAATACTGCATGGTATCACTTATATGTGGAATCTAAAAGAAAAGAAGGAGGGAAAGAAGGAGGGAAATTGAATTCATAGAAACGGAGTAGAAAAATGGTAGCAGAGGCTGGGGTAGGGTGGGGAAGATAGGGAGAAGCTGGTTAAAGAGCACAAACTTTTAATTGTAAGATGAATAAAATCTGAGGATCTAATGTATAATGTAGTGACTATGATTGATGACTGTATTGTATAATTGAAATTTCCTAAGAGAGAACTTAAATCTTCTCACTAAACAACAACAACAAAGAGGCAGGAAAATATGTGAAGTGAGGAACGTGTTAACTCTATCAGGAGAATACTTTCACAATGTATAAGTATTTCAAATTATCACATTGTACACGTTAAGTGTCTTACAATTGTATTTGTCAATTATACCTTAATAAAGCTGAAAGTTTTACTCCTGTTTAAGGAATGAATAATCATTAATTATAGAGCTGTTAGGGAGTTTCAAGTCCTGTGTCATATTCAACTTTGATGAGTCAGGATAGGCTAGGATAGATGCTTCACAAATGACTACAAGTTTTTAATGGCTTAATATAACCAAGGTTTATTGCTCACTCATTGTCTTCTACAGGCCTTACCAATTCTCTATGAAAGTCTCCATGGGATAATACAGATACCTAGGCTGGTGGAGGCTTTGCCATTCTGGGTGGGTACACTATTTGGAATATGTGACATCTTTTGTCAATATGGCATGGGATGAGGGAACATGATTGCTAAAAATAGAAAACTAAATTCTTTGCTTCTAAAGTGATATTTGCAACATTTCATTGGTCATATAGCCACATCTAACATCAAAAAAAGACAGCGATGTTTAACCCATCATGAATTAGAAAGTAAGAGGAATAACATACTAGTAAACTTTTATCTCAGGCTCAAATTACTCATGAATTAGCCCTGATCATTTTTCAGCAAAGAACACCTTCTGCTGTGGGTAGAGCATCATCTTGGAATGAGATCCTAACTTCTCCACGTAATAGCTGTGACATTGAGCAAGGTATGTAATCTTTCCCACCCCTGTTTATTGCTTTGTTGAATGATGATGGTGCTCTTCCTCTTGCAGTGCTCTTATGGACATTAATTGAATTAGTGTATACAGATCTTCTGGTACAGTTACTCACATATTCAGTAAAAATGTCTTTAATAAATTGAGGAAGTATTGTGAGTCTGGACACATAGTTGAACCAGGGTTAGGATCTGATTTATATTAAGCTCTTCAATCAATAGTCCCTGATCTGTGAAAAGAGCCATGTGGTGCTTATATCCTGATATTTCCCTTTTCCTATATGCGTGGGCACGTGTATATGTGTATCAGACGGTGATGATAGGATATATATTTATATATATTCATATATGTATATATCTCACTGAACATAGGGAAAGAGCATGAGTGCCAACTGAAACCCCAGATTCTTCCATGATATTGTTGGAAATTGAAAATCATAAAACCTCACGAGAAGATAAGTTATCTCAGAAAGGATGAAGTAATATATCTTGTTTATCCTGTAATTTTTCCTCTGTATAGAGCTGTTTCCTATCTTTGAAACTGGCAGATATCATGGGAGTCTTTAAAAAACTTATCCAACTGAGTGGGATAAGTTTTATATTCTTATAAAACTTATCCCACTATATTCTCATTTCCATCATATTTTTTATGATGGAAATCATAAATAATGATTTCCATTTTTTGATGGAAATGATTTCATTTCCAACATTTTTTTCATAAATATCTTCATTTATTTCAGCCAAGATCTCAAAAACAATAAAACCAAATTGTACCAGAAAGTGTCAGCAAAAATTATCCCTCTCTTAGGAAGTCTGTAAGCTTCCAGAGTGACGGGGTGGGAGCACAGCTTTGTGTGCAGGAGTACATCATGCTGCCAGGGTGTCCTCTGCAGGTGGATATCTAGATGAGGGACAAGGGAAGAATCCAACTCTAGGATCTTGAGCTGTGTTAAGACATGGTCACCTCTTGGGCTGGAAAATTCATATGCCAATTCCAGAGATGAAGCTGTTCAAAAATGGTCTGAGTTGAAGCTTAGCCATAGGTTTGGAATTCTAGGAAGATTTGGTAGTTGTATTCTTGGTCCTGATCTCTGAATTATAAACAGTGTTATTTGGTTAGGCAACAGAACTGTGAAAAGAAGGACTACAGCAGAAAAGCCAGTAGTTGGTCAGGAACGTCAAGCATCCACTTTCCGTGTTCTTATGCATCACGGGTGCGGCCAGCTGTGAGCAAACCAGGTTCATTTCTTCTTTTCAGCCACCTTCATTAGCCGATGCTCTAAGTCTTGATTTATATCATTTCCATCATATTTTTTAAACCATAGGTCATTCAACTTTTCTAACACTCTGTCAGCTAAAAAAATTCTGTCTTAATTTATATTACTCTGAGACCTTAGGATCTATCATTTGGGTGTGGTAAGGCATTAAATTTTATGTCCAAGGTATCAGCTCATTGATTTCCTGGGTATGCCTTGCAATTAGGAAGTTGCAAACTACATAAAAAATTCCATAGAATACAAATTTACAAAGTTGAAACGAATAGTGTATCTTGTGAGGATACATGGATATAAAGAAGCAAATATGACTATTTATTCACTACTATTATTCACTTATTCAACAATTAGTTTTTTAACCACCTATTATGTGCCAGGCACTGTTAAGTATATTGCAGATACATCTGGAAACAACACCAACCAAAATAAGCTCCCTGTCTTCTTGGAAGAGAGAGATAATAAGTACATAAGATCATAAATAAGATTGTTTCAGAGAGTGACGAGTGCTATGAAAGATGTCAGAGAGGGTGATTGGATAGGAAGAGAGGGAAAGGAGAGTTATCTTTAATAGAGTTTAGGTCAGGCTGCTTTGAGGAGGTGACATTTCAGCTGAAAACTGATTAATGAGATAGGTTCAGTCATGTGAAGATCTGCGGAAGAGTGTTCCAGGCAAAGGGAACACCTAGTCATGCTAGTGAAATAAAAATGACCTTATCTGGATAAAGAGTAGAAAGAAGCTCTTTGTTCAGTGTAGCTGGAACAAAATGAGGGAAGAAAATCTTAGCAGGAGATGAAATTAGAGGGGTAGGAGACATATTTTGAGAAGTCTTCTTAGTTGTGATAAAGTGTTTGGGTTTATTTCTAATTATGAGAATATCTTAATTCGCCTGAACCTCATAGATAGATTGATAGACTAGTAGATAGATAGATAACTGGTACATAGATAATAAATAGATAAATACAACTTTAATTAAAATAAGTAACATGGAACAAAACTGCTTTTAAAAAAAAGAAACTTTCACAGTCACTAACTTTGACATTATCAATGGTCAATGAACTGTGGCCCCTTCCTATCTTTAAAGTTCACCACGTGTTCTGGCAATTATTTTCCTACCTTGCCAAATTCAGCACTACATGCTTCGCTGTTTCCCTTACATATTAATAGGATAAAACATCCGGATAATTTTGCTCTTGGCGCCACTATTATTCACTATTGAATAGTGTCGACTGAAAAGGATATGACCTGAAAATCTACACTAGAAGCCAACAATATCCATGCATCATGCTCATAAGCTTGTTAATGTATGCCAATACTTATCCTAAAAATTCTGGCTCCCTCCCTGCCCAAATGAGGGCATATGGTTTTCATAAAAGTTATTAGTACTGGATGCTGAACTACTAGGTCATTGTTTTATTTATTCAATAAGCACTTATTATAGCTAAACATATCTGATACAATACACCCTTTACAATATTATAATGCAGAAGAAAAAAATCATATGGTAAGTTGCATAGTAAAGGTATTACAAATTTAGGTGTGGAGAAAATAATGTGGCAAATTACATTATAAAGATATCTACAAATTCTATGAGGGTATAAAATAAATATCTCCAGTACTGAAAGAAGAATTAGAGAATCAACCTCAGGAATTCAGAAAAGTTAAATTTATTTGTATCTCTAACCCCTTTCCCAGTGAGGATGTTGGACCCTGTTAAGAAGCACACACACATAAAGTATCTTTCATAGAGTACTTGCTCAATAAGTATTTGAATATATATGTAAATATATTTCAGTTGTTGTGCTAAGGGCTCCCCTGACTGGTGCCTTGCCTGCCTTTTGTAATGCCCAGTTATACCCTTGTTTGTATTGATCAAGACCTTGTTCATTTGATCTCTTGCTCAACGGTGAAGTCTTATCTACATTTTTTGGCTGTCTGCTTGGTATTGCCTTCTATTTAGGATCATTCATATTCACTGTTAATGTGCTGGTCTAACTGACCCCATTCAGATCTCTTGAGACATGCTCATATTTCACACTTTGATTTTGCTGTGGCCAATATGGTGAGGTCTAGTGAACACATTTTGTGATGTGTTTCCTGTTTGGTTACTGGATGGTTTTGGCTTAGAAATTCTGTTTAATTTCTAGCTTCTTGTCATACTAGTGTTAATTATGGGTACTAGTCAGATACCTTGAAATGAAACATGTACATAGATCCTTTTACCCAAAATAAACACTTGAAAAACATGATTTTGATGCATTTAATTACAATATTTCTTTACAAGCCATTGTTAATTAGACTACTTGTTTAAGATTTTATTCTTTTCTGTTAAAAATTTAGTTGGACTTATGTAATGGATATAATTCTAGTATAAAGAGTTTAATTCTGTAATTTTTTTCCTCTGCCATTTTAATAAAAAATAATTGTTTTTACCTCAGCATTCATATCTATGACAATCCTTATTATAGCACTTAAAATATTGTAAGTAATCTGCTATATACCAATATTAACTCATAGATTGTAAGGATCGTAATGGGGTCATCATTCATCCATTCTAGCTGTACAATACAGAGTGTTATGTTTTTTCTGGAACATAAAATGTGCTCAGTAAATGTTGGTTAAAGTGCTGGATAAATTTTAAAAAAACATATTAAAACTTCTGTCAACATAGGTAACAAAGTAACATGACATTCTATCTTTAAAAATAGCAAGTTATTTTTTTTTTAGAAATTCAAGGACAATAATTCTTTCTAAAGACTAGGCAATGTATTACTTTCTAATCTTTCATAAATACTGATATTTTCAACTCTTTATTACAACTCACATTGTAATTCTCTTAGGATTTTCTGATAAATACCATCCTGTCCTAATCATTTACTATAATTTCTCATCTGGATTCATAATTTACTTCTTTGAAAATTTTGACTTTGGAAATTGCATATTCTGTTTTCCTTAATATACACCTTTGGCATAATGATTTCTGTATTTCATATTACTTTAAAATATAAGGCATATATGCAATAGTTTTTTCTATAGTCTTAGTTCTTAATTCTCACCATTTTCTTGGTGTATTAGGGGATATATAAAACATCACTTCTTATGATATTACTTCCCATATATAGTTGTTCTTTATGCAATATAATGTTGTTAAAATTCTTTCTGAGCATTTAATTTTCTTCATTAACTTTAATCTTTATATTTTATGTTTTTACCCATTCTGTTTTCTTTATTTCTAAATGTCATAAACATGCATTTGTATGTGTCTTTCTTTGTTTTGTCAACAGTCTTTTTCTTCAACTTGTTATCTATCACATTGTATATGGGAACAAAATTTACACCTTTCTGAATGATATCATTTTGAGCATTTAAAAGTACCATGCATGAGCTATCCCTTTCTTACTCTGACAGTTTTCTGATTTCCAAAAACAAACAAAAAAAGCCAAACAAAAGAAACCCCCAAAACCCCCCAAAAAACAAAAACAAAAACAAAAAAAAACAGAGAAAGAGAAATCAGAAAACAGGTAGAATATTATTTATCTTCACTTGAGACTCTCAGGAATACCTTAATCCACAATAACTAATCTTGACCTTGAACACCTTTTTCTTTAACATCTTTATTGGAGTATAATTGCTTTACAATGGTGCATTTGTTTCTGCTTTATAACAAAGTGAATCGGCTATAAATATACATATATCCCCAAATCTCCTCCCTCTTGCGTCTCCCTCCCACCTTCCCTATCCCATCCCTCTAGGTGGTCACAAAGCACCGAGCTGATCTCCCTGTGCTATGCGGCTGCTTCCCACTAGCTATCTATTTTACATTTGGTAGTATATATAAGTCCAAGCCACTCTCTCACTTCGTTGCAGCTTACACTTCCCCCTCCCCGTGTCGAGTCCATTCCCTATGTCTGCGTCTTCATTACTGTCCTGCCCCTAGGTTCTTCAGAACCTTTTTTTTTTTTAGATTCCATATAGATGTGTTAGCATACAGTATCTGTTTTGCTCTTTCTGACTTCGCTCTGTATGACAGACTCTAGGTCCATGCACATCACTACAAATAACTCAATTTCATTTCTTTTTATGGCTGAGTAATATTCCATTGTATATATGTGCCACATCTTCTTTATCCATTCATCTGTCACTGGTTGCTTCCATGTCCTGGCTATTGTAAATACTGCTGCAATGAACATTGTGGTACATGTCGCTTTTTTTTTTTTTTTCATGTCTCTTTTTGAATTATGGTTTTCTCAAGATACATGCCCAGTAGTGGGATGGCTGGGTTGTATGGTAATTCTATTTTTATTTTTTTAAGGAACCTCCATACAGTTCTCCATAGTGGCTGTATCAGTTTACATTCCCACCAAGAGTGCAAGAGAGTTCCATTGTCTCCATACCCTCTCCAGCATTTATTGTTTGTAGATTTTTTGATGATGGCCATTCTGACTGATGTGAGGTGATAACTCATTGTAGTTTTGATTTGTATTTCTCTAATGATTAGTGATATTGAGCATTCTTTCATGTGTTTGTTGGCAATCTGTATATCTTCTCTGGAGAAATGTCTGTTTAGGTCTTCTGCCCATTGTTGGATTGGGTTGTTTGTTTTTTGGATATTGAGCTGCATGAGCTGCTGGTAAATTTTGGAGATTAATCCTTTGTCAGTTGCTTCATTTGCAAATATTTTCTCCCACTCTGAGGGTTGTCTTTTCATCTTGTTTATGGTTTCCTTTGTGGTTCAAAAGCTTTTAAGTTTCATTAGGTCCCATTTTTTTATTTTTGTTTGTATTTCCATTTCTATAGGAGGTGGGTCAGAAAGGATCTTGCTGTAATGTATGTCATAGAGTGTTCTGCCTATATTTTCCTCCAAGAGTTTTATAGTATCTGACCTTACATTTAGGTCTTTAATCCATTTTGAGTTTATTTTTGTGTAGGGTGTTAGGACTTGTTCTAATTTCATTCTTTTACATGTAGCTGTCCAGTTTTCCCAGCACCACTTAAAGAGGCTATCTTTTCTCCATTGTATATTCTTGCCTCCTTTATCAAAAATAAGGTGACCATATATGCATGGGTTTATCTCTAGGTTTCTATTCTGTTCCATTGATCTATATTTCTCTTTTTGTGCCAGTACCATACTGTCTTGATTACTGTAGCTTTGTAGTATCGTCTAAAGTCAGGGAGGCTGATTCCACCAGCTCCATTTTTCTTTCTCAAGATTGCTTTGGCTATTCGGGGTCATTTGTGTTTCCATGCAAATTGTAAAATTTCTTGTTCTAGTTCTGTGAAAAATGCCATTGGTAGTTTGATAGGGATTGCACTGAATCTGTAGATTGCTTTGAGAAGTGTAGTCATTTTCACAGTGTTGATTCTTCCAATCCAAGAACATGGTATATCTCTCTATCTGTTTCTATCATCTTTAATTTCTTCCATCAGTGTCTTATAGTTTTCTGCATACAGGTCTTTTGTCTCCTTAGGTAGGTTTATTCCTAGGTATTTTATTCTTTTTGTTGCAGTGGTAAATGGGAGTGTTTCCTTAATTTCTCTTTCATATTTTTCATTAGCGTATAGGAATGCAAGAAATTTCTGTGCATTAATTTTGTGTATCCTGATACTTTACCAAATTCATTGATTAGCTCTAGTAGTTTTTGGGTAGCATCTTTAGGATTCTCTATGTATAGTATCATGTAATCTGCAAACTGTGACAGATTTACTTCCTTTTTTCCAATTTGAATTCCTTTTATTTTTTTTTTTTCTTCTCTGATATATGTGGCTAACACTTCCAAAACTATGTTGAATAATAGTGGTGAGCATGGACAACCTTGTATTGTTCCTGATCTTAGGAGAAATGGTTTCAGTTTTTCACCATTGAGAACGATGTTGGCTGTAGGTTTGTCATATATGGCCTTTAATATGTTGAGGTAATTTCTCTCTATGCCTACATTCTGGAGGGTTTTTATCATAAATGGGTTCTGAATTTTGTCAAAAGCTTTTTCTGAATCTATTGACATGATCATATGGTTTTTCTCCTTCAGTTTGTTAATATGGTTTATCACATTCATTGATTTGCATATATTGAAGAGTCCTTGCATTCCTAGGATAAACCCCACTTGGTTATGTTGTATGATTCTTTTAATGTGCTGTTGGATTCTGTTGGCTAGTATTTTGTTGAGGATTGTTGCATCTATGTTCATCAGTGATACTGGCCTGTAGTTTTCTTTCTTTGTGACATCTCTGTCTGGTTTTGGTATCAGGGTTATGGTGACCTCGTAGAATGAGTTTGGTAGTGTTCGTCCCTCTGCTATATTTTGGAAGAGTTTGAGAAGAATAGGTGTTAGCTCTTCTTTAAATGTTTGATAGAATTCGCCTGTGAAGCCACCTGGTCCTGGACTTTTGTTTGTTGGAAGATTTTTAATCACAGTCTCAATTTCAGTGCTTGTGATTGGTCTGTTTATATTTTCTATTTCTTCCTGGTCCAGTCTTGGAAGGTTGTGCATTTCTAAGAATTTGTCCATTTCTTCCAGGTTGTCCATTTTATTGGCATATAGTTGCTTGTAGTAATCTCTCGTGATCCTTTGTATTTCTGCAGTGACAGTTGTCACTTCTCCTTTTTCATTTCGAATTCTAATGATTTGAGTCCTCTTCCTTTTTTTCTTGATGAGTCTGGCTAATGGTTTATCCATGTTGTTTATCTTCTCAAAGAACCAGCTTTTAGTTTTATTGATCTTTGCTATTGTTTCCTTCATTTCTTTTTCATTTATTTCTGATACGATCTTTATGATTTCTTTCTTTCTGCTAATATGTGGTTTTTTCGTTCTTCTTTCTCTCATTGCTTCAGGTGTAATGTTAGGTTGTTTATTTGAGTTTTTCTTGTTTCTTGAGGCAGGATTGTATTGCTATACACTTCCCTCTTAGAACTGCTTTTGCTGCATCCCACAGGTTTTGGGTCGTCGTGTATGCCTTGTCATTTGTTTCTAGGTATTTTTTGATTTCTTCTTTGATTTCTTCAGTGATCTCTTTGTTATTAAGTAGTGTATTGTTTAGCCTCCATGTGTTTGTATTTTTTACAGATTTTTTTCCTGTAATTGGTATCTAGTCTCATAGATGGTGTTGGAAAAGATACTTGATATGATTTCAATTTTCTTAAATTTACCAAGGCTTGATTTGTGACTCAAGATATGATCTATCCTGGAGAATGTTCCATGAGCACTTGAGAAGAAAGTGTATCCTGTTGTTTTGGGATGGAATGTCCTATAAATATCAATTAAGTCCATCATGTTTAATGTATCATTTAAAGCTTGTGTTTCCTCATTTATTTTCATTTTGGATTATCTGTCCATTGGTGAAAATGGCATGTTAAAGTCCCCTACTATGATTGTGTTACTGTCAATTTCCCCTTCTATGGCTGTTAGCCTTTGCTTTATGTATTGTGTGCTCCTGTGTTTGGTGCATAAATATTTACAATTGTTATATCTTCTTAGATTGATCCCTTGATCATTTTTTAGTGTCCCTCTTTGTGTCTTGTAATAGTCTTTATTTTAAAGTCTATTTTGTCTGATATGAGAATTGCTACTCCAGCTTTCTTTTAATTTCCATTTGCATGGAATAACTTTTTCCATCCTCTCACTTTCAGTCTGTATGTTTTCCTAGGCCTAAAATGGGTCTCTTGTAGACAGCATATATATGGGTCTTGTTTTTGTATCCATTCTGCCAGTCTATGTCTTTTGGTTGGAGCATTTAATCCATTTACATTTAAGGTATTTATTGATATGTATGTTCCTATTACAATTTTCTTAATTGTTTTGGGTTTGTTATTGTATGTCTTTTCCTTCTCTTGTGTTTCCTGCCTAGAGAAGTTCCTTTAGCATTTGTTGTAAAGCTAGTTTGGTGGTGCTGAATTCTCTTAGCTTTTCTTGTCTGTAAAGGTTTTAATTTCTCTGTTGAATCTGAATGAGATCCCTGCTGGGTAGAGTAATCTTGGTTGTGGTTTCTTCCCTTTCATCACTTTCAATATGTCCTGACACTCCCTTCTGGCTTGCAGAGTTTCTGCTGAAAGATTAGCTCTTAACCTTATGTGGATTCCCTTGTATGTTATTTGTTGATTTTCCCTTGTTGCCTTTAATATTTTTCTTCGTGTTTAATTTTTGATAGTTTGATTAATATGTGTCTTGGCATGTTTCTCCTTGGATTTATCCTGTATGGGACTCTCTGTGCTTCCTGGACTTGATTGACTATTTCCTTTCCTATATTAGGGAAGTTTTCAACTATAATCTCTTCAAATATTTTCTCATTCCCTTTATTTTTCTCTTCTTCTTCTGGGACCCCTATAATTCGAATGTTGTCCCAGAGGTCTTTAAGACTGTCCTCAATTCTTTTCATTCTTTTTTCTTTATTCTGCTCTGCGGTAGTTATTTCCACTATTTTATCTTCCAGGTCACTTATCCGTTCTTCTGCCTCAGTTATTCTGCTATTGATTCCTTCTAGAGAATTTTTAATTTCATTTATTGTGTTGCTCATCGTTGCTTGTTTGCTCTTTAGTTCTTCTAGGTCCTTGTTAAATGTTTCTTGTATTTTCTCCATTCTATTTCTAAGATTTTGGATCATCTTTACTATCATTACTCTGAATTCTTTTTCAGGTAGACTGCCTATTTCCTCTTCATTTGTTTGGTCTGGTGGTTTTTTACCTTGCTCCTTCATCTTCTGTGTGTTTCTCTGTCTTTTCATTTTGCTTAACTTACTGTGTTTGGGGTCTCCTTTTCACAGGCTGCATGTTCGTAGTTCCCATTGTTTTTGGTGTCTGCCCCCAGTGGCTAAGGTTGGTTCAGTGTGTTGTGTACACTTCCTGGTGGAGGGGACTAGTGCCTGTGTTATGGTGGATGAGTCTGGATCTTGTCTTTCTGATGGACAGCTCCACGTCCGGTGGTGTGTTTTGGGGTGTCTGTGACCTTTTTATGATTTTAGGCAGCCTCTCTGCTAATGGGTGGGGCTGTGTTCCTGTATTGCTAGTTGTTTGGCACAGGGTCTCCAGCACTGTATTTTGTTGGTCGTTGAGTGGAGCTGGGTCTTAGCGTTGAGATGGAGATCTCTGGGAGAGCTTTTGCCATTTGATATTACGTGGAGCTGGGAGGTTTCTGGTGGACCAGTGTCCTGAACTCGGCTCTCCCCCCTCAGAGGCACAGGCCTGACACCCAGCTGGAACACCAAGACCCTTCAGCCACATGACTCAGAAGAAAACGGAGCAAAAAAGAAAGAAAGAAAGAAAGAAAGAAAATAAAATAAAGTTATTAAAATAAAAAATAAAAATAATTATTATAAATTTAAAAAAATTAAAAAAAAAAAAAGAAAGAAAGAAGAGAGCAACCAAACCAAAAAGCTAATTCACCAATGACAACAAGCACTAAAACCTATACTAAAAAAAGAAACAAAAACAAAAAGAAAAATGGACAGACAGAACCCTAGGACAAATGGTAAAAGCAAAGCTATACAGACAAAATCACACAAAGAAGCATACACATACACACTCACAAAAAGAGAAAAAGGAAAAAATATATATATGTCTATATATAAAAATAAAAGGATGAAGAGCAACCAAATCAATAAACAAATCTAACAATGATAATAAACTCTAAATACTAAACTAAGATAAACATAAAATCAGAAACAAATTAGATGCAGAAAGCAATCCCCAAGTCTACACTTGGTCCCAAAGTCCACTGCCTCAATTTTGGGGTGATTCGTTATCTATTCAGGTATTCCAGAGATGCAGGGTACATCAAGTTGATTGTGGAATTTAATCCACTGGAGATTTAACCCACACAGCTCCTGGGGTTCAGCTTTAGATTTGGCCCCGCCTCTGCATGTAGGTTGCCTGAGGGCGTCTGTTCCCACCCAGACAGGACAGGGTTAAGATAGCAGCTGATTAGAGGGGTCTGGCTCACTCAAGCCGATGGGAGGGAGGGGTACAGAATTCAGGGCGAGCCTGTGGCGGCAGAGGCCAATGTGACGTTGCGACAGCCTGGGGTGCGCCGTGTGTTCTCCCGGGGAAGTTGTCCCTGGATCACGGGACCCTGGCACTGGCGGGCTGCACAGGCTCCCAGGAGGAGTGGTGTGGATAGTGACCTGTGCTTGCACACAGGCTTCTTGGTGGTTGCAGCAGCAGCCTTAGTGTCTCATGCCCGCCTCCAGTGTCCGCGCTGATAGCTGCAGCTCGCACCCGTCTCTGGAGCACGTTTTGGTGGTGCTCTGAATCCCCTCTCCTCACACACCCCAAAACAATGGTCTCTCACCTCTTAGGCAGTTCCAGATTTTTTCCTGCACTCCCTCCTGGCTAGCTGTGGTACACTAGCCCCCTTCAGGCTGTGTTCATGCAGCCAACCACAGTCCCCTCCCTGGGATCTGACCTCCAAAGCCTGAGCTTCAGCTCCCAGCCCCCACCCCCCACCCATCCTGGTGGGTGAGCAGACAAGCCTCTCAGGCTGGTGAGTGCCGGTCGGCACCGATCCTCTGTACTGGAATCTCTCCGCTTTGCCCTCTGCACCCCTATTGCTGCGCTCTCCTCCATGGCTCCAAAGCTTCCCCCCTGCCACCCTCCCCCCCGTCTCTGCCATGAAGGGACTTCCCAGTGTGTGGAAACTTTTCCTCCTTCACAGCTCACTCCCTGATGGGCAGGTCCCATCCCTCTTCTTTTGTCTCTGTTTTTATTTCTTTCTTTTGCCCTACCCAAGTACATGGAAGAGTTTCTTGCCTTTTGGGAAGTCTGAGGTCTTCTGCCAGCATTCAGTAGGTGTTCTGTAGGAGTTGTTCCACATGTAGATGTATTTCTGATGTGTTTGTGGGGAGGAAGGTGATCTCCACGTCTTACTCCTCTGCCATCTTGAAAGCCTCCCCTGAACCACCTTTAAGGATAAGAAAGAAGAAAGAAATTTTTGATATTACTTACTAACTATTGACTTTGTTGTCATGACAACTATGTGCTTATTTTTGTTTACCCTCTCCCCTTTCCAATTAGTACAATGAAAACAACTATAATGCATGGAATATAGTTGTGATTAAAAATGGGTAGGTTTCAATATAAATATAATGTAATATAAAGTCATATATTAACTAATATTGGACAGTCTCCAAGTGAGGCCATAACTTGATTAGCATTATCCTTTCATTTAATTTTCCTTATACGTTTTCTAGGATGATTTGGAGTCAACACTCATAGCTATCAAACCAACAAACAAAATTCTAATAATGAGAGTTCCAACTTCTGGAATGTTTTAGACTTTATCCACCAAGATATTTGAGTTTGTCTTTTATTATTTTATGAGGGCCAGAGCAGTTTCTTACTCCTATACAACCATGACCTCAGTGTCTAGGTCAGATCTTGTTATGTATTAGGTTCTAAATAAAAGTTATACAATAATGAATACATCTGGATATTAATAAATGATATAACAATCAGAATTCTTGTTTTAATTTCAAACATTTAATCAGGCTTGTAATTGGAAGATAACCAATCTGTAACTAGTATATTGCTGTATCTTCTATGATTTACCATCAACAAATATGAAAACAAGTTAAAAGGATATGATTTTTAGTTACTCTTTTACACCCTAGAACAGCAATCCCCAACTTTTTTGACACCAGGGACCGGTTTCATGGAAGACAATTTTTCCATGGTGGGGTGGTGGGGGAGGGATGGTTCAGGCAGTAATGCCAGCGATGGAGAGTGATCTAGAGTGGCAGATGAAGCTTCCCTTGCTCCGGTTCCTAACAGGCTGTGGACCACTACCACCAGTCCGTGGCCCAGGGGTTGGGGACCCTTGTCCTAGAATCTTCAAAAAATTTAAAATTCTATGTTCCTTAAGTTTATTATGGGTTTGACTGAATACTTTATCAAGAAAAAAACAACAACAGAGCTTTCCTTGACTTATTTCTCAAGGAGCCCAGGGAGAAAGTTTCTCTTTCTTTATTCTTCTTCCAGTTTTATTGGGATATAATTGACATACAGCACTGTATAAGTTTAAGGTGTACAGCATCATGATTGGACTTGCATACATCATGAAATGATAACCACAATAGGTCTAGTAAACATTCACCATCTCATATAGGTGCAACAGTAAAGAAATAGAAAAAAATTATTTTTCTTTGTGATGAGAATTCTTAGGATTTGCTCTCTTAACAACTTTCACATATAACCCACAGCAGTGTTAGTTATATTTATCTCATTGTACATTACATCCTTAGTCCTTGTTTATATTATAACTTGAAGCTTGTATCTTTTGCTACCTTCACCCAATTCCCCCTCCCCTCACCCCTCACTTCTAGTAACCCACACATATGAATTCATTTTCTATGAGTTTGCTTGATAAGCCCAGTTTCCATCTGCCCCATCATACAAAAGATGTTACATAACTATTGAATATATTACCCACACTGTACATTTCATACCTGTGACTCATTTGTTTTGTAACTGAAAGTTTGTACTTCGTAGTCTCCCTCACCAATTTCTCTTCTTCCCCTACCTCCTTCCCTCTGGCAACTGCCTGTTTGTTCTTTTTATTTATGACACTGTTTCTGTTTAGTTTTGTTTGTTCATTTGTTTTGTTTTTTAGATTCCACATATAAGTGAATCAAAATTTTTCTTTCTCTATCTGACTTATTTCACTTAACATAATACTCTCTAGGTCCCGAATAAATAAATCAGAAATGAAAAAGGAGAAGTTACAACTGACACAACAGGAATGCAAAGGATCATAAAAGATTACTATGAACAACTATACACCAATAAAATGGAAAACCTAGAAGAAATGTACAGATTCCTAGAAATGTACAATCTTCCAAGACTGAACCAGGAAGAAATAGAAAATAGGAGCAGACCAATTACCAGTAATCAAGTTGAATGGGTAACAACAACAATAACAACAAAAAACTCCCTACAAACAAAACTCCAGGACCATATGGCATTACATGTGAATTCTACCAAACGTTTAGAGAAGAGTTAACCTCTATCCTTCTCAAGCTATTCCAAAAATTACAGAGGAAGGAACACTTC
Organism: Balaenoptera borealis; assembly: GCF_965194805.1. Classification (NCBI taxonomy): domain Eukaryota; kingdom Metazoa; phylum Chordata; class Mammalia; order Artiodactyla; family Balaenopteridae; genus Balaenoptera; species Balaenoptera borealis. The sequence continues at coordinate 69,995,193 of NC_138866.1, read as the reverse complement.
TGAACTCATTCTACAAGGCCATTATCACCCTTATAACCAAACCAGACAAATATATCACAAAAAATTAGAAGTCAGTATTGCTGATAAACATAGATGCAAAAATCGCCAACAAAATATTAGCAAACTGAATTCAACAATGTTTAAAAAGTATATACACCATGATGAAGTGAAATTTATCCCAGGGATGCAAGGATGGTTCAATATCCACAAATCAATTAATGTGATATGCCACATTAACAAATTGAAGAATAAAAGTGATATGACCATCTCAATAAGAGAAAGCTTTTGACAAAATTCAGCATCTGTTTATGATAAAAAATTCTCAACAATATGGGTATAGAGGAAACATAACATAATAAAGGCCATATACAAGTCTGCAGGTAACATCCTACTTAATGGTGAAAAGCTGAAAACATTTCCTCTAAGATCAGGAATAGGACAAGGATGCCCACTCTTGCCACTTTTATCCAACATAGTATTGGAAATCCTAGTCACCACAATCAGACAAGGAAAATAAATAAAAGGAATCCAGATTGGAAAGGAAGAAGTAAAACTGTCACTGTTTGCAGATGGCATGATAACATACATAGAAAATCCTAAAGGTGCCACCAAAAAACCTACTAGAACTTATTGATGAATTTGGTAAAGTTTTAGGATACAAAATGAATGTATAGAAATCTGTTGCATTTCTATACACTAACAATGAACTATCAAAAGGAGAGAGATTCTCTTTTAACTTTATTTGCTTTTAACTTTCCCTTTTAACTTTGTTTATATCTTCAGTTTGCAGATATCAAATGTTCTGCCTTTTGTAGTCATTTTATATTATACTATGGAATGTTTCCTTAGACTATTTTATGTAGACTTGTATTTTAAAAGACAACAGTGACTAATAAGACATGGATCAAGTATTATAAAGGGCCATAATTTAAACCTAATCTGACTAAAAATAAAAGAAAATAAATCACATATCAGTGAAATTTAATGTTCACACACTCCCTGAGCCTAATAAGACTTTAAAAGTGAGAACTGAAAAACTAAATATAGAAAATCAAAGTAAATTTTATGAATGTTTAGAAACAAAGATTATAAAAAATAAACTTTTAGTCAAGTGAAGATTGAAGATAAAATATCAATTATTTCCCCATATGGAAGCAGTTGAATTTTTAGGTACAATTAATTAAATGTGACATTTTATCATAAGTCCATTCTAAATTTTATATTCCAAAGGAAGGATAAAATTGAGCTAAATGTGGAGAAAGGTGTAGTATCACATAGTAGTTATGTTATAGTAATTATAATATATAAAATTATAGAATATTCAATATTTCATTTGAAGAAATATGTATGTACCATTAATAGTATAATGAAAAATTATACAATGTAGTCTAGTAACTCATTTAAAGCTAAGCACAAAGGCATACCACAGAGTTTTAAAACCAAAGATCTTTGTTATTTAACTATAGAGTTTGAAACTCAAAATGAAACATTCTGCAGATTTCATATCTTCTGCATTTTCATGTTTACTGACAAACATAAAAACTTTCGTCTTCCAAAATTCTAAGTTGTAGAGGTGATTTGGTTGAATACAGTATCTTTAACTTGGTTTTGTTGAAAACAAATAGATTTTTACAACAATAATAAAAATATGTGCATGGGAAGTATGTTTCAAGCACAGAATGCTAAGATATTTGACTGTCTCCTTGAATTCTCCTTTTTTTCCATGCTTTAAAATAGCAACATTGAATTTAATTCCATAACTTGATATCATAAAATTAATACATGCTCTTTTAGCAATACAAAAGACTTAGAAAGTTCTGAAGAAAAATCTGTCAGTTGTTTTTCTCATCCTTCTTCCAACACACCCACACTCTATCTCCAAATCTGCCTTATTATGCAGTCACTGTTATTCTGGTTTATATAATTCTATACATTTCTTTTAGTATACAAACATCTACAAACATTTATGTACACAATATTTAATTGATATCATATACTTATTTTCAAGCAATAATATGTTATACTCAATTAGAAATAAACACCTATTGCCATGGCAGTAGTTATAATGAAAGTCTGTATTTTTAATTCAAAGAACACATTTTCCCAGTTGCACTCCCAATAATTCCTTGTAAACAGTCAGGAAGAATACTTACAATTTATTACTTCTGCATAAATGACTGCTTCTGTTAGAGAACAGAAAAAATAATTTGCTGAAATAATAGGTATGCTGGTGCATTGAAGAAACTTTTAGGCCAAAACTTAAAATCACAAAGGCAGAAAATAGAAAAATTAAAGCTTAGCCACAATGGTTATCAACATTACATGTTTTTACTTGAAGGCGTTGAATTGCTGAGCAATTGCGTATGCAGTTCTTCCAAATTCAAAGTAACTACATAAAGAAGAATCTACACAAAGAATAGGAATTTCTTTTTAAAAAAGTACATGATATGTGCTTTAGATTGTAAAGAGTAAAATGTTTATAAAGTTTGTAGATATTAAGACACATTTTTTCATGTAGCAAGTACATGGGAAAATAATATAATTTCCAGTATTTCCTATTATTTCATTTAATGTTTTAAGATTTCATAATAATAACCATGAAGAATAGGGGGATCTATTTAACATTTAAATATTTGGAAATGAATAAACATTTAAAAATTGTTTAGGATATGTATATACATAGAGACTTAAAAAATAATTACATTGAAAAATTTATCACCCTCCCTAAATGAATACCTTCTTTGGAGTAATACAAATGGCTAATGATAAAAAATAGTGTTTTCCTGGTTCTATAACTCTAAATTGACTTAAGAAATAACTTTGAGAATTCTTATCCCAAAATAGTCTTTATGTTTTCATAAATCTTTAGGAAGCTTCCTTTTAGAAAGGGAGTATGCATGGAAATTATAAAAGTAAACAAACAAACATGCATTCATAAATAACTAAATAACAAGTATCATTTAAGAAGTACTATGTGCCAAATATTGAGGAATATAAAGGGTGATGTGGGGGACAGGGAAAAGAGTCTAAGCTCGGGAAGCTTAAACAGACAATGTTAGGTGATGTAGATGGAAATGAACAAAGTATTCAAGGGCTTTGAAAGTCCTACTTTTGATAAAATCCTCAATCTAATGCAGTGTTATCGTTAATATCACACATCACTGGGGGATGTTACACACATAATTCTTTGTAGACCTTTCAGAACTCTTTTTTTGGAAGTCATTTTAAGGAAGAGGTCACGACCCAAGAACGTGATACATCAGTCTCTCACTGCTACAGAAACATTGGGCAGTGTATATACATCAACAAAAACAAATGTTTGACATAAATTTGCCTTTATTTTCCAATTCTCCATATTCAGCATCTTCCCTACTCAATCAATTGGTGGTTTCTCTTTCTAATAAACTCACTTTTGATAAGATGTGAAAGATGATGTATGTCACCCATCCCAGGGACATTTTTTTTTTTAAATCAGAAAACCTTAATAGTAATGATCGTTCCAAACAATTTAAATTTCTGAACGAAAGGAGTTATTCAGTTTCTCTCTGCTCAAATTTCTACAAGTTTCTATATTATAAACTTTCTCGACCAAATTTTGAAGTAAAGTAACTTAGTCATTCCTACCAAACAAGCTTAACTAATGCATAAATAAATCACTAAAGGTAGATTTCAATCTGTTGTGTAGTTTAAAAAAATATGTAGAGAAAGGACTCTTTACAGAATCCCTCAAATAAAGTCTGTGAAAGGCTGGCTATTCTCAAACTGATAGGGTCAGTCCATCTTGTTTTCTTTTGAGGGATCGGTTATAAAAAAAGGGCATTGTAGTTGAACCAATGAACTCAAACTGGTTTCATAGAGTAACCACAGTTCAAATCTATAAAAAAGTAGCTGAAGCAGAATGGGGAAAAAAATAATGACAGGTCTTATTACTGAATTTGTTCATGGAATGAAGTGGTTCACATTATTTTCCTGTTTATATAAGATAATGATTACACTGGGACAGGGTGTAGGTGGGCTTAGAGAGGAACGGTATTAAGATGTCTCATTAACTCTATGTATGGTTTGATTAAGGAAAATAAAATATAAATCACTTTCCTTCATTACACAACATATTCCTAGGGAAAAAAATGTTATGTTGGAGCAACAGAGAGCTTATGTCTTAGCAAAGAAGAATAATCAAATTAAATATTTACAACTCCACCTTCTAGTTTTCATAAATAGGAAAAGATATGTCATAGTTATGACTGATTTTATTTTCAGAGCAGCTTCACTTTTCTGAAGTTTTTAAGTTAGGCATATAATTAACATTTTATATCAGCCATATCGCTGTACTTATATGGCTCACTAGGATAGATACAGGGAAAGAAAAATAGATTAATGAGTACATAGAGTGATTCTAGTATTCACTGAGGTTTCAACACGTGCTAGCCCTGTGGCGGGCACTTCAGAAGGTGTGTGGCATGTAGGCAGGACAAAAAAATGATTAAAATGAAATTTCTGCTATCAGAGAACTTTTGGTTTAATTCCAGTAATAGATGCATCCAAATATGCAGGCAATTGAAGTACAGAGGAGGCCAAGATGACATAGTGTAATGCCAATAACAGAGCTGAACAACCGCCTGGGTTCAGGTTGGAACAGTAGCTTTAGCGTATGTGCCACTTTATATTTACTCCCTGAAATGTAGTTTGTGTCAATAAGTTTTACATAAACTTGAAATAGGACTATACAAGTATTAAAGGTCATAAGAAGTAATGAATAGTAGCAGTAGTAGTAATAATAAAAGCAATTCTGTATGACACTTGCAATGAGATAGGCTTTGTTCTAAGTAGTTGTCATATATTAACTCATTTAGTCCTACACTATGGGATGATCACTATTATATACCCTTCCTGCATATGAAGGGACTGAGATAGAAAGGAACAACAACAGAAAATCGTTGTGCAGGATTGCAATCCTGAGATTTAAGCACAAGCAGTAGGACTTCAGTGTCTATAATACCATCAACCACCATTCTAAACCTCCGCTTAGTAAGATGATTGAGGCAGCTACATTTAATAGTCAAACACCTTGAGTAAGCACATCTAAATACCCTTAAATATATTATTTTATAATTATGATTTACACTAACTAGTTAATGGTAGATCAAATATTGTCCTGTTTTAAAGCCCATCCATTTTGTGTCCATATAACTCCTGGGCTACATGAACTTTGTTACTTTTTCTCAGTTTCTTGCATATGGTTCCATTCTTCAATCATTTATTGAGGATTCACAACATTAAAAGTGCCATGTTTTATACTGGTGAGCAAGGCAGGCAGTCCCTGCCCTCAAGGAGTTAACAGTCCAGGAAAAAGCAATAAGAAAATAAAAGTACTTAGAAGCCGATTTGCCAAATGCAATGACAGGAGTATACATGGTGGTTATCCCACCCAGCATGATTTATTTAGTGCTTGGCTTAGTGTAAAGGAATATTAGTGCTTGAGTTTTTCCAAAAAAGGCAATGTATGAGCTAAGATTTGAATGCTTATAGCATTTAAGTGGATATAGAGTAGGTGGTATAAGGAAAAATAGGTAGCAAGAAAGACCAGAAGGAAGAGGGCCATGAGAATTTAAAATCTTAGAAATAAGAGACAGCACGATGTATTCAAGAAATTCTGAGACTGAGAAAGTACACAGTAAGCCTCAAAGATATTCTTGTGGTATAACATAAGGAAATCCTTGGAAAAGGATGGAGGCCCAATAAAAAGGACACAAGAGCCAACTTGAAAGGAATCCCACTGGCCAAATCTGAGACAATTTTGACAAGCGAATACATAATGTTAGTAAAGGATTGTAACTATAGAATAAAATAAGATTCCATGACTCAATATTGATATATATTAATGAATAAATAAGCAGAGACGGGAAAACTCTTCCTCAAAGTATAATTTCAAATAATAAATGTAGAATGCATGATGGAATTAGAAAAATCACTATTCAGAAAGTGCCACAACAATACTGGTTTCAGGCAAGATTCATCAATGGATGTTACATTTAATGAGCAAAAATATTATAACAAGATATTTATATATTCTCAGAGTATATCCCCGTAAGTTATTTATTAATTCAAAGAGAAAATAGAGAAGCCTGACAGCACCTGAGTGCAGTGAGCAGTGTGTACATCACCTGCAATGGGACAAATCAATGTTATATGCCTCTTGATATGGTGCACCTTGAGGGATACAGTATCACTTCTGTGCTCTATCCGCCAAAAATCCATAATCTGTATCAAATCAACATGAAACATCAGACAGATCCAAAATGAGGGACACTGTACAAGATGGTCTGTACTCTTTAAAGTATCAACATCATGAAGGATACTTAAGGAACCGTTCCAGATGAAAGAAGAATAAAGAGAGATGAAAACTATGTATCAAATGTGATTTTTTTCTAAAATTGTTTCAAAATAGTAGTAGCTATTGTTTACAGTGAGCATCAGCTCTCTGCTTAAACTTAATGCCTTTAAGGTCACTTGCAATGCCAAAATTTTATGTTATTTCCCGTTAAAGGAAAATGAAGTATTTCTTACATGTTAAAGTTTTGTAATTTCTTATTTCACTTTTGCTGCCTATTTTTCCCCATCATTGCTTTATGAATCAAAAAGTATAAAGTATTTAATGGTGTTTATAATAAAAGAGAATGTAATAAATTACATATTTCACATATATACATTCTACATATTTTACACATATACTGCATGCATAATTATATGTATTATATATACATGTGTCCAAAATTATTATACACACACACACACACATTTGTCAGCCAAGGGAGAAGTGAGAAATCTAAAAGGATGCCTAATATAGGGAATATATAGTTAGTGACTGGAGGAAAATTGTGGACATACAACAATAGTAGCTGATTGATTTTGAAAAGAGAGTTTAGTAAAAAAAAAAAAAAAATGGGAGTAAATAATGAAAGGGTTTTTTGACTTGCATCATTAATGAGCCATAGTTCCATTGTTAAAGCAAAACATCTTAGAGACCCACAGTTTGGTTTCCTGTGATTATTTGAGCAGGGAAATAACCTCCTTTGAAAATCAGTACTCATATTACTCTTCCCCTTTAATAAAACAGTATATTAGAATAGGAATGCTAGAATTTGTATGGTAAGTATTAAACTGCAACTTAATATGTAGTAAAAGCAAGTCCAGGAAAATAAGAATGTACAGGCTTATAGATGGCTAACCTCTCTGTAGCAACAGAAGAGTCTATCAAAGATGTTTCATCTTATGTATGCCATGGGTGCTACTTTTCCAAACCAACTGTATGTTTTGAGGATTTAAGAATATAACATCAATTAGAAAAAAAAGGAAGAGATGTAGAATTTTTTCCTAAAACATATACATTGTTTTAAATGCCCACATTTCTCTGTGGTACCACATCTAAGTTGCTAACTCCAATTTTCATCTCACCTTGGATTATGTATGAAAAGCAACATTTTAAAAAAATGAACTGAATCATTGTAATTGAGTGTGTGTGTGTGTGTGTGTGTGTGTGCTCATGCATATATCATGCATATGTGCTGAATATCTTTGATTCAGGATAAGATAAAATAATTTATAGCAGAGAATAACTTTTTGCAACTTAATGTCAATCTGCTCATATTTGGCTATGATCTTGAAAGACACAATAACTCAGGCAATGCCCAAGACAAAGGTGGATAGATAATAGATACAGACATTGATCTATTCTTTCACATTCAAGTAATTTATCCAAACTTTATATGGTTTTGAAAATTGTAAATATATAATATGCTTTATTACACAAAGGATGTCATCTAAAATTTTAAGTAATAAGTTATGTAATGATTACTGTATATGAAAATCTACTGAGGAAGACACTATGCCCTGCCCTCAGGGAAAAAGAAAAATTATATTCCCTAACTTCAATTGCTTCCATTCTAGTGGAATGAAGACGTACTAGACTAGTATAAGCACACAGCCCTCACCTTTAACTGAACTATGATATTGAGTACTGATTTACCCATCTATTGTCTAATAGAAGTCAGAGTTTGCATCTTGTAGGTGAAGGTTATATATAAGGTAAGGTAGGATAAGTGGATGCAGGAGAAGAAAACCTATGGGGAATGTGAGAATTGCTGATGTAGAAGTTTCAACAGAAAATTTCACAGCGTATCTTGGATACAACATTCAAATGGTTCATTTGCTTTGTCTTAGATCTCATCTGACAATGGCCTTATCCCTACTCTACTATTTACTAATGGGGTTTGGAGGGCAAATCACTTAACCTCTCAACCACCGTTTTCACATCAGTGAATTTGGGATAAGAATGGTTTCAATCTCATAAGGTTGTAGTGTGGAGTTAAGGAGATAATATTTAACACACAATACAGAAAATGTACTGAGAAGGATACTGCACATAATACATTTTGTGTCTTGTCTCACCTAACACATACACAATAAATGTATACGTGCATTGCGTACGAACACACACACACACACACACACACACACACACACACACAAACACACACCAAGTTGCTTTCAGGTCCCTAAACTTATAAAATAATGCTTAATAATTATTTTTATCTCTGTTAATGCACATCACTTAAAACATATCACTTACCAGCCATATTCATATCTCTGTAAGTGGGTAGAAATGATCAAATGAAGGGAATAGTTTTGCCTGATAGGGAGAGTGGGGGAGGGAAACCTTTGATTTTCTTTTGGATTTCAGACTAAAAGAAAACACTAATTATAGGGTTGCAAAAAATAAAAACATTGTGTGAATAGGCATTATCTTTAATGAATTAATTGCTTGAACAGTGAGGACAGTATCCAGCTTTGATGCATTGGCAAATGGTTTGAATGAGCACTGAGAAAACTAAATGGGAGGCAACCCGAAAAGAATACAGGAACTTGAAGCCACAAACACCTGTTAACTACTCTGAGCAACTTCAATGCTGTTTATGTCATTTGGTTTGGCACCCTTTGAATACATGGCATCGAAACTGTTTCCTGCCAAACGATCTAGTTAAATGAGTGTACTGTGTTTTCTTTCCCAATTAAAAACGAAGGGTTGGTGGCATTTTTATATCTTTATGGAGCACTTCCTTTTTTATCTAAATACCTAAAATTGAATTCTGTTTTTCTCTCATCAAAAAAACTGTAATCACAGTATCTTAGGCCAACACCTTTTCTTCCTTTTCTCCTCTGACCACCTGCCTGACCTATTTTCTTATTATTGACTATTTGTTATTCAGTTAAGGAAGATTGTTAGCAGTGCAGCCCAGAAACACTTGGTTGTATTTAAAACAAAAGCCTACTGTTGAATTCAATGTCAGAGCTGAGGTTTATAGCATTGAAGAATTGCCTTGATAAATGGCCCTGACATTACAGTTTCCACGACTCCACCTTCAATGTCATCACAACAGAGCGTAAGTGTTAAAGTATGGCCATCGCTACCTCCCCAAAACATATTAACTTGATGCTTACTCTATCTCTGGATCCCATAGGCACAATAAATGGAGAAAATAACACATTTACAAACTGATAAAATCCAGCAAAGCTAATAAAATCAGACACTTTATAGCTCGGCTAATCGTGTCCTCTGAAGGACATCAAATAACACGTCATGTACTGCTCAGGGGAAAATCAAATTAGGTGCAGCAATGTCCCTTCAGAACTAATGCATTTGAATAGACAGGAGCTATTGTAGCTCATCAACTTGTATTGTAGGCGCTTTATCATTAATACAGTGTTTATGTTAAGTAGGCATTATGCAGTTTTTGTATGAAAAGGAGGAAAAGTTTTCCTTAAACTGTTTGCATTCTGAATCTTTTTAGTTTTTTCTGCCTTGATTTTATCTTTAATAAATGTGAGTGTCACAATGTGGTATGCATCCCTGCAAATAGTGCTCAAAAATCACTTAGCTCTTTGAGAACTGGCCAAGTTACTCAGCTTCCAGAGACATGGTGCCTTCCATTTACCCCTCTTCCTATCCCCAGCTCTAAATGATCACTATATCATTGGCTTAGGAAAACATAAAGGAATGTTTGTAACACATAGAACCAAGTATCTTGCCCCAGAATGTTTAGCTCTGTCTTAAACCAAAGTCTATACAGGCAAAGAGTCTATATTCTTTATTCTCTAAATTCTTGAGTTCAGAATTAATATTCTTTTAGCTGTGTGCCACCTCTCTTCCATCAAAGCTTTAAATTACATATGAAAAATCGAAATGCCTATTTACAAGGAAGACAGTTAAGAACTCCCAATACTAGGAGTTACTCCTGGAAAGAGGTCGTTAGAGTTTAGGAAGAAGATCTGGGAGTAAAGGTCTTAGAGACAACAAATCGAAATTCTAAGGTAGGAGTCAGCATTCTATGGCTTCTGAACCAAATCTCTCCTGCTTGCTATTGTAAATAAACTTCTATAGGACACAGCCACAGTTAATTTGTTTTTTTTTTAACATGTTGTCTGCGGCTGCTCTCACATAGTTGTAATTGAGACCATGTGGCCTGCAAAGCCCAAAATATTTATTATCTGACCTCTTAGAGAAAACAATTTACTGACCTCGACTTTAAAGGCATAGCTTTATAGATGTTGTTAAAGAAAAAGGGTGAAAGAAAATTAAGAATAAGTTCCCTAGTGATAATAAGGCCCATATATTTAAGTGAAATTAAATAAAATCTTTGTCACAAAAAGTCCAGGAACCAGTGAGTCCATACTGATTTAGATAATTTGATAAATGAGTGGAGAGAATAGACAAGTCTCCTGTGCAGAAGAATTCCAAATGGTTTATATACATACTTTGCCCTTAAGGAGGCAGGACATTTACTTCCCATTCCTTTGATGTGAGTTGTTTATAGCGACTTCCTTCCAAAGAATACAGTATATAAAGAAGGGGGGAAAAAAAGAGCAACTTTACAGTAGGAGACCTGACAACACTACTTCATTCATGTGATGAAGGTCAATATCATTGGTGCTAAGTCATGTTGCTAGTATGTACCCTTGATATAATGTAATGAAAGTGACATTTTATCTCTGTGATTTTCTCTCAAAAACACATAACCCCAGGATAATTGTGAGAAAAACACCAGACAAATCCCAGTTGTGGGATATTCTACAAAATACCTGACTAATACCCCTCAGAACTGTCAAGGGTCTTAAAAACAAGGAAAGTCTGAGAAACTCTCACAGTCATGAAGAATCTAAGGAGACATGACAACTAAATACAATGTGGTGTCCTGGTTGAGATCCTGGACCAGAGAAAGGATGAGCATAGAAATTAGAAAATCTGAATAAAGTTTGGACTTTATTAAATGTATCAGTATTGGTTCATTAATTGTAACACATAGTCCATGTAAGATGCTAATAAGAGGGGAAACTGGGTGTGGCATAAAAGGGAGCTCCATTTACTATCTTTATAATTTTTTCTGTAAATCTAAATGTTGCTAAAATTTAAAAAGTCTATTTTTTAAATGGGGACTATGATAATATTTGATCATTTTCCATCTCTAGATCTTTTCTATGGTTTTAAACCCAGTAAATATATAAGGAAGATTTTGAAGAAAGCACAAATCAAGGGATTACACAAAACCTCAATCAGTGTATATGAAACTCCTTCATAAAAATGCTTAACTACTGTAAGCACTGTAAACAAAAATTAATTTTATGTAGAGTACTGCAGACCTGGATCCCAAAATAAATTTTAGTTTCTGTAGTATTGATACTATTCTGATATGTTCACCATACTAAAAAAGCTGCTGACAAGTTTCAGTGACTTGGCCAACTCCTCATAATTATTTTCTAAGCAGCAATCACTCTTGAGGACCTATATCTTACTAAAGGATAGAGAGGGAAGTAACTGAATCTTTCCATTCACTTTATTTCCCTTCCCCTCTCTTCCCTGCACTTCTGTTTAGTGTCATCCTCTTCTCTTATCAGCACTAGAGAATTGTGACCCTAGTAGTACTGGAACCAACAGTAGCCCCAGAGGGATAAAGTTATACTTGTATGCCATGGTATAATGTTCTCTTTAGGAAGTCAGAAGAACATTGGAATCATTGGAAATACATATGCCAAGAGTACAAAATTTATTTATTAAAGTACATTGCTATGCTCATTCTGAGTCATCAAAAAGAATACAGGAAGAAGTTGATTTGTTCTTTTACACTTGTGTGTTGCTTTTAAGTTTGCAAAACTTATTCATGTTCGTATTTCTGGCAGCCTGTTCATTAGAAGTGCACAGCCAATGTAGATCAGGCCTCAAATTGTTCATCTGTCATTTTTTTCTAGTCATATGATCTTTTGAAAGTTACCTGAACAATTATTTCTGTTTTCTCACCTTCAAAATAGGTCTAAAGATCTTAATGATATCACCAACAATCTTCAAACATCATGATATAATGAATGTATACTTTCTGATACCTATCAATAGATGATAGCTGTAATCAATGATAATAACAATATTATAGCTGTTATTTTTCATTCCTTGCATAGCCAATTGTAATTCAAAAATATTAAATGACTATCTTACAACGAGCAAATGGGACTATAGAGGATGAGCTATTGCCTTTGGCATATAATTCATGCAATTACTTATACAAGAAATATTTATTTATGACCTATTTATTATCAGCAGGTCCTAAAGCCTAGATTCAAGTAAGAAGAGAGGAAACTATAATAGGAATGATAAAATATATAGAAAATAGGTGGTAGTTTAGAAAGTGGTATGTATAAGAAGAGGAACAAAGATGATGGGAGGCAGAGAAAAAATATTTTGGCATCAGAGTTGTGAATAAACTGAGGTGTCTCAACAAAAATAAAGACATACATGACCAATATAAAGAATATAGAACTATTTTTATTAAAGTTCTTGTATCTTTCATATTGATTTCTTAGTATTTAAAACATTTCCTTACTGTAACTACCCTCCTAATATAGTATAGACAGAAAGCACTGTCTATATACTTTACAATTTCAGAGATGAAGTACAGGAAATGGATTGGTCATTAGAATGCATCTCTGTGCTGGTAGAGACATAGTTGTATTCTTTATTTTTTTTCCTAGAAATTACACCTTTTATTTCAAGTAATAGACAACCTTCTTTGAATAATTTTGTTTTTATGCTCTGAAACATTTTTCTGGCCTAACCTTGTCTAGTTGCTATATGGTAACATCTAAGTTATTCAAAAACAAGAGTTGAATATTCAAAGGTAGTTGACCATTGGAGGGAAAAGGAGAGGAGAAAAATAGCAAGCAGCCCTTAGATATATTTTAAAAATATGTTGTACGTGAAAAGAAGCATACGAATTAATTTGTAGAAGCTGGTTTCAGTAGCTCTGGAAAGCTGTCAGATCTAGACCTATTAGCAAAAAAAAAAAAAAAAAAATTAAAAACAAATAAAAAGTTTAAATATTGCATCATTCAATCAATCAGCCATCATGGGTTATGTTACTAAAGATTTTGGTCTACCAGTAACCACCAATTTGGAGTGTCACTATTTTTAGCACGTGCATAAGTAGTCTAAGCAAGAATGTTGTCTAGAAAAGGAAATATTGATGCACTAACATCACAGATTTGTAATAATCTCCTGTCCCTGGAAACATTATCCCCAATTCCTTACCATAGATTACAGGAAAAATATAGAAATTTGAATCCAGGGTATAGGAAAGTTTAGATACCTCAAGAGGAGATTCTTGGAATGATCATATTTCCCTCAAATAAATGGAATTTTCACCACTCCACTATAAGGTCCATTATTTTCATTTAAGTCTACTGTAAATCAGAGGGAAAAGAATCCATATAATCTAAAGAATTATTAATACTAATGTCTTCTTACATATCCTGCTGAGATGAATTAGGTTTATTTTTCGCACAAACATGTTAAGACTGTTACTTCTTGCCTTGTAACTAAGGTTCGTTGTCAGCTCATTTCTCCTTACCAACTCAGTGGACATTGCTTGAGATTAAAATCAAGTCAATTAATCAGGATCTTCAGCTGGTTACAGAGAATGGGGGTTTCCTGCTTGCCAGAACACCTGCGCTTGTGAAATGGCCTTGGAGCTTAATTGTTTCCAGGTGCAGCGCATGCTTATTCTGGGCTAACCCAGAATCGTGGATTTCTGCTGCCAGAGGACACACTCTGGAAGCTGGAGTTAACTAGTAAGAGAAATAACCCTCAGTTAGGAGAGGTATACGTGCTGCTAATCATTAAAATGGAAATTTGCCGAATGTTCTTTGATGTTCAATTAAGGAACAATCTTTTCTTTTTTAACTAACAGACCCTATTCTTCCAAACTTGAGATACATTTACATAAGGTGGTGATAATTTTGTGAAGTTCACTCTATAAATATTCCCTCTACGTTTCAGGAACTTGAAATACAGCAGTGAGCAAAACAAAGATCCTTCATAGAGGTTATATTCTACTGCTAGACGTTTATTTTTTCTTTATTTCTCTCCCTTCCTTTCTCTCTCTCACTCTCACTCTCTTTTTCCCCCTATTTTGGAACAACCTTAAGTTGGACAAATATCTCTTTCAGAGTCTAGACTACATGAAATAATCACACTAGCTTTATGTCAGCTTTGGAGCTTGGAAATGAGTGGATAGTAAGTTTGGTCTTGCTCTGCAGTTTAACTTATTTTCAGTTCAGGGTATCAGAGAATAAGACACCCTACTTTGGAACCTGGTTTCCCTCATATTTTTTTATCTGATTTTGTCAGAAATAATGCTCAGACTGTGTTTTACTAGCCATCTTATATTTATTTCCCAATTGGTTTGGACATTGGAAGGAGAATGTGTCATCATTAACTACTCTAGTCCTCTCTGGTCACACTCCACTTCTTTTTCTGGAAAATGGTGGCCAAATTATATTTACATTTTAAAGGGTTAGTATTTATACTTTCTCCAGTGAAAACTGTGTGGTTCCTACCTCAAAGCAATAGATTTACCAACAGAATCTTTGGAGAAATTTTGAGTTCAGACTCCTTTATTTCATTTTTTTCCTGAGGGTTTCATTTTTTTTCATTTTTACCTACTTGAGGGTAGGTGAAACAAGGAGAAGGAAATATAGTTCTAGACAATCATGGAGTCCATGTGATCAGCATTCATGAGGAGGACTGCTGATAAAAGGTTCTGGTTCTCTGCTCATCTATTTTTTCTTTTTTATTTCTTGCTAGGTGAGTATGTGCCTCCTAGCTTGTTTATAGCTAACAAAAGATCAGAAAACTGGAAGTAAATCTTATCTCTGATTAAGCCAGAAACAGAAACATCCTAGGATTACTTCCCTGTTGGTTAAAGATCTTCCCTTATGCTATAAGTGTTCCTCCATTCTAGCAAGTTCTGTGTGAATTAGGATATGAGAAAGGATGGCTGTGATGGCAAATTATATCTCACTGTGAGGCTAAAAACAAATTAGTCAATAACTATGTTGACGTGAATCTATGATTATCTCAACAACTCTCTTTTAAATTCCTCAAAAAAAATAGGTGTTGTTTTTATTATTTTTATTTTAAGTGCCATGCCAATGCTTACTGGTATGAGTTACCTTCAAAAGGCCATGGGACTGTTCCTTTCTCAGGTAGAGAAGTTTCTGTTATTTTTTAATGTATTTTTCTTCCTAGTGTATCTTATTTGTTTTGAGTGTTCACTGTATTTTCAATTCTGAAATATGTTAATGTTTAACTTAAACTGATTGTTCCTTAGAGATTTACTCAAGTCATTTAATACTATGTTATTTCTCTATACTGGCTCTCTCCAAATTGTGTTTCACAGAACACCAGTGTCTTGTGGGATATTAACTGCTATTACTCAAAAAAGGAACTAATGCTTTACCAGAAATGATGTCCATTCTGGGTTTTAATAGATAGCTGATATTTATTTCCCAACTGACTAGGTCTTTGGAATGACAACGGGTGACACAGACACTGTTGTTGTCTGTTTATTCAGTATCCATCATTCCTTCTATATTAAAAGAAATCTGAATTTCCACCAAATGTCTGCTCTCATGTCCCAAATGTGTCAAATATATTTCAAGGAGAGGCTTACCCCAGATTGGCCTAATGCGATTACAGTGGTCCCATTCTCATTGCTTAGTCATCCTTGTGTGATAAAATTCTGGCAGTGATGAATAAGGAGAAATGTATTCTTGCCTCTAAGACACAGAGGAAAAGATCTCTTTCCTTTGAACTTTGTCATATCTGAATATCATTTTTATAATTGTTGCAACTGTCTTTCAAATGTTTTCAAAATTTATGTATTAATATCAGTGGCTCTTTTAATAACTGTTACTACAAAGGGGTACAAAGGAGTAGAGTGGAAGAGTAAAGAAGATGGAAGAAAAATTTGGATACTGATGAGAAAGATCCAGTAGAGAGGAAAATTAATGGCACAGGAGAGAGTTGGGGAGGATTGCTGAAGTGATATTTTTGAACAGGTAAGAAGGGCTAAGAGATAGGGAACAAATAGATTTAGATAAGAGCACAGATAATCCATATATGTTGTCAGGCAGTAGGGAAGGAATTGTGGGTATGGATGCAGGTAGGTGAGAGTATATATAGTGGTGGGAGTCTTGAAAGCTTTCTTCTAATTGTTTCATTTTCTGAAGTATTTTTCATAACTTTTTCCAGGTCACATCACTCATAAAGGGAAGAAACAGAGATTTAAACTCTCAGGAGTCTGTTCATACGTTTTTCCTATAAACATTCTAGCACCTGAGAGTAGGCCAGTGTTAAAGACAATGTTGCCAAGGAAAGATTCAAAAATACCTCCTTTATTAACAGAACCTCAGTTATTTTGTGGTGCCATGTGAACAAATCTAGGCATTCTATCTTAACTGATCTAAAACAAATGTAACAATTCTCTTCCTCACTTTCCCAGCATCACGTGCAGATATGGGTGGTCCAATTCTGGACAATGAACAAGTTTGTTATGAATGTCTCTGGAAAAGTGTTTCTTTCCCAAGTAAAAGAGACCAATGTGGTTAACACTATCCCTGTCTCACATTTTCGCCCTATATCTTCATTGAACACTCATGATGGCTGGAGCTACAGCAGCCATCTTGCCATTATTAGAAAAGAAAAGAAAAAAAGCCCTCTACTTCAAGGTTGGTGGATTAGAAAGACAAAAGCCTAGTTTTCTAATAGCATCATAGGACAGATGAACTATTACTTGAAGAAAAATAAATGGCAATTTCAGTTACTGTTATTTAGGAACTACTAATGTAATTCTAAATGGTATGGCCAGAATTCCATCATTATTTAACTTCTGGGAAAAAATGAAAAAGAATGTAAAACTGTAAGTTATGATAGAATTCTCAAAATATAGATATTAATTATGAAACACTGATCTCATGATTCTGCTGTGTTCTAAGAAATGCAAAATTAGTTGTAAATTTTTAATCAAGATAGAAATAAATCCTATCACTAAATGTTTAAGTAATGCTTGCCCCCTGGTCATTTAGAAATGTTATTCATTTCATGTACAGCTGATACAGTATATTTTTAAATTCTTAAACAAAATTAACTTTATATTTGGTTGAATTAGAAGAAATTAGACATCAAATTAGAAGTTTGAAAATTAAAACGTGTCTAAATGAAATTCATTTTTTTTAAATGGAAAATTTCCCTTAATACCACTTTACGGAATTACATAGGTCAATTATGTCAGGAAAAAGTATTTCCAAGCATATTTTGATACAAGATTTTATGGTATAAATTTGAAAAATAATTAAAAAGTTGCTGCTGGCAAAGTGAAAAGAAGAAAGATTCTGAGTACTTCCTAATTGAGTCGATCTGTTGAATTACCCAATTCAGAAGCTAAATTACTTATGATTTCTTATTATGCAAGATGATAAGTGGCCACATTGGTTAAATGACTTTGAGTTGAATTTGCTGTTACTTTTAGCCAAAGTGTCCTAACTGATAGAATATTCTAACAACTCTAGGAAACACTAGATTTAACAATATTAAAGAATCTTGTTTGTTTGGAGGGTTAGTTTTAGTTTGTTTTCTGTTTTTTGTTTACTGCACAACTTCACTAAGCCTTTAATATGCTAAGGTACATATTGAATTCCCTAAGCAAAGAGAGAGTAGGCAGTGTTTTGTAAATTTATTTGATCATAGAATTTGTTATCGTAGAAGCTCTTCTCCCCACAGGCACTCCCTAAAACACATATTAAATGGATCTAGCATTCACAGAATCAACATTTTAGCCCTGAAACACAAGAAAGGGAAAAAACCAAAGCATCTAAAAACGCAGGCATGAATTTAAAACTGGTCTTCCACTGATAGCTGTGCATCTTTAGACAAGCAACTTGACTTCTCTGAGGCTCTGTTTCTTTGTAAATTGGGGGGGAAATAATAGTACCTGTATAAGAGTACTGCTGGGAGAATTCACATGTTGAAATTTATTGAGTATCTAGAACATAGTGAGTACTCAATGATGACATTCACAGTGATAGCTTTATTAGTACTACCAGCAATGTTAATGGATATTATTAAAATGATGTTTTTACATTATTATATATTTCATTTATCTGTGCTGTCCCTGACCCTGAGGGGGCCAAAAAGTTACTCCTGTCATCTTTGGTGATTATTTTGCTCATGTATTATATTATAAATCTGAGACTTATTGAACCGATAGGCAGGATAGGAACAATTAACAAAGTTCAAATGCTACTTTTTTCTGAATTATCCAAGTGCTAACAGTGAGAAATTCCTTGGATCTTTAAATTGATAGAGAATGCCACTTGAGTTGTGGGATGATAGTTATTTGTCTAGCATTCAGTGCAGAACATGCTATTTTTTCTCGCCTAAATAAATGGAGATGTAGAGTCAATTTATTATTTTATTGGTAGGAATATAGGGCAGTTTCAGAGGATTCTGCTGGCTTTCCCTCACCATACTAACTCTTACTTCACAGGCCAAGGATTCCATTTGGGAGTTACCCCAACTTCCATGGATGTCCATCAAAATTTCCCTCACAGACTGGGAAAATGTCCACTGGGAAAGTTTGTAGACCCAGTGGATTCATTTTAAACCAGACCTTAGCCAAGCATGGCTTAGGACCTGCTCCCTGTATTTACCACTAGATCCCTTATGTCCCCATATGTGCTCCATTCCAACTGGGGAGGCATGATGATACTTCAGATCTTTGGGCATCAATATCAACTCAGCTGCCGTGCTCAGTAGTCCTCAGAATACATGAGCATTCACCTTTTTCTATTGCACAGTTACCTGAATAAATGGCCAGAGATAACTTTGGGAACTGACAAGGGAATTTTCATAGCATATACTTGCCATGGTGTTGCAGGGTCCACTCAATTTGTTCCAGATCTAAATATTGACTCAGATCTGGGAACTGAGCAATGTGTTGTCATATTTTATCCATACAATCACATTCAGCTTCCTATATTTCCATTTGTGCCTTTTTATTGTGGATATTGGGGAGCCCCATCATTGGCTATCCATCTATTTTTCCCCCGGCATTACCATGTTTATGTCTCCCTCAGAGTTCAGTGCTATTGACTACCCTTCCATCCTTGCCCTCCTGTCTTTACAGTAATTGCAGTCTCCTAGATTCTTAGGCTGAAGCACCACCACCTGCCCTTTATTATTTCTGTGTCCCATTGTTCCCATTCCCCCACTGAGACCAGCTCTGTTGTGGCTTAGTTCTGGACTGCAGAGGAGAGTGACCTCCAAATTTCTTATTGGTGCAAGTGCTCTTAGCAGCACAGTACTGATTTCTTCAGGTGAATGACATGTTCTCTGGGCTCTCCTGTGAAACATAATCCTGAGTCTTCTGGCCTTACCATCATATATCCTTTCCAGTATGCCCACCACCCCCGCCAAACCTTATTTCTTTTTCTATCTTCTCGAGGGAAAATTAAGTATTTCTATTTCACTTAGTATGGGCCATTCTTACTCCAGCTTCTAGAGTCATCCTAGCAGCAAGTTTGCCCCATCCCCTTAGGTCCTTGTTAAGTACTACATTTCATATCTTCAGAAAGTACCTCCAAATTAATAACATTTTAAATATTCAGTCTTACTCTCTGACCTCTTTGATGAAACACCCTCAAAATTCAATCTTATGGATACTCTCCAGGCTCCTACCTGTACTCGCTAGCTAACACGTGCATCATCTTCAGAATGTAATCTCTTTCCTTCCTATTAGACCCACCACATCCCCAGCTGAGAAATGTTGAGCCAGAATCAGCAGGATTAGATAACTAATAAGATATGCATATCTAGGAACAAATGAATGCCTCTTATTCATTGTTTTCTGCTTTCTTTCTATATGTAATGATGTTGACAAAGTTACTCATTGTTCTTTTTAATTGGTTTCATTTTTATACTCCAATTTTTTCTACCTTTCTAAAAGTGTAATTCACTTGTTTGTTAATGTTTGCTATAAACTGTCATGATATGGAAAAAAATTCTAATTTGAATTAATCCAGAAACATCAGTGTAAATGTTTTAAAAACTTTAACTATAGTATCTTTTAAGTGATGATGTATTACATGCTTTCCTAATTGTTCAAACATGATTGATTAAGAGGGAACCTGATTCTATTGACTACAGTCTGGAAGCTCTGTAGTCAAGTTGAGCTTAAATCCTGGTTATGTTGCTTATTAGTTCTGTGACTTAGGTATATTATAAAAGCCCTAACATAATTTCCACATCTACATAAAGGGAATATTTATGCTATCTATCTCATAGAGCTGATGTGATAATTTATAAACTAACTAATACATTAAAAACACTTAGCATAAGACTTGGCATAGAGTAAGTGCTCAACAAATAGTACCTACTGGAGGATTATGAGATGTCACATCTTTTCTTACTTATTCCCATTCCAGCATATATTTTACCATCAAATCGTAGCTCAAATTCTACCTTATTCATAAAATATTCACATATAATTATAGCTAAAATAATCTTATTTTGCTGAACTCTAGAGAGATTTTTCTGTACCTTGCTCATGTCTCTTGTATACTTACTTCTTATATTTTGATATTCATAGAGTATCTTGTATCCTAGAATATCATAGCCATCTTTGGAACAGGCATTCTGTTTTGGACATTATCCTCCCACCCCATCCCTATAGTATCTTGCATGTATCAGGTGTTCAAAATATATGCTCTAAAAGAGTTAAAATAAAGAACACTGAATCCTAAGTAATGTTGATTTTATCAACAATAAAACAGTTATAACTACTATCCACTCACCAAGTCTTACAATGACAAAGCAAGATATAAATTACAAATGTGATAAGTGAATTGGGGAAAAATTTAAAGCAAGTGTAGAAGTTAAGGTAGAATTATTATCATGTGCATTTGACTCAAGGTTTCAGATGCCTACTTTATTAGTGATTATGTAATGAGTTTCATAACTTTCAAGGACAAAGATGCAGTAAGATCATACTGTTGAATAATGCTAGTCAGCCCTCAAACACAAGTGTATAATCCATAGCAAACTCTTAAGCTTTTGAATGAATCAGGAAAAAGACAATTTTTACAGCTTCTTCCTTCTATCTTCCATCATCTCTTCTTCTTGCCTTTGTCTTATTTTAAAGCCTATGTGAATCAAAAGAAAAAAAAAGTGTGTTTTGTTCTCACCATGATGGACCCTTCATAAAGTTTTTAATTAGCCTCTCCTTCTATGTAGGACATTTATGTATATAAATTATATGATCCCTTACTTGTCTAACTTTAAGTGGATGATGTGAATGAGAGTGGCTTCATTACTCTTCCTCTTCTTCACATAGCTTAACATACGCATATTCATATTTAAGCACATATGCCTATACATTTTAATTTTACAGTAAGTCCCCTACATAAGAATGAGTTCCATTCCAAGAGCACATTCGTAAGTCCAATTTGTTCATAAGTCCAACAAAGTTAGCCTAGGTACCCAACTAACAGAATCGGCTATTTAGTACTGTACTGTAATAAGTTTATATACTTTTCACACAAATAATACATAAAAAACAAACACAAAAAATAAAGAAAAATCTTATAGTACCTTGAAAAGTACAGTAGTACAGTACAACAGCTGGCATACAGGGGCTGGCATCAAGTGAACAGGCTAAAAGAGTTACTGACTGGAGGAGGGGGAGGAGGTGGGAGATGGTAGAGTTGAAGGATCGTCAGCAGTAGGAAACAGAGGGCAAGCTGCAATTTCACTCACGCCTGACGTTGATGGCACAGGTTCTGGTTCCTTGCTGGATTCAATTCTATCTACCCTCTTGAAAAAATGATCCAGGGATGTCTGGGTAGTAGCTCTTTTTTTCTTGTCATAGATGACATGGTAGCACTGGATTGCATTCTGAACGGCTGCTGCAACCTTCATGTACCGTTCTACGTTCAGGTGCTGTGCCCCAAAAACTAACAGTGCCTCCTCAAATAAAGAAAATCCCCTCGCCATTTCCTGCATCATGAATCTCTTTGGTTCTTCAGTTACTTCTTCTTCCTCTTGTCTCTCTTCTTCCTCCCTCTGGGCCTCCAATTCCATCAGGTCTTCATTAGTAAGCTGCTTGTGTTGCACAGCAAGGAGTTCAGTGAAGTCGTCCTCTTGCGGATCTAGCTCCAGCTTCTCAGTGAGGGTCACTAAGTTGCTGAAGACCTCTTTGGACTCTTCATCCACCTTCTCAAATCCATGAAAATCGTGAGCAATCTGTGGGCAAAGTTTCTTCCAAACCCCATTCATGGTGACAGCTGTAACCGCATGCCAAGCAAAGTCAGTGTTTTTATGGCCTTGAAAATTGTCGCAAGGTTGTTCCTGATTCGTCACTCACCTTTGCTGTTGACGAAAAGTCTGATGTAAATAATATCTCTTGAAAGTCACTATAACTCCCTGGTCCATAGGTTGGATGAGCGACATAGTATTCGGTGGCAGATGCACTACTTTGACCTTGGGATGAAAGTCGTCCATGAATGGGGGTGGCCTGGAGCATTGTTGAGCAGCAAAAGAATGTTGAATGGGACATCCTTCTCCAAGCAATATTTCTCTACCTCCGGGATAAAGTGGTGGAAAAACCAGTCCGGGAAACTGGCCTATGTAACCCAGGCTTTGGGGTTACGCTTCCACACAACAGGAAGAGAGTCCTTGGCTATGTTTTTAAGGGCTCTTGGGTCCTCTGAATGATAAACTAAGAGAGGCTTCAGCTTCGTATCACTGGAAGCATTGCCACCAAACAACAGAGTTAGCCTATCCTTTGCTGCTTTAGAGCCTGGCATCAGCTTTTCCTCCTTACTGATGTAACTTCAGTCTGGCATCCTCTTCCAGTACAGTCCTGTCTCATCGACATTAAAAACCTGCTTGGATAAATAGG
The DNA here is from genome assembly GCF_965194805.1 of Balaenoptera borealis. Lineage (NCBI taxonomy): Eukaryota > Metazoa > Chordata > Mammalia > Artiodactyla > Balaenopteridae > Balaenoptera > Balaenoptera borealis. The sequence continues at coordinate 69,971,857 of NC_138866.1, read as the reverse complement.
CACCTCCATCAACAATTTCTCAAAGTGGTTCAGGAAATTCCTGGGCAGCTACCACATCTGCACTCACTGCCTCGCCACTTACTTTTACATTGTGAAGGTTGGCTCTAGCCTTGAACCTATGAAGCCACCATGGCTGGCATTAAAAGATGCGCCCTCTGATTCTTCACCATGTTTCTTCTTCAAGTCTTCATTAAGTTTTTTAGCTTTCTCTTGAATCAGCATTAAGCTGAGTGGGGACTCAGTGTTGAAGCTGATCCTGCATCCGCACACTGAGAAGTTTCTCCATCTCCTCCATCACTTTTCCACACTTCTTTGATATATTGTCCACATCATCAGCACAGCAGACTTCACATGTTTCATGATCTTGTCCTTGTACTTTTTTTTTTTAATTTATTTATTTTTATTTTTGGCTGCGTTGGGTCTTCGTTGCTGCATTCAGGCTTTCTCTAGTTGCAGTGAGTGGGGGCTACTCTTCATTGTGGTGCACGGGCTTCTCATTGCAGTGGCTTCTCTTGTTGTGGAGCACGGGCTCTAGGCGTGCGGGCTTCAGTAGTTGCAGCACTTGGGCTCAGTAGTTGTGACTCGCAAGCTCTAGAGCACAGGCTCAGTAGTTGTGGCGCACAGGCTTAGTTGCTCCGTGGCATGTGGGATCTTCCTGGACCAGGGCTCGAACCCGTGTCCCCTGCATTGACAGGTGGATTCTTAACCACTGTGCCACGTGGGAAGCCCGTCCTTGTACTTTTGAATCATGCTGATGGTTGAATAATTCGTGTTATAAGAATGAGCAAAGTCTACCATATTTTCGCCTCACTCACTCTCTCAATTATTTTCACTTTTGTTTCCATCATTATCACTTGGCACGTCTTAGCAGTACCAGCTACACCACCACTGGTTTTGCGCTTGCTTCCTGGCATCATGAGCTTGAAATACAGATACTGTACTACTGTACTCTATGCAGTACTGTACAGTAAAGTACACAAAAGCACAACCACTTGTAGAGGATGCATGCACCTGACAGTGCACACCAGACACGTGAACTGACTTACGTGACTGGACATGTGAACGCACATTCGCATCTTTGAAATTTCGCAACTTGAAGGTTCATATGTAGGGGACTTACTGTATATGAAAAAAGCTTAAGAATTATCATTTTAGACATTCCATGGATATTTGTTCTTTTCCAAAAACAACCAGTTCTCTTTTTGTATTTGCAAACTACTACAAAGTGGGAATGAGAAAATATTATTGACCCCACTTCCCACTCGTTTTTGAAGAATCAGAGAAAAGCTAACTTAATTGGTGTCATGGAGCAAAATATAGTGTACTCACATTAAAAATGAAATCAGTAAAAAAAAAAAAAAAAAATGAAATCAGTTAAGTACTACTATATCTACTCACACATACACACAAAGTATTGACAAAGATTCACTTTTTGAGGTATAGTATTTGGATCTATGTTTAATAATAACTCATAAGTCAACTGAAGTATAGTTTAGAGTTGGGCGTTCTTTTGGTTAGCAGTTAGTGTTTCCAAAATATATTTTCTTGAGTGTTTTCAACATTTCTGTTCTGACATTTCCAAGAACATTTTACCAAGTTTACCAATGATTTATTTCTAATTAGTTTGAAGTAATAGCGGGTTTTGTCCTGTTCCTTTATGGGAAAATACCTAGTTTCAGATAATTCAAAAAACTACTTAATCAGTGGGTGCAGGTTTTAAAAATATAAATCAGTATCTCCCTAATTTAATAGTTTACTTAATATATAGCTTCTATTTTATAAGAACAGGAATATATCATTTTTATATCCTCTAGAAAGTAAAGCATAATTGCTAAAATAATTAATACAAAGTTCAACTAAAAAGGTATTTTTAGATTATCGTTTAATGTCGTTGGTATACCTGTGATCAATAATAGTAAGCATGACTAGTGGTAAAAGAACAGAATAGAAAAACAGGCATTAAATGGCATGGATTCATAATACTGAGTCAGATGCTATGCATAGTTGAATTACAATAATTTGTCCTCTGATTATTTTTCTGCTATGTCAATCCTTTTCTAACAAGAAGTTAAAAATCCAGTTGACTATCCTAAGCAAATTCAGTACTTCCAGGTTACAGAATTAAGTTGCCATTATTACATTTAATGAATCCTCAGCATCATACCACTTTATTTCAAGACTTACTATAAAGCTATAGTAATTATGGCAGACTGGTATTGATGTAAGTGTTTACATTGAGATCAATCGAAAAGAATAGAAAGTTCACAAGTAAGCACATACATATGTGGTCAATTGATTTTTGACAGAAATGCCCATGTAATTGAATAAGGGAAGAATAGGTGTGTAGGTTTTGAGAAACCCAGGCCTGGTGGTCACTGCATGCTTACGTGACTGACTCAGTAAAGTCTTGAGTGAGCTTCCCTGTTCAGCAAAACCACAAAGTGTTGTCATATGGCGTTGTTGGGAGAATTAACAGATCCCCATGTGACTCCATTGGAAGGAGATAGCTAGAAGCTTGTGCCGTTTCTCCTGGACTTTACCCCATGTGCCTTTTCCCTTTGCTGATTTTAATCTGTACCCTTTCACTATCATAAATCATAACTATGAGTATAACAGCTTTTCTGAGTCTTGTGAGTTTTTTTTAGCAAATCATCCGGCCTGCTTGTGGCCTCGGGCATCTCTGACCCAATAGTTTTTTCATCAAATGGTACTAGAACTTCTGGATATGTATCTGGGATCAAAACCAAAAACTTAACCCTATCTCACACTGTAATCAAAATTCAATTTGGAATGGATCACAGACCTAAATATTTAAGCTAGATATAAATATATAAAACTGCAAACCTTCTAAGCAGAAGTGTTAATAGAAAATGTTTATTAACTTGGGATAGGCAGACACTCCTTTTAGAGGATGCAGAAAGCAAAAATCACAAAAGAAAAATTGATAAATTTTACATTATTAAAATATAGACAATCTTGAAAGGCATAGTTAAGAAAATGAAAATATAACCTACTAAGAGAAAATATTTGCAATACATACATAGACTGCTATGGAGTGAACTGTATCCCCCCCAAATTCATATCTTGAAGCCTTAACTCTCAATATGACTATATTTGGAGACAGGATCTATAAGGAGGTAGTTATGGTTAAATGAAGTCATAGCCTTTAGGCCTTGATCCAATAGGATTAGTATCTTTATAAGAAGAGACACAGAAAACTCACTCTTCCTCTCTCCACCATATGAAGACACAGCAAGAAGGCAGTTATCTGCAAGCCAGGAAGTGAGCTGTCACTAGGCATCCAATCAGCCAGTACCTTGACCTTAGACTTCCCAGCCTCCATAACTGTGAGGAAATAAAATTCTGTAGTGTAAACCACGCAGTCTGTGGTATTTTGTTGTAACAGCCTGAGGTGACTAATACTGATGACAGAGGATTTATATCCAGAATAAAGAACTGTAACAACTCAATAAGAAAAGGAACCCTGAAAAGGGGCAAAAAATTTGGACAGATACTTCATTAAAGACAAAACAATACAAAATAAACAAATGGCCAGCTAGAACGTGAAAAGATATTGAACATCATTAGTTAAGGAAATGCAAATTAATACTACAATGAGAGCGCTTCCCTGGTGGCGCAGTGGTTAAGAATCCGCCTGCCAGTGCAGGGGACACGGGTTCCAGCCCTGGTCTGGGAAGACCCCACATGCGGTGGAGCAACTAAGACCGCTGTGGAGCAACTAAGACCGTGCACCACAACTACTGAGCCTGTGCTCTAGAGCCTGTGAGCCACAACTACTGAGCCTGCATGCCTAGAGCCTGTGCCCCATAACAAGAGAAGCCACCGCAATGAGAAGCCCGCTCGCTGCAACTAGAGATAGCCCGCATGCAACAATGAAGACCCAGTGCAGCCAAAAATAAAATGAAAATAAAATAAATTAAAAAAAGAAAGGAAAAGAAAATCCTGGTTTCCCTAAGAAAAGGAATTTTACAATAAGATACCAATAAATAACCACTAGAAAGGCTTTAAAAATCTGAACAATACCAGGCGATGGGGAGACTGTATAACTTTAGCTTCAGTCATTGTGTGAATTTAAATAATATGGCCACTTTGGAAAATGTTTGGCAATTTCTTATAGAGTTTATTATATACTTACTCTATGACTTAGAAATTCCATTCCTAAAAATTTATTGAAGGAAGATAAAAACATGTGGACCGGAGAAACTTACATGTGAATGCTCATAGCAGCTTTACACATATGAGACAAAAACTAGAAATAATGTGAATTTGTACCAATAGGTGAACAGATAAAATATGCTATATAAATATGATATAATATAGTTAGCAATAAAAAGGAATAAACTACCAATGCATAAAAACTATGTGGATAAAACTCAGAAATATTATGAAGGGAGTAAAAATCAGGCACAAGCAGTATATATACAGTATGATTCCATTCACATCAAATTCTAGAAATGGAAAAGCTTATCATGGCAGAAAAAAAATCAGTGGTTTGTTGGTATAACAAGAGGGTGTGGGTGCTGATTGCAAAATAGCACAAATGAACTTTTGGTGATGGTAGAAATATTCTATATATTGATTTTGGTAGTATGTTCACTGTGTGTATATTTGTCATATTTCATTGAAGTTTATACTTAACTGGGTTATTATATTCTTTGTAAGTTATACCACAATACATTTAATTTTATAAAGAGAGAGTGTAATATGAAACATGTATGTGTTTGATTTGCATATGCAGCTATTGTCTCTGTTAACACACGAGAAAGTGCAAGTATTGGCTCCTTCTGTAGAGAGCAATGTTTTGGGAGGGTCATTTTATGTTGTACCTTGGTATGCCTTTTGAATTCTGAATTAAGTAAATGTCTTACCTATTTTTTTTAAATTACATATTTTGTTTATATCTTAGAACCTAGTACCATTCCTGGAACAAAGTAGGCACCCAGTAAATGTATATTTAATTAAAACTAAGGCTATGAACGGAGTCATAACTCATAGTTTACTATATACTGAACACATAGAGATAACTTTCAAAACATCTCAGAAAAAAATGATTTATTGGATAGTACTTCAAGCAAATAATATTTTAGGATAATAATGGAAGACAATTTTGCCAAGTATCATTTGTTCTTTCAGTATGCTACAAACTGATTCAAAGGGGTCAGAGGTGATGAATCTTAATACAATAAAAATGTTTAAAACTTTGGCATATCTTCTAGCTGAACAGAAGCTCTTGGAATCCATAAAACAGAGCATCCACTTAAGTCAAGGCATACATCAGATAGTGGTAAAGATAGATTCTTTTCATAGAAAATGGAAAACCAATATATAATTTATTGACTGCATTTCTGAGAGCTAGTGAATCCAATTCTTCTCTTAAGATACATCTTTTTATTTTATTTGCTGTTATTTTCATTTTCTTCTTTGATTACGGAGACATTTATTACATATCTACTATGTGTGAAGATACTTTTATATCAATACAAATTATCTTGTTCCTATAATTATAGGTGTTAGTAAATCAAATTACACTAGAAATTTAGTAGTCAGCCAGTTTTCATTTCTATTTCAAAATTATAATTTTAGAGAATGTATTTCAGTATTAGAAAGTTTACTTTTAAAACATAATTTTGAGACTATCGAGGAAGGTTGTTGATTCTGTTCTGTTATTCATTTGCTTCTTTTGAATTTGTGCTGCACCTGCAATATTGTGTGTTTTTTTTCCCCCCACTGTGTACTTTACAAGGGACACTAACAAGTTGGAATGTGTATAAAAAGAGAGCAACCTGTATAACTAGGGGATAGAAAGTTATGTCGCTGATAGTCAATTCTCTTAAAGATCACCAGAAAAAACCTGTGGTGTGGCAAAGCTGAATTTATTAGACTAACTCCAGAAAGGGTGAACCAACCTTGAGAATATCTTAACAGTGTCTCAAAATAGGAAAAGTTGGGTGGGGGGGACGTCTATAGTGTTTTAGGACATGGATTCAGTGATTTTAGGGTGGCGAACAGGTAGGATGGGCAGGGTTTCTGACAAGATATTTTGTCTCTGTAGGCAGGCTGTGGTGATGGTCTTCAAGAGGGCCTTGATCAGCAAAGTTTTGTCTTAATAAGCGAGCTATTTATTTTGGTTCACAGCCTTGCTTAGCCTAAGGAAGGGTAAATCTGTTTTGTCTCAGAATTGTTTAGCAAAGAGACAGAAAGGATATTGGTTTTAGTTCTCTGTGTCAGATGAATGACAGTTTAAAAACTGGGGTTGTTTAGTATAAATTTAAAAATAGAATTCCTAGCTTGGAGTAAAGAAAAATGATGATGATCATTAGTTTCTTAAATAAAAATCTGCTATAAAAATTCTGTAAGAGGTATTGTGCAATTGTAATAGTGGCCCTGAAGTAATAGTCCCAGTTCAGTTTCTTGGTGTCCTAAAGAAAAGAAGAAAGTCAAACATTGGGGAAGTGTAATAAATGTAAAAAGCACATGGAATTAGTTATGTAATTGTAAAAGTGTACTAATTGGGGGGTGTGTGTGTGTGTATAAATATAAAATTGCAATTTTTCAATCATTGTTTTTGTTTGTTTTACTTTCCCATAGAACTTGATATAGTATTAGATATTGACAACATTCAACATTTAACTGGTTTGTGGATTAGAATATTTTTGAAGAACTTTTGTGCTCTATAGGAAAAATAGCCATGGTATCTTTTTATATTGGAATGTTTGACACACTCTGTGACATGTCCTCGGTGAGGATCTAGTCCCCTTTGGTCTGTAAGAAAAAGCACTTAGATTCTGATCTCTGCTTTGGCAATTAATTCTAGCTGTGTAAACTGGAAGAAGTCATTAACATCTTTGACCTCAATGGCTCACTACTAAAATCATTCTAATAATATGAGAAAGAAATTGCATAGCATTTTTGAAACATTATCATAAACTAGAACACAATTTGCAGGTGAGCTAGTATCATCTTTTTTCTTTAAACTTAAAAGAAGTGAACCCTGGAGATGTCTCGCTTTTTTATGATCTCATATCTAACATTGCTTAGACTTCGACGTTCCATTGTTCATGGAGTATAGCCGATTCTTTGGCTTCTTTTGTTAATAAATGAAACTGTGTATTTAAAATCCAAATCTTGTGGAAGCTGGTGTACAAGGAAAGCATATCTCAAAAGTCTTTGTGTTTTTGTCCTTTCTTGTCCCCAACAAATGTAAGCCACTGAGTTAAATAACTGTTGAGTTTCCCAATTCCCCAAGTTGTTTCAATTTGCACAAAGGAAGAAATGTTTTCTATGGAGTAAGGCTATTAATTTAGAAGTAGAGCTTTTCTGGGCTAAATGGGGATGCACACTTAGTGTTGTAAATATTATTATCCTTGCTATTTTATTAAAATGATCTATTATAAAAAATCTTTGAGTTGTGTTCTAGCTAGATATTCCTTGACATGTAGATGTAGATATAGATATAGATATAGGTATAGAGATATAGAACTTTTCCACCTCTACATTTGTTATCTGAATAATTATTTTCCATAATAATAATAAAAAAGATTTATCTGTCTCATATATAGTAGTATCTTTAAGTTTCAGTTTTATGCAAAATTATGTACAGAGAAGTATTTACTTTCCTTCCTACTAAGTAGGAGAAGTGAGAGAAAATAGTGCTGAGAAACTATTAATTAAAAAAAAATTCATCTGCAGTTTTGAAATGCAATAAAAGAAGAGCTAAGCAAATGGACTCTGAAGTTAGGTTACCTGCATTTGATTCTCTTACTCCATGATGTGGGAGACGTTGGTCATTATTTAATTTATTTTAACTCAGTTCCCTTATATGTAAAATAAGGATAATAGTAATACCTAAGTGTTGTAGAAAGATTAAATGATACAATAGATATGGAACATCTCACAGTACCTAACATATGGTAGCCACTGAATAAATATTAAATATTATTATTTTTGGAGATCCTCTTTCCTTTTCTGCTTCAAATAGCTATGTATACCCAGAGATACACATGCGCATAGGGATACGTGCACAAATTTATCATCCATATTTAGCTTTTGACTTATGAAGCTCTAATTATGCAACCTAGATCTAATTTGGTAGTGGGAGGAAGATTTTTCCATAAACTTCATCAAATGCCTTTTTTCAAGGACTTATTTAGAGCTTTCATCTTGGAATTGCTTCCAGGAATGGGTTACAAATGCACAGGAGAAACAGCTAAATATTATAATCTAGAGAACTGATTCAGCATACCTTTCTGAAAAGCAGTACACTCTCTTAATGGTGAATTAAAATATTGGTTTAGATAGGAGCTTGCTGTCTGTGAATTTAGAAACCTGTGCTTAATATTCTCTCTAAGGAGAACTAACTTTAAATTTTCTGCTACTTCAGAGTTGTGGAGTGCTATACAGAAAGTGAATTAAAAGTTTTAAAATAAAAAGTAGATGGAAACAAGTAATTGTCCTGTACAAGAAGTTATCTGACTGGCATATTAAGTTTAGAAAATAAAAGGTCTGAATTCTGAAGTGGAGGAAATGTCGTTTTCAAATCAAATTAAATTTTGATTAAAAAGACATGTAAGTATAATATATACATTATCATTTTCATGTAATATACTTTGTTGAATAAATGAAATATTTAATTAGACGTAGAAGAATTTTAATACTCATGGACAAAAAATAGTTGCAAATCCTTTAATTTGTTTATATCAATCTTCAAAACTTTTTCTTTTTATTCTCTTTTCAGATTCAAGTTCTCCACACTTCTAATGTAAATTTCAATACACTATCTTCATAAAATAAATCAAGAGGCAAACTTTAAGGAAAAAACTAAATTTCACAAAATTTTCTTATTGTTATGCTATCCATTAACTTTTTAAAAAATAATTTGTACCTAAGTTTCTTGAATTGTTGACTTTATAATTCCTTTGTCACACATATTTGGAAAGTTCTTGACCCCACTTGAACCAAATCACAATAAGTCTATGAATAGAATTTTTACAAGCCATGCATTGTGGAGAGTTTGTCCTTGAAAGTATGACTATCACTGATAGATTTAAGTCAGTTGAATAACAATTTATGATCAAAACTGCTGAAGTTCTTCAAATAACTCATTTTCCTCAATGTCAGTTAATTTGGCAGGAAATAACAGCTCCTTTGGTGTAGGCAAAGGATGTATAACTCCTCCATTTGAGATTCTTAGAGTCTTCTTTGCTAAATAATTCCAATCTGATGTGTGTGTGTGTGTGTGTGTGTGTGTGTGTGTGTGTGTGTGTGTTAATGCCCTGTGAAATCAAAAGGGCCGTTATTCATTCTGACTTCTAGGGATTCCATTTGATTTGTGTAATTTCTCATTGGCTTAATTTATGTATCGTATCTCCTTTCTTATGGAAGAGAAAAAAATACAGAATTGTTTCAATATTCTTCTTTCATTCATTAGTTACCAACTGTACCATTTTGAAAAGCGTAAGACTTTGTTCTGGCACTCAGTGAAATTTTCACAAAATAGCTTGGTCCATTTGGAGTTTGCTTTCTAGCATTTCTAGGACAGGTGCAGAGAAGGCTTTATTCTAGGGCAAGACTCTTCTGAGGAAGCTACTCATTATCCTGAAGAGTAGAAGGTCTTTTCAAGATGGCTGCTATGGGTTCTAGGAATTGTTTGACTTAGTTTTCTTTAGTTCGTTCCTTAGCTTTGTGGAATTTCACTCCACATATATACAAATTGAATGCAGCCAAAGACTCAAGGAGACTCTTCTGCATCTCTTAGTAGACCCTGCTCTGTGCTGCTCTGCCCTCCAAATTCTAGTCACCTCAGTTTCCTTAAACTCTGAACTTTGCCTCCTCAACTCAGCAAGAGTCAAAGGGTTTGAGTTCATTTCCTGCACTGAGACCTGGAGACTATTCCAATAACAGTAAGACAGCACAATTGTCGGGCTCATCTCATTTGTTTCTTTTCTCTCAGGAATCACAATCCTGTACTGCCTGTTGTGCAATGTCTAAAAACCATTTTTTCATTTTTTCCCCTCCCTCTGGTTTTTTAGTTGCTTAAAGCAGGGCAACCACTCCCTTGGCAGGTATTTCTTCATGAGCCAAAACTGAAATCAGGTTGGCAGTTTCTTATGAAATTAAACATAAGCTTAACATATAAAACAATTCCACTCCTACGTATTTACCAAAGAAAAATTAAATCATATGTCTAGAAAGCAGTCTATACGCAGACATTCATAACAGCTTTATTTATAGTAGATAAGATTTTAAATAACCTCAAAACCCAACAAACTCAAGTGGATTAATACACTTTCATATATTCATATAATGAACGATTACTGTGAAACATAAGAACACAGCACTGATATACATTACATGGAAGAATATCAAAAACATTTTGCTGAAGAAAGAAGCAAAACCAAAAAAAAGAGTACATGCTCTATTATTCCATTCATGTGAAGTTCTAGAACAAACAAACTAACCTATAGAGATCAGATTGGTCATTGCCTAGGGGATGGGGTGGGGAATTGAACACTAAGATCCATGAAGGATCTTTTTAGAGCAATGGAAAATTTTCTTATTGATACAGTGACCCCCCCCTACCCCCCACATACTATGTAAATTAAACTTAAATACATTTTTAATAAAAGGTAGCTTAAAGCAGTGTGATAGCAATGGAGATGGAATGAAGAATTTGAACTTGGAAAACTTTAGATGGTTAAAACAGACAGGAATTAGTGATGAAAATGATAGTGAAAGAGGAGGGATAGGAAGTTTTCAAGAGTGACTCTGAGGTTCCTGAGTTGGATAGGCATACATTCACTGAAACAGGAAACCCTAGAAAAGAACTAGACTGGGAAAAACTGAGAGGTAGTAGGGAGAGGGCTATTGTTCCAACATTAAGTTGGAAGTATTTTTAATATATGCAAGTGAAAATGTCATGTACTAGATTTACAGGATTGGAACTCAGAGGTGTGCTTTGGAGAGATCTGTCACTGGCGTGTAGGTTTAATTAAACCATGGATGTAGACCAAGCTGCCTGAAAGAGTGAGAAGGGAATGGACTTTGAAAAAATTGCACGTTTCACTGATAATGTTAAGAGGATACAGATAGGGTATGGATTTATTCACACTTTGGTTTATTCATTGATTTGGCAAATAATTTCATATGCCTTTTATTACTAGATACTATTCATTGTAAGCACTATGAATAAACAATCCATAAGATGGAAAGAGAGCCCTACACTTATCACAGATTTAGGATGGAGCCAGTTGACCTATTCTGTAATTTTCCCAGTAGTTCATTCACTATTGGTGCATAATCAACAGATTCATATACTTATGTTGCTATACTGTTGGGTTTTTATCAGCTGTATTCCAAATGACAACAAAAGGTAACAGATTGGAAGCATGTTATTGATGGTCAAAGGAATCTGAGATGGATAAGAAGGGATATAAAAATAAGGAAGGTCTATGCCATGATAAACAAGATTATTCTTTCAGAAAGCAAAAATAGTAAAGGTTAATGAAGATGCCTTCTGGTAGACACAACATGGTTGCTCCTTACACTATGCAATGCAATAAACGTTATGTTCTATCCATATGTGAAGGCTCTCTTTGGAATCATCATTTCATACAGAAGCTGGCTACACACACACACACACACACACATGCATGTCATGTCAGGCCTTTTCTTAATGTACTCTCCTGCTCTTTTTCTGTATTGTTTAAGTTAATGGATAGGAGAATTACCAAACATTCAAATAAACTATTTCTTTCTGCTAAGAAAAAATATTTTGTAGGAAGTTGAAATTGAAATCAAGATTGAGACAGGTATATTCTCTTAGAGAAGTGCAACAGATATCTCAGGGAGAGAGGACTTCAAAAGCTACCAGAAAACATATTATGAACAATAAAATATTTAAGCACATCATTTACCTGTAAAACAGATAAATGTACTACTGTGTTTTATGATATAAGGAACAATTAACACAAAAATTTTAAAAAGTTATTTTAAAAGTTGCAATTATATTTAAGAAAATAAATGTTTATTATAGCATTAAATTAAAATCAAGCCTACTGAAGTGGCAGATATTATCAGTAAGCAACATAACAGGAGGTATTTATTAATTATAGAGCCAGAGCAATGGCTAATGGAAAAGACACACCAACCATACAGACTGTCCTCTTGTATCAGGAAACTGTGCTCCATTTGACAAATATCTCTTGTCAGTTTCTTGACATATTTACAATCCTAGGGTTATTAAGAATACTTCCACAGTTTTTCTAAGAAGTTAATACTGCCTTCAATTATTAAGTAGTTATAATATTTAATATACTTGCTATAAAATAATTCCTGACATTTAATTTAAAATTCCCTTAGTTTATATTTGTTCTTTCACTAAAATATGCCTCATCATGATTATCCTGCTTGCATAATTTGCTTCAAATGCCAATTAAGACGCAGATCCTCATTCAAACACATAGAATTTTATATCATTTTTCCTTTTTAGAAATGACTGTGTGGATAACATTGCTCTTTGTGTGGTGGAAGATTACCAGTCATCTCCTCCCTGAGACTATATCCTGTCTTTCATTTGAAGAGATCATTATTTGCAACATATTTTGGCAAAAGATTGAATGAGGTTAGAGCTGTCAGATATAATGATAAAAATCATAGGCTCTGAAGTCAGGCTGCCTGTGTTCAATCCCTAGTCTCACTGTCCAGTAAACGCATGGCCTTGAGTGATTGTTTTTAGCTTATCTAACCTCAATTTCCTTATCTATAAAATGGAGAGACTAATGGATGGTATTACTGAGCACTTATAACATGCTAGGCAAAGGTCTAAAAGTTTTTCATGTATTAACTCATAAATCCCCTCAATAACCCTATGAGGTTATTATCATCAGTGTTTAATTTAAAATGAGACATTTGAAAACTGAGGAAAGAAATAATATGTTCAATGCCATGCACTTTGAATCAGGTAATGGTGAGTTTATGTAATCTTTTTTTTTTTAATACACCTTTATTGGAGTATAATTGCTTCACAGTTCTGTGTTAGTTTCTGTTGTACAACAAAGTGAATCAGCCATATGCATACATATATCCCCATATCCTCTCCCTCTTGAGCCTCCCTCCCACCCTCTCTATCCTACCCCTCCAGGTTGTCGCAAAGCTCATCTCCCTGTACTATGCTGCTGATTCCCATTAGCTATCTGTTTTACATTCGGTAGTGTATATGTGTCGATGCTACTCTCACTTCGCCCCAGCTTCCCCCTCCCCTCCGTGTCCTCAAGTCCATTCTCTATGTCTACGTCTTTATTCCTGCCCTGCCACTAGGTTCATCAGTACCATTTTTTTTTTTTTTTTAGATTCCATATATATGCGTTAGCATACGGTATTTGTTTTTCTGACTTACTTCAGAGTTTATGTAATCTTAATCATTGAATAATACTGACTCCCACAGTCCTACCATGAGATCTACCACTTAGTAGAGCACTTATTACATGGTATGAGTTCTAAAAATATCTATCCTCCTGTTTGTCATGAGCTGTTGACTCAGTTAGCTAGGTTGGTAGTGGTGTTCTCTTTTTATCCTTGCTTCTGTTAAGTAACCTCCTCAAGCTTCGCATATAGTTGAAATGTCAAAAATACAGAATTATAAAGAGTAAAATATTAAAATCCATTTATCCCCTCCCCTCAGTTCCAGTACAAATATAGTTATTATTAATGATTTGGTGTGTTCTGTGCAGTTGTTTTTCTTTATATACTTTTTACTTACACACACATAGAAGGTCATATACAAATACCTTACTTTCATTAAATAATTTGATCATTACACAAGTATGAGATGATGCTATATACTCTTTTGGTTTTATTTATTCATTCATTCATTCATTCATTCATTTATTTATTTATGACTGCACTGGGTCTTTGTTGCTGCCTGCGGGCTTTCTCTAGTTGCAGAGAGCGGGGGCTACTCTTTGTTATGGTGCTTGGGCTTCTCATGGTGGTGGCTTCTCTTGTTGCAGAGCACGGGCTCTAGGTGCCCAAGCTTCAGTAGTTGTGGCACGTGGGCTCAGTAGTTGTGGCTCGTGGGCTCTAGAGCGCAGGCTCAGTTGTTGTGGTGCACGGGCTTAGTTGCTCCATGGCCTGTGGGATCTTCCCGGACCAGGGATGGAACCCGTGTCCCCTTCATTGGCAGGAGGATTCTTAACCACTGAACCACCAAGGAAGTCCCTCTATATACTCTTTTAAAAATTCTTACTCAATTTATTTAAACTAAAGAAAAACCCAAAATAGTCCACCCATTTCTCCATACCCCCCACCTCTTGCAACCACCAATCTGTTCTTTGTACCTCCATTTTGTTTTAACATTCCACATATATCAGAGATCATACAGTATTTGTCTTTCTCTGTCTGATTTATTTCACTTAGCATAATGCCCTTGAGGGCTGTGTGTGTGTGTGTATAAATAAAATATACTCTTTTGTAGATTTATTAGCCTTTACAAATATCAAAGTACCTATTTTGAAGTAATTTTATGATGGCTGCTCTAAAATATTTGGCAGAGAATTCCAAACTCTGATTTATCTCAGTGTTGACATGTGTCAGTTGTCATCTCTCATTTAAGCTGTGTTTCCTGGTTCTTGGTATGATGAGTGATTTTCAACTGTATCCTGGACATTATGTTAGAAGGTTCTTGATCTTACTTAAATCTTATTTTGGCAGGCAGGTGCCCTGTTTAGGTTTAGCCTGTAGGTCCTGGTGGCCCTCACAAGCTGCACTGATGTTCTGTCTGTGAGTAGACAAGGTACAGCTGTCAGCTATGGGGAGATGTGGGGAGAGTGGCTGGTTTGTCCTGTCAAAGACTCACTGGTGATGATGCCACAGAAAAGTTGCCCTAGGCCATCATTAGATGTGGATCTGAATGCCAAGTTTCTGCTGCTCTTCCTCTTTCCAGGTCCCTTGGTCAGACAGATCAGGCTTTTCTTGTATTTTACACTATGTTTTTGTTGTTGTTGTCATTGTTTTTCATTTTTTTGTTTGCTGGTTTGTTTTTCTGTTGAGGGTTGGAGGGCTCCCTGACACACTATTAGGCATGCATGGAATATAAAAATAAAATCCAGGGAACTCATAGGCGTCCTTTTGGTCCTGTGGTCCCTAGCCAGTCTATTTTCTTTCTCTCTACTTTGCAGAGTCTTTTTATGATTGTCTTTTGAATTATTTCTAGGGTGTTTAGTTGAATTTAGGAAGATGGAACAGGGGAAATTGGTCCTATACTATCTTACCCTAGAACTGGAAGCTCAAAGCATCTACCTTTAATTGTTTGTTTTCTGTCATTAATTTTGCTTTTAGTTTTATTACATCCTCTCCTTCACATTATTTAGGTTTATTCCACTGCTCTTTTAAATTACTGAGTTTAATGTCTAGTATATTCAGTTAAATCTTTGTTTTCTAATAGAGTTGGCATTGCAAGATTTTATTTTTTTCAGAAAACAAATGGGGTTACATCTCAGGAATTTTTATGGTCAGTGTTTTCAGTGTATTTTGAAAAGAGAAAGGTAGCTTACCCAGTGAAATAAAGGTCCCATTTTCCAGTGGTGGAGTTCACACTGGGTGGGAGGAGGCAGCCAGCCAGGAAATGCTTTCACAGTCATTTTTCCTCCAGCAGTGGCCCTGTGACTATTTCTAGCCAGTAGAGTGTGAGCAGAGACTTCTGTGCCACCTCCAGGCCTAATCAGTAAAAACCTTCCGCACGTGCAAAAAATAATGCAGACCCTATGAGCCCAAATTCTTGAATAATTCTTTGAAATTTGCCTTCCTTTGTTTATACACTCAGTAGTATTACCTGAAAAACTTCAGTTCCACGTATCACTATATACATGTTTAGATCTATAATTTGTAAATCTTATTTGCAAACTGAAAAAGATTCCCTCATTTGCAAATGAGTTATTTAGAAGAGTCTGTCTTTAAATTTAACTGAAAGGCTTATATTTTGATTACTACTTCAGTATTATTTTCTAATTGTATTCATTGCATTTAGAAAATATAACATTAAAAAAGCTGCTTTTTGAAATGTATTGATATAACCTTTACGAATTCATATATGATCACTGTTACTAATACTGCACAAGTTTTAGTAAAAAATGAGTAATCCATGTAACTAGAGTACAGTATTCATTATTTGTCTATTAGATCAAGCCTACTTATTCAGTTCCTCTGTATACTTAATACTTGTTTTCCATTTGTTTTACTGATTTCTGAGAGGAGTGTGTTAGTCTTCAAATATAATTTTGTGTTTGATCATTTCAATTTTGCTTATATATTTCAAAGTAATGATTAAATACATTAAAAGTCACAAGTATTATATCATAAGTGTGTTTTTATCTTTAGTAACATTTTTTCTTTTTTATTTTCTCAATACTATTTTGTTTGACAGTAATAAAATGATACTATAATTTATAGAATTTTTAAAATTATTGTGATAAGACTACTTGAGCTCTACCTAAGCGCTCAATACAGTGTTGTTAATTCTAAGTATAGTGCTGTATAGCAGATCTCTAGAACTTATTCATCTTGTGTAACTGAAACTTTATACCCCTTGAAAAGCAATCACCTCTCTTCACTCTCTAGCAACCGCCATTCCACTCTTTGTGTCTATGCGTTTGACTATTTAACATACCTCATGCAGTGGGATCATGTAGCATTTGTCCTTCTATGACTGGCTTATTTCACTTAACATAATGTACTCCAGGTTCATCAGTGCTGTTGCATATGGAGGTATCTCCTTTTCTTTTAGGGTTGAAAAATCATCCTTTGTGTGTGTGTGTGTGTGCTCATGTGTGTGTGTTTTCTTTATCCATTCATCTCTCAATGGATATTTAGGTTATATCTGTGTCATGGCTATTGTGAATAATGCTGCAGTGGACATAGGAATGCATATATCTCTACAGGATCCTTATATCAATTCTCTTGGCTATATACCCAGAAGTAGGATTGATTGATCATATGATTATTCTATTTTGAGCTTTTTTGAGTAAAGTCCATCCTGATTTCTATAGTGGATGCACCATTTTTCATTTCTACTAACACCATACAAGGGGTTCTATTGGGTTGGCCAAAAGATACATTCATTTTTTTCCATAAGATGGCTCTAGTAACACTTAGTTGTCTTTAACTTCATTCAAAACAATTTCATTAGATTGTATTGTGACAGCTGACATATCAGCATGCATTTAAAAAAACTTATCAAAATTGGTGAATTTTTCTATAGCCATTTTAATATTGAAGATGGAAGAAAAAAAAGCAACATTTTCGGCATATTATGCTTTATTATCTCAAGAAAGGTAAAAATGCAACTGAAACACACAAAAGGATTTGTGAAGTATATGGAGAAGGTGCTGTGACTGATCGAACGTGTCAGAAGGGGTTTGCAAAGTTTCATCATGAAGATTTCTCACTGGATGATGCTCCACAGTCAGGTAGACCAGCTGAAGTTGATAGCTATCAAATAGAGACATTAATTGAGAATAATCAGTGTTATACCACGTGGGAGATAGCTGACATACTCAAAATATCCAAATCAAGTGCTGAAAATCATTGGCACCAGCTTGGTTATGTGAATCGCTTTGATGTTCAGGTTCCACGTCAGTTAAGCGAAAAAAACCTTCCTGACCATATTTCTCCATGCGATTCTCTACTTAAATGTAATGAAAACGTTCCATTTTTAAAACAAATTGTGATTGGCAATGAACAGTGGTTACTGTACAATAATGTAGAATGGAAAGAATCGTGGGGCAAGCGAAATGAACCACCACCAACCACACCAAAGGCCGGTCTTCATCCAAAGAAGGTGATGGCGGGATTAGAAGGGAGACCTTTATTATGAGCTCCTTCAGGGAAACCAAACGATTAATTCCAACAAGTACTGATCCCAGTTAGACCAACTGAAAGCAGCACTTGATGAAAAGCATCCAGAATTAGTCAACAAAAAACACAAATCTTCCATCAGGATAACTCAAGACCACATGTTTCTCTGATGACCAGGCAAGAACTGTTACAGCTTGGCTGGGAAGTTCTGATTCATCCGCCATATTCACCAGACATTGCACCTTCAGCTTTCCATTTATTTCAGTCTTTATAAAATTATCTTAATGGAAAAAATTTCAATTCCCTGGAAGACCGTAAAAGGCACCTGGAACAGTTCTTTGCTCAAAAAGACAAAAAGTTTTTGGAAGATAGAATTATGAAGTTGCCTAAAAAATGGCAGAAGGTAGTGGAACAAAAGGATGACTATGTTGTTCAATAAACTTCTTGGTGAAAATGAAAAATGGGTCTTTTATTTTTACTTCAAAACAGAAGGAACTTTTTGGCCAACCCAATATTTATCCACATACTCTTGAACACTTATCTTTTCTTTTTTTTCTTTTTCTTGGTAACATCTTTATTGGAGTATAATTGCTTTACAGTGTTGTGTTAGTTTCTGCTGTATAACAAAGTGAATCAGCTATATGTATACATATATCCCCTTATCTCCTCCCTCTTGCGTCTCCCTCCCACCATCCCTATCCAACCCCTCTAGGTGGTCACAAAGCACCGAGCTGATCTCCCTGTGCTATGTGGGTGCTTCCCACTAACTATTATACATTTGGTAGTGTATATATGTCCATGCCACGCTCTCACTTCGTCCCAGCTTACCCTTCCCTCTCCCTGTGTCCTCAAGTCCATTACCTGTGTCTGCATCTTTATTCCTGTCCTGCCCCTAGGCTCTTCAGAACCAATTGTTTTTAGGTTTCATATATATGTCTTAGCATACCGTATATGTTTTTCTCCTTCTGACTTCACTCTGTATGACAGACTCTAGGTCCATCCACCTCACTACAAATAACTAGATTTTGTTTCTTTTTAAGGCTGAGTAATAATCCATTGTATATATGTGTCACATCTTCTTTATATATTCATCTGTCGATGGACACTTAGGTTGCTTGCATGTCCTGACTATTAAAAATAAAGCTGCAATGAATATTGTGTACATGTCTCTTTTTGAATTACGGTTTTCTCAGGATATATGCCCAGTAGTGGGATTACTGGATCCTACGGCAGTTCTGTTTTTAGTTTTTCAAGGAACCTCCATACCGTTCTCCATAGTGGCTGTATCAAGTTACATCCCCACCAGCAGTGCAAGAGGGTTCCCTTTTCTCCACACCCTCTCCAGCATTTATTGTTTGTAGATTTTTTGATGATGGCCATTCTGACTGGTGTGAGGTGATACCTCATTGTAGTTTTGATTTGCATTTCTCTAATGATTAATGATGCTGAGCATTCTTTCATGTGTTTGTTGGCAATCTGTATATCTTCTTTGGAGAAATGTCTATTTAGGTCTTCTGCCCATTGTTGGATTGGGTTGTTTGTTGTTTTGACTGCATGGGCTGCTTGTAAATTTTGCAGATTAATCCTATGTCAGTTGCTTCATTAACAAATATTTTCTCCCATTCTGAGTGTTGTCTTTTCATCTTGTTTATGGTTTCCATTGCTGTGCAAAAGCTTTTAAGTTTCATTAGGTCCCATTTGTTTATTTTTGTTTTTATTCCATTTCTCTAGGAGGTGGGCTAAAAAGGATCTTGCTGTGATGAATGTCACAGAGTGTTCTGCCTATGTTTTTCTCTAAGAGTTTTATAATGTCTGGCCTTACATTTAGGTCTTTAATCCATTTTGAGTTTATTTTTGTGTATGGTGTTAGGGAGTGTTCTAATTTCATTCTTTTAAATGTAGCTGTCCAGTTTTCCAAACACCATTTATTGAAGAGGCTATCTTTTCTCCATTGTATATTCTTGCCTCCTTTATTAAAAATAAGGTGACCATATGTGTGTGGGTTTATCTCTGGGCTTTCTATCCTGTTCCATTGATCTATATTTCTGATTTTGTGCCAGTACCATACTGTCTTGATTACCATAGCTTTCTAGTATTGTCTGAAGTCCGGGAGCCTGATTCCTCCAGCTCTGTTTTTCTTTCTCAAGCTTGCTTTGGCTATTTGGGGTCTTTTGTGTTTCCATACAAATTGTGAAAGTTTTTGTGCTACTTCTGTGAAAAATGCCATTGGTGGTTTAATAGGGATTGCATTGAATCTGTGGATTGCTTTGGGTAGTATAGTCATTTTCACAATATTGATTCTTCCAATCCAAGAACATGGTATATCTCTCCATCTGTTTGTATCATCTTTAATTTCTTTCATCAGTGTCTTATAATTTTCTGCATACAGGTCTATTGTCTCCCTAGGTAGGTTTATTCCTAGGTATTTTATTCTTTTTGTTGCAATGGTAAATGTGAGTGTTTCCTTAATTTCTCTTTCAGATTTTTTCATCATTAGTATATAGGAATGCAAGAGATTTCTGTGCATTAATTTTGCATGCTGCTACTTTACCAAATTCGTTGATTAGCTCTAGTAGTTTTCTGGTAGCATCCTTAGGATTCTCTATGTATAGTATCATGTTATCTGCAAACAGTGACAGCTTTACTTCTTCTTTTCCAATTTGGATTTCTTTTTCTTTTCTGAAAAGAAAAGATTGCTGTGACTAAAACTTCCAAAACTATGTTGCATAATAGTGGTGAGAGTGGGCAACCTTGTCTTCTTCCTGATCTTAGAGGAAATGGTTTCAGTTTTTCACCACTGAGAACGATGTTGGCTGTGGCTTTGTCATATATGGCCTTTATTATGTTGAGGTAAGTTCCCTCTATGCCTACTTTCTGGAGGGTTTTTATCATGAATGGGTGTTGAATTTTAGTGAAAGCTTTTTCTGCATCTATTGAGATGATTATATGGTTTTACTCCTTTAAT
The DNA here is from genome assembly GCF_965194805.1 of Balaenoptera borealis. Classification (NCBI taxonomy): domain Eukaryota; kingdom Metazoa; phylum Chordata; class Mammalia; order Artiodactyla; family Balaenopteridae; genus Balaenoptera; species Balaenoptera borealis. The sequence goes on along the minus strand of NC_138866.1, from coordinate 69,951,024 downwards.
TTGTTAATATGGTGTATCACATTGATTGATTTGTGTATACTGAAGAATCCTTGCATTCCTGGGATAAACCGCACTTGATCATGGTGTATGATCCTTTTAATGTGTTGTTGGATTCTGTTTGCTAGTATTTTGTTGAGGATTTTTGCATCCATGTTCATCAGTGATATTGGCCTGTAGTTTTCTTTCTTTGTGACATCTTTGTCTGGTTTTGGCATCAGGGTGATGGTGGCCTCGTACAATAATTTTGGGACTGTTCTTCCCTCTGCTATATTTTGGAACCGTTTGAGAAGGATAGGTGTTAGCTCTTCTCTAAATGTTTGATAGAATTCACCTGTGAAGCCATCTGGTCCTGGGCTTTTGTTTGTTGGAAGATTTTTAATCACAGTCTCAATTTCAGTGCTTATGATTGGTCTGTTTACATTTTCTATTTCTTCCTGATTCAGTCTCGGAAAGCTGTGCATTTCTAAGAATTTGTCCATTTCTTCGAGGTTGTCCATTTTATTGGCATATAGTTGCTAGTAGTAATCTCTCATGATTCTTTGTATTTCTGCAGTGACAGTTGTTACTTCTCCTTTTTCATTTCAAATTTATTGATTTGAATCTTCTCCCTTTTTTTCTTGATGAGTCTGGTTGATGGTGTATTAATTTTGTTTATCTTCTCAAAGAACCAGCTTTTAGTTTTATTGATCTTTGCTATCATTTCCTTCATTTCTTTTTCATTGATATCTGATCTGATCTTTATGATTTCTTTCCTTCTGCTAACTATGGGGTTTTTATGTTCTTCTTTCTCTAATTGCTTTTGGTGTAAGGTTAGGTTGTTAATTTGAGATGTTTCTTGTTTCTTGAGGTAGGATTGTATTGCTATAAACTTCCCTCTTAGAACTGCTTTTGCTGCATCCCATAGGTTTTGGGTCATCGTGTTTTCATTGTCATTTGTTCCTAGGTATTTTTTAAATTTCCTCTTTGATTTCTTCAGTGATCTCTTGGTTATTAAGCAGTATATTGTTTAGCCTCCATGTGTTCGTATTTTTGGCAGATTTTTTCCTGTAATTGGTATCTAGTCTCATAGCATTATGGTCAGAAAAGATATTTGATACGATTTCAATTTTCTTGATTTGTGACCCAAGATATGATCTATCCTGGAGAATGTTCCATGAGCACTTGAGAAGAAAGTGTATTCGGTTTTTTTGGATAGAATGTCCTAGAAATATCAATTAAGTCCACCTTGTTTAATATATCACTTAAAGCTTGTGTTTCCTTATTTATTTTCACTTTGGATGATCTGTCCATTAGTGAAAGTGGGGTGTTAAAGTCCCCTACTATGATTGTGTTACTGTCGATTTCCCCTTTTATGGCTGTTAGCATTTGCCTTATATACTGAGGTGCTCCTATGTTGGGTGCATAAGTATTTACCATCGTTATATCTTCTTCTTGGATTGATCCCTTGATCATTACATAGTGTCCTTCTTTTTCTCTTGTAATAGTCTTTATTTTAAAGTCTATTTTGTCTGATATGAGAATTGCTACTCCAGCTTTCTTTTGATTTCCATTTGCATGGAATATGTTTTTCCATCCCCTCACTTTCAGTCTGTATGTGTCCCTAGATCTGAAATGGGTCTCTTGTAGACAGCATATACATGGGTCTTGTTTTTGTATCCATTCAGCCAGTCTATGTCTTTTGGTTGGAGCATTTAATCCAGTTACATTTAAGGCAGTTATTGATATGTATGTTCCTATTATAATTTTCTTAATTGTTTTTGGTTTGTTATTGTATGTCTTTTCCTTCTCTTGTGTTTCCTGCCTAGAGAAGTTCCTTTAGCATTTGTTGTAAAGCTAGTTTGTTGGTGCTGAATTCTCTTAGCTTTTGCTTATCTATAAAGGTTTTAATTTCTCCATTGAATCGGAATGAGTTCCTTGCTGAGTAGAGTAATCTTGGTTGTAGGTTTTTGCTTTTCATCACTTTAAATATGCCATGCCACTCCCTTCTGGCTTGCAGAGTTTCTGCTGAAAGATCACCTGTTAACCTTATGGGGATTCCCTTGTATTTTATTTGTTATTTTTCCCTTGCTGCTTTTAATATTTTTTCTTTGTATTTAATTTGTGATAGTTTGATTTATATGTGTCTTGGCCTGTTTCTCCTTGGATTTATCCTGTATGGGACTCTTTGTGCTTCCTGGACTTGATTGACTCTTTCCTTTCCCATGTTAGGGAAGTTTTCAACTATACTCTCTTCAAATATTTTCTCAGTCCCTTTCTTCTTCTCTTCTTCTGGGACCCCTATAATTTGAATATTGGTGCATTTAATGTTGTCCCGGAGGTCTTTAAGACTGTCCTCAATTCTTTTCATTCTTTTTTCTTTATTCTGCTCTGCGGTAGTTATTTCCACTATTTTATCTTCCAGGTCACTTATCCGTTCTTCTGCCATTCTGCTATTGATTCCTTCTAGAGAATTTTCAATTTCATTTATTGTGTTGTTCATCACTGTTTGTTTGCTCTTTAGTTCTTCTAGGTCCTTGGTGAATGTTTCTTGTATTTTCTCCATTCTATTTCCACGGTTTTGGATCATCTTTCCTATCATTACTCTGAATTATTTTTCAGGTAAACTGCCTATTTCCTATTCATTTATTTGGTCTGGTGGGTTTTTACATTGCTCCTTCATCTGATACATATTTCTCTGTCTTCTCATTTTGCTTAACTTACTGTGTTTGAGGTCTCCTTTTCACAGGCTGCAAGTTCACAGTTCCTGTTGTCTGCCCCCAGTGGGTGAGATTGGTTCAGTGACTTGTTTAGGTTTCCTGGGGGAGGGGACTGGTGCCTCTGTTCTGGTTGTGTGGAGCTGGATCTTGTCTTTCTGGTGAGCAGGGCATGTCTGGTGGTGTGTTTTGGGATGTCTGTGAACTTAGTATGATTTTAGGCAGCCTCTCTGCTAATGGGTGTGGTTGTGTTCCTGTCTTGCTAGTTTATTGGAATGGGGCGTCCAGCAGTGGAGCTTGCTGGCCATTGGGTAGAGCTGGGTCTTAGTGTTGAGACAGAGATCTCTGGGAGAGCTCTCTCCAATTGATATTATTTGGAGCCAGGAGGTCTCTGGTGGACCAATGTCCTGAACTCAGCTCTCCTACCTCAGAGGCACATGCCTGACACCTGGTCAGAGCACCAAGACCCTGTCAGCCACACGGCACAGAAAAAAAGGGAAAAGAAAGAAAGAAAAAGAATAAATAAAAATAAAATTTAAAAGTTATTAAAATAAGAAATTAAAAAAATTATTAAAAATTAAAAAATTAAACCGTAACAAAAAATAATAGAAAGAAAGAAGAGAGCAACCAAACCAAAAAACAAATCCACTAATGATAACAAGCACTAAAGACTATACAAAAAAGAAATAAAAAAGGACAGATGGAATCCTAGGACAAATGGCAAAAGCAAAGCTATACAGACAAAATCACACAAAGAAGCATACGCATACACACTCACAAAAAGAGAAAAAGAAAAAAAAATATATCTATATATTAAAAAAAGGAAGAGAGCTATCCAATCAATAAACAAATCTACCAATGATAATAAACTCTAAATACTAAGCTAAGATAGACATAAAACCAGAGACAAATTAGATATAGAAAGCAAATCCAAGTCTACAGTTGCTCCCAAAGTCCATTGCCTCAGTTTTGGGATGATTTGTTGTCTATTCAGGTATTCCAGAGATGCAGGGTACATCAAGTTGATTGTGGAGATTTAATCCACTGCTCCTGAGGCTGCTGGGAGAAATTTCCCTTTCTCTTCTTTGTTCCCACAGCTGCTGGGTTCAGCTTTGGGTTTGGCCTTGCCTCTGCGGGTAGGTCGCCTGAGGGCGTCTGTTCCCTGCCCAGACAGGACAGGGTTAAAGTGGTAGCTAATTAAGGGGCTCTGGCTTACTCAGGCCAGGGGGAGGGAGGGGTACGGAATGAGGGGCAAGCCTGTGATGGCAGAGGCCAGCATGACGTTGCAAAAGCCTGAGGCTCACTGTGTGTTCTCCCAGAGAAGTTGTCCCAGGATCATGGGACCCTGGCAGTGGCAGGCTGTGCAGCCTCCCAGGAGGGGAGCTGTGGATAATGACCTGTGCTTGCACACAGGATTCTTGGTTGCTGCAGTGGCAGCTGCCTTCACATTTCATGCCCGTCTCTTGTGTCCGCGCTTATAGCCGAGGCTTGTGCCCATCTGTGGAGCTCATTTAGGTGGTGCTCTGAATCCCCTTTCCTCGTGCACCCTGAAACAATGGTCTCTCACCTCTTAGGCAGTTCCAGACTTTTTCCTGGGCTCCCTCCCAGCTAGCTGTGGCACACTAGCCCCCTTCAGGCTGTGTTCATGCAGCCAACCCCAGTCCTCTCCCTGGGATCTGAACTCTGAAGCCAGAGCCTCAGCTCCCAGCCCCCACCTGCCCCAGTGGATGAGCAGACAAGCCTCTCAGGCAGGTGAGTGCTGGTCAGCACTGATCCTCTGTGGGAATCTCTCTGCTTTGCCCTCTGTCCCCCTCTTGCTGCGCTCTCCTCCATGGCTCCAAAGCTTCCCCCCCCTCAGCCCATCTCCCGTCTCCACCAGTGAAGGGGCTTCCTAGTGTGTGGAAACTTTTCCTCCTTCACAGCTCCCTCCCAGAGGTGCAGGTCCCATCCCTATTCTTTTGTCTCTGTTCTTTCTTTTTTTCTTTTGCGCTACCCAGGTACGTGGGGTGTGTCTTGCCTTTTGGGAAGGCAGAGGTCTTCTGCCAGCGTTCAGTAGTAGGTGTTCTGTAGGAGATGCTCCATGTGTAGATGTATTTCTGATGTATTGTTGGGAGGAAGGTGATCTCCACGTCTTACTCCTCCCCCTTCCTGAAGGTCTCCCCTTGAACACTTACATCTTTTTGATAATAACCATCTTAGCAAAAGCATTTTTGTTTTGATTTGCATTTCACTGATGATTAGTGATGTTGAGTATGTTTTCATAGAGCTGTTGACACTTGTATGTCTTTGGAGAAACAAATTATTTGCCCTTTTTTAATTTTTTTTTTTTTTTTTTTTAGCTATTGAGTTTTCAGAGTTCCTTATATATTTTGGATTTTAGTTCCTTATTAGATATATGATTTGCACTATTTTTTTACCACTATGTAGGTTGCCTCTTCACTCTATGATGTTTTCTTTTGCTGTACAGAAACTTGTTTTTTGATATAGTCCACTTGTCTATTTTGCTGTTGTTGCTTCTGTTTTTGTTGTCATATCTAAAAAAATCACTGCCTAGACCGATGTCATGACGTTTTTCCCTTATGTTTTCTTCCAGGAGTTTTAAAGTTTCAGTTTTCACATTTAAATCTTTAATCCATCTTGCATTGATTTTTGTGTACGGCGAAAGATAATTTGTAAATCTTTGCTTGTGGATATCCAGTTTTCTCAATAAAATTTCTTTAAGAGACTGTTTTCCCCACTGTGTATTCTTCTTACCCTTGTCAAATACCTGTTGTTTGTTTTACCCTGATAGCAAAGCCAGACAAAGATACTACACGAAAAGAAAACTAGAGGCTAGTATCTCTAATGAACATAAATACAAAAATTCTCAGCAAAATACCAGGGAACTAAATTCAACAGGACATTAAAAAGATCAGACAAGATGATCAAGGGAGATTTATCCATGGCATGCAAGGATAGTTCAGCATATGCAAATTGCTAAACATGATCCACCACAATAATAGAATGAAGGATAAAAAGCACATGATCATCTCAAAAGATGCAGAAAAAGCTTTTGAAAAAATTCAATATCCTTTCATGATAAAAACGCAGACCAAACAAGATATAGAAAGAATGTACCTCAAAATAATAAAGGCCATGTATTAAAAGCCCATGGCTAACATGATGTTCAATGGTTCAGAAAAAAGACTGAAAGCTTTTTCTCTAAGATCATGAACAAGACAAGGATGCCCACTCCCACCACTTCTATTCAACGTAGTACTGGAAGTCCTGGACAGATCACTTCAGCAAGAAAAATAAAAGGCATCCACATTGAAAAGGAAGAAGTATACTTGTCTCTGTCTGCATATGTCATAGTTTTATATGTAGAAATCCCTAAAGACTCAGACAAAAAGTGTTAGAACTAATAAAAAAAGCATCAAAGTTGCAGGATACAAAATCAGTATATAAAATAGTTGCTATTTACAATAGCATTTAAAAGAATAAAGTGCTTAGGAATTAATTTACCCTTGGAGATGAAACATCTGTACACAGAAAACTGTAAAACATCGATGAAAAATTTAAAGAAGACACAGATAAATGGAAAGATATCCCATGTTTATGGTTGGAATAATTGAAATTGTTCAAATATCCTCACTACCCAAAGTAATCTGTAGATTCAATGTAATTCCTGTCAAGATTCCCAAGTCATTTTTCACTGGATAGAAAAAAATCCTAAAATTTATATGGAACCACAAAAGACCCTGAATAGCCAAAACAGCCTTGAGCAAGAAGAATAAAGCTGTAGGCATCACCTGTCTTGATTTAAAAATATATTACAAAGCTACAGTAATCAAAATAGTATGGTACTGGCATAAAAACAGACATATAGACCAGTGGAGGAGAATAGAGTCCAGAAATAAATCTACATGTCCATGGTCAACTAATCTGCAACTACATTCCTAAGAACACACAAGGAATAGATAGTCTCTGAAACAAATGGTGTTGGGAAATCACAAAATGCACATGTAGAATGATGAAATTGGACTCTATTTTACACCATAATCCAAAATCAACTCATATAGATTAAACACTTAAGAATAAGACCTGAAACTGTAAAACTACTAGAAGAAAAGTGAGGGAAAAAACATCTTGACATTTGTCTGGGCAATGATTTTTGGATATGACTCCAAAAGTACAGGCAACAAAAGCAAAAATAGGGCTTCCCTGGTGGCGCAGTGGTTGAGAATCTGCCTGCTAATGCAGGGGACACGGGTTTGAGCCCTGGTCTGGGAAGATCCCACATGCCGCGGAGCAACTAGGCCCGTGAGCCACAACTACTGAGCCTGCGCGTCTGGAGCCTGTGCTCCGCAACAAGAGATGCCGCGATAGTGAGAGGCCCGTGCACCGCGATGAAGAGTGGCCCCCGCTTGCCACAACTAGGGAGAGCCCTCGCACAGAAACGAAGACCCAACACAGCCAAAAATAAAAATAAATAAATAAACTAAAAAAAAAAAAAGCAAAAATAGACAAAGGGATTACATCAAACTAAAAAGCTTCTGCATAACAAAGGAAACAGTCAAGAGAGTGAAAAGCCAGCTTAAAGAGTGGCAGAAAATATTTGTAAACCATACATTTGATAAGGGTTTAATATCCAAAATATATATGGAACACAAATGAATCAATTGACAAAAGACAAATAAACCGATTAAAAAGTGGGCAATGGACCTGAAGACATTACTCCAAAGGCCTACAGGTATACAAAAAAGTACTCAACATCACTAGTCCTTAGGGAAATCCAAATCAAAAGGCAAATCAGGATGAAATATCACCTTACATCAATTAGAATGCCTATTATCAAAAAGACAAAAATTACTAGTATTGGCAAGGAGGTAGAGAAAAGGGAACCCTTTTGGTAATGATGTAAATTGGTATACCCATTATGGAAGTAGTATGAGGATCCCCTCAATAATTAAAAATAGAATTATCATATGATCCAGCAATCCCACTTTTGGGTATATAGCCAAAGGAAATGAAAACAGTATCTAGGAGATATATCTGCACTTTCATGGTCATTGCAGCATTATTCACAATGCCAAGCTATGGGAACAACCTAAGTGTCTATCAGTGGATAAAAGGATAAAGAAAATTTGGTAGGTACATACAATGGAATATTATTCAACCTTATAAAATGAAATCAACATTTGTGACAACATGGCTGAACCTGCCGAACATTATGCTAAGTGAAACAAACAAGATACAGAAAAACAAATACTGTATGATTTCATTTATATGTAGAATGTAAAAAGGTTGACTCATAAAAGCAGAGAGTAGACTGGTGGTTGCCAGGGGCTGGAGAGTGGGGGAAATGGGGAGATGTTGGTCAAAGGGTACAAAGTTTCAGTTATGTAGTGTGAATAACTTCTGTAGATCTAAAGTACATCATGGTGACTGAAGTTAATAATATTGTATTTTATACTTGAAATTTCTGACAGGAGATCTTGAGTGGTCTCACAACACACACCCACACCTGAGGTGATGCAAATGTTAATTAGCTTGATCATGGTAATTATTTCACAAAATAAATATATATCAAAAATTGTGTATCAAAACATCATGTTGTACACCTTAAATATATAATCTTTATTTGTCAATTATACCTCAATAAAGCTGGGCAAAAAAAAAAAAAAAAAGACGTAAAATCCAATGGAATAGACTAGAGAGCCCAGAAATAAACTGATGAGTATATAATCAACTGATACTCAACAAAGTGCCAAGAATATACAATAAATAAAGGATAACCTCTTTATAGTATTTATTGTTAAAAATTCCTTTTTAAAAATTTATAGTAAAATGTTTAACTGTATAAAAGCTCAAGTGTATTATGATGAAACCGTGTGTCCCTATCACAGAGCTTAATGAATAACACAAATGTACTATATTTGAATTTCCAATGAATATATTCTTCTTCCCACTTTCCTATTCCAGTGAAACAAATATCCTGAATTTGGTTTTTATCATTTCCATGATTTTTAAATACATGTATAATATGTGAATTGTTCCTAAATGATGTATAGCATTGATTTGAATATTTTCATACTTTTTAAAGAGAATCCTACTTTATGTATATTTCAGCAACTTGCTTTTTTGATAAAAATGAAGCTTGTAAATTTATCCATATTATTATTTTTACTACTGTATATGATTATGGTATATGTCCATATCTTTGTTTATCCATTCTCGTATTGAAAGATATTTAGATGTTTTCTAGTTTATTACTATCAGCTGCTAATTGCTGTTTTGTCTCTGACTCTTGTACATATATATTTCTTGTAATAGGTACACACGTATGCACACACACACACAAATGAGTGGGTTTTCTGAGTTATAGGTTCCATGCAACTTTCATTTAAAGTAGTTATCACAATAGTTTCTGAAGTGTTTGTGTCTAGTACACTAGTTATACCCTAGCGAGCACAGTATAAGAATTGTCATTCCTTTAAATACTTTTAATGTTTGTTGTTTTAAATATAGATAATAATGCAGATACATATATAAATATATACACATATTCTTATATACACATATATCAATACTTAGGGGTGTATGTATGTGTGTGTATATATATGTGTGTGTATATATATGAAATAGGATGAACTGAGTATTTTTGATATTCTCCAGTCAACATTATATAATATGGCAATGTGGATCAAAAACATTAATTTCAAACACTGATCCATGTTCTAGGTTAATTCTAAAGAAACAGTCAAGTGTATCTGCAAACATTCATGGACAAGATTATGTACCGTGTCCCATGTTTGAGACAAAACTTGGAAAAAATATAACTGTCTAAAATGTATGTTGTTATAGATATGATAGCATATGCCAACTTGTGGCAGATAATAACAGTGTACAGATAATTTTATTAAGTAAAACTGGAAGTTATAAACAATTATTTATGAAATAGTGCTATTTTTCATAGAACATCTATCGATTCATCACTAGCTATATCTGTTTGTTTTCAGGCCTTGATATTTGCTCGTCTTTCTGCCGGAAATAATCTTCCCTGAGTTTTTACGTTAAATTACTCAGGTTTTGACTCAAATATATATACGTTCTAGACTTTAGAGCAATTTTAAATTGTAAATTTTTTTAAAGTTTTTTTCTTAAATTAGTAAATACTTACTTCTCTAGAATATGTTCAGTAAAACATACTTTAAAGTGTTGAACTAAACCAGGGTCCCCTTTGAATATTTTTTCAGCTAATTATTCATCAGAGACATATTTGGATTTTAAAATTTATCTGTTAAATCTTGGATGGTCTATTGATATTGTTGATATCATGAATATAGTTGTCTTAAAACTGGGCCACTTTCCATAATCATACAGTATCAAAAGAATTAGTTAACTATAATTGCCCAGAACATTAATTAAATGTCTGGCAAAATTTAGATCCTGAAATATTGTTATTAAAAAAAATCTAGCCAATTTTGGTTGTGTTACAAACATATTTTCTTTTTTTCTGTATTGTAAATGTTTTTGTTAAATTTATCTGTACTAAATATTAGCTAATATCAATCAAGTATTAAAGTGATTTTAGCTAGTAATTTTGAAATTTGTTGTTTTGATAAGAATAATATCATATATACAAACAATTGACAGTATAACCCTTGAGAAAATTATTGCAGATTTTTTTAACCTCACAATAATATTTAATCCAATATAATCAGCAACTATAGACAGATTAAGACAATACCTCTTCATTCAAGCTTACATATACAGCATATAAATCTATGGTGAAATAAAAGAGTATCATACTGTCTCTGGTTTAGGTAATTTGTATGAATTTTTTAACTTAAAATGTTTTATGGCATATAGTCTTCAATGGCAATACACGCTAACTGGATAGAAATTTCAGATGTGGCACAATATCCTATTTATCTTCTATTTCATAGATTGGATTCTGTAATGTTCCTTGGAGACCTATTTTACTGGCTTATTGTTCTTAGGCAAAATCATATGAACGGATCATAAACTACAACAAAATTATTATCACTGTTTATGTTTAAAACAATTGAGGTGTCTAAAAGGCCACAAACAGCTATTATAGTTACATAGCTCTGATATTCAATCAGATCTTATTTCTGCTATTGCCATTTGAAACCTCCTGGTAGCCCAGAGACCAAGGTATTAAAATAGAATTTACATGGTTTAAATTTTTGTTTCTTATATTAATTTTTTAGAAAGTGCTTTATGGAGATAGCAAGATACAGCATTCTCCCCGTTCCTGTGTTATGCTATTTCCTCTCCTGAAAATTCTGTGATAAAAGTACTACTCACAGTTCAAGCACTTGTTTAATTTCCCAAAGCAAAACCCTTTAGGCACAGCCACAATTTCTAAAAACTACACTGGAAGAGATAAATAGATAAAAAAATTTTCACAGTCGAATGTAGAAAAAAGATCCAAACCTCTACTTTTTTCACTTTCTACTGAATATGAAAATACTTTCATACATAATTATGAAATTATAAAAGAGATTAGTTACACAACAATAAAATTATATTTCCTCTGAACAGGCAATTATTACTTTTTCCTGAAGATGGACTTTGTAATTACTTGAAGTAAAACAAAAGAATGTCCAGAAAGTTACCGTATGCCTTCAGATATACAAGGAAGAAGCAAAGTTGATACATTTAATTATCTGCCCCCATCCATGTACAAGCTCTATCAACATCTCCCACCAGAGTAGTACATTTTTTACAACTGATGAACCTACATTGACAAATCATTATTACCCAAAGACTATAGTTTATATTAAGGTTCACTCTTGGTGTTACACGTTCTGTGGCTTTTAACAAATGTACAGTGAAATGTTTCCAAAATTAAATTATCATCCAGAATATTTTCACTGCTCTAAAAATCTGTGCTGTATCAATTCACCCCTGTCTTCCATCTAACCTCTGGCAACCACTGCTCTTTTTACTGTTCCCATACCTTTGCCTTTTCCAGAATGTCATGTAGTTGGAATCATACAGAATGTAGCATTTTCAGATTGGCTTCTTTTGGTTTAAATATGCATTTAAATCTCCTCTATCTCTTTTCATTGTTTGATAGATTTTTTTTTTTAAAGCACTGAATAATATTCCATTGTCTGGATGTACCACAGTTTAGTTATCCATTCACCTACTGAAGGACTTCTTGGTTGCTTCCAGGTTTTGGCAATTTCCCTGATGACACAATGGCAGCATCTTTTTACACACTTATTTCCATTTGTATATCTTCTTTGGTAAAGTGTCTGTTCAGGTAGTTTGCCTATTTTTTAATCAGGTTGTTTTTTTTTTCTTATGGTAAAGTTAAGAGTTTTTGTATATTTTGGATGACAGTCCTTTATCAGATATGTCCTTTGAAAATATTTTCTCCCAGTCTGTGGCTTATATTTTCATTTTCTTGACAGTGTCTCTTGCAGAGCAGAAATTTTTAATTTTAGTGAAGTCCAGCTTGTCCATTTCTTCTTTCATGGATATGCCTTTGATGTTGCAGGGAAACAATTTTTTAGATCTCAGAAGTTTAGAAAGAATGTGTGAGACAATGGTAATAGTGTCAGCAAAAGCACAGAGGTATGAAAATTCATGCATAATATAGGAAAAAATAACTAACACTATGGTGCTCAAAAATTATAAATCTTGAGTGGTGTAGGGTGGGAAATGTTAATGAAAAAGTAGTATGGTACCATATTAGAAAGCAATATGAATAGCATACTAAAGATTTGCATTATATCATGCAAACAAAGGGACTCATTGAGATTTTCACTTCTTACCACTCTCCCCCATCCCCCTCTCCCCCAGAATAAAAGGCATAAGCAGATTTTTGCTTTGTGTTCCAGGAAGCTCAGCATGTCACTAATAAGGACATCCCATCACTGGGTCTCCACCCAGATGATGTCATCTAAACCTAATTAACTCTAAAAGACCCTACCTCCAAATACCAGCACACTGGGGGTCAGAGCTTGCTTCAACATATTAATTTTGGGGGGCTACTAACATTCGGTCCATAGTAGATTAAAGATAGATTAAAAATGGATTAAATATTTAAACATAAGACCTGATATTATAAGACTTCTACAAGAAAATATAAGGAAAAGGCTTCAAAACATTGGGCTTAGAAGTTATTTATTGGAATGATGCCAAAAGCACAAGCAACAAAAGCAAAATTATACAAGGACACTACATAAAACTAAAACGTTTCTGCACAGCAAAAACAATCAACTGAATGAAAAGGCACACTATAGCATATTTGCAAACCTTATGTATGATAAGGGGCTAGTATCAAAAATATATGAGGAACACCTACATTTCAATAGTGAAAAAAATATCTGATTAAAAAATGGGCAAAGAACTCAAATAGTCATTTCTCCAAAGAAGACATACAAATGACCAAAAGGTATATGAAATGATGCTCAACATCACTAATTATCAGGGAAATTATCAGGGAAATGCAAATCAAAACTGTAATGAAGTATCACTGTATACCTGCTAGGTTAGTTACTGTTAAAAAAAAATAACGTTGTTGACTAAGATGTGGAGAAATTAGAACCCTTGTATGCTTTTAGTGGGAGTGTAAAATGGGGAAGATGCTATGGAAGACTACATGGAGCCTCTTCAAAAAATTAAAAATAGAACTACCATATGCTCCAGCAATCCTACTTCTGGGCATATGTCCAAAATAATTGAAATCAGGATTTTGAGGAGATATATGCACTCCCATGTTCACTGCAACATTATTCACAATAGCCACAATATGTAAATAACATAAAAATCCATCAACAGATGAATGGATAAAGAAATTGTGATATAGACATAAAATGGAATATTTAGCCCTAAAAATAATGATATTCTGCCATATACAACAGCATATATGAATCTGGAAAACATTAAGCCTATCACAGAAGGAAACATACAGCATGATTCCACTTATGATATGAAATAGATTCCACTTATGATATGAAATAGATATGACATATCTAAAATAGTCAAACTCATAGGAATAGAGAGTAGAATGGTGGTTGCCAGGTGCTGAAGGGAGGGAGAAATGGAGAGTTGCTACTTGACAGGTATAAAATTTCAGGTATGAAAGATGAATGAGTTCTAGAGATCTGCTGTACAACATTACACCTACAGTTAATGACATTGTATTGTGCACTTAAAATTTGTTAAGAAGGTAAATCTCATGTTATTCTTACTACAATAATAAAAATAAATAATAACAATCTATTAAGAGTCAAAAATTGTAAGTGTGAGTATTTTTCCTTGGTAGTAATTGTAAAATATTTTAAAGCATTATTATTGAAAATAAATCCTATTTCTATGAAAAGAAAACAACAACAACAACAACAAAAGTAAATGTACAAGACCTCTACCCTGAAAACTGTAAAACATGGAGAGTAATGAGAACCTAAAGAAGTTGAGGGATGTATCATGTTCATGAATTAGAAGACTCAATACTTTTAGGTATCAATTCTTCCAATTGTTGTATAAATTCAATGCAATCCAATCCAATAAAAATCACAGTAAGATTTTCTGGGGAGGTTGATAAAAAATCCCAAGTTGTATGTAGTAATACATATAGCCCAGAAAAAAACCAATGTGATATTGAAAAGAGAAAACTAAAGGACTTATCAAGCAAGTCTTATGATTATATTATATTAGTGTAGGAATACACAAATTAACCAATAGAAGAGTATAGAGTCCATACATATATATATATATATATATGTTCATATATATATATATATAAAATCAGAATTATGATAAATATGACACTGCAGTATAGTGATAATTTTTTTTCATAAATGGAGCTGGTTTAATTGGATATTTACTTGGAAAATTATATCTTGACCTCTGCCTCATGTGATGCACAAAAATCAGTTTAAGTATATATTGTAGACCTAATATAAAAAATAAGGGAAGATAATATTTTCACAACTTTGGACACAGTAAAGATTTTTTTAAAAAGACAAAATGTTAACTATAAAGGAAAAATTGGTAAATTGGACTACATTATAATTAAGAACTTATTTTTATAAAAAGACATCAATTGCATGAGAAGGTAAGCCTCACCCTAAGAAGATTGCAATACAAGAAAGAATTTATATCTAGAACATATACAAACTCCTTAATTAGTAAGGGAAATACATTAATGTAAAAAATTAGTAAGATGAATTGAACAGGATCCTCACATACAAAAAAAAGAATATCCAGTTGGCCAACAAACATACGAAAAGGCACAATATATATTCCATGAGATTTCAAGGGAATGCAAATTCAAACCACACTTAGATATCTTACATTTCTGCCAGGATGGCAAAATTATTTTTTAAAATATAACAGGACCTAATGATCATCTGGAACAACTTGAACTCTCCTACATTGCTAGTGGAAATGTAAATTGACATAATCACACTGGAAAACTGGCCATATATATACACGCATATACCATGCCTCAACAATTCTACTCTTAGTTATACACCCAAGAAAAATGAGTATTATATTTACCAGAAAGAGTTTTCGTATGTGAATGTTAGTTAACAGAATAATGTTTGTAACAGCTCCAAACTGAAAACAACTCATCAGAAGTGAAATGTATAAATGATGATATATCCATATAATGGATTATTGCATAACAATGAAAATGAGAACAAAAGTATAATCACAAAAACAAGAGGGATGACTCATAAAAACATATATTTGCCAAAAGAAGGTAAGTGTAGGCAAAACAATCATGCTTTCTTATTCTAAATTTCACAAGTAGGCAAAACTAATTTACAGTGTTAGAGGTCAGCATAGTTGTAAAACTTTATCTGTGTGCACTTGCCAGAGAGGGAAATGTGAGGTGGGGAGGAAGGTTGGGAATGGTAAATCTAATGGGATAGAAGGAAACTTCTTTTGTTCTATAATATTCTGTTCTTTCATCCATGCTGGCTACACAGCTGTATTCATTTTTATGAAATCGATTGATCTGTACATATTTTGATTGAAATTCCCATAACATAAAATAAGCCATTTTAAAGTGTACAATTCAATAGCACTTCATGCATTCACATTGTTGGGCAACTACCACCTCTATCTAGTTCCAAAATATTTTTATTCCCCCCAAAAGAAAATCCCATACTAATTAAACAGTCCCTCCCTGTTTCCCTTTTCCCCAAAGCCCCTGGCAACCAACAATCTGTTTTTTGTGTCTATGAATTTATCTATACACTGGGTATATCATATAAATATGATCATAAAATATGTGATCATTGTGTCTGGCTTCTTTCACTTAGCATAATGTTTTCCAGGTTCATCCACATTGTAGCATGTATCAGTACTCTATCCTCATTTTCATGGCTGAATAATATTCCAGTGTGTGTGTATATGTGTGTGTGTGTGTGTGTGTGTGTATGTGTGTATCACACTTTGTTGATCCGTTCATAGGTTGATGTACATTTGAGCTATTTCCGCCTTTGGGCTATTATGAATATTGCTCCTATGAACATTCTTATCAAGTGTTTGCTTGAGTACCTCTTTTCAATTCATTTGGTACGTAATTAGGAGTCAAATTGCTGAGTCTATGGTAATTTTATGTTTAATATTTTTGAGAAACTGCCATTTTCTTTTCCACAACAGCTGCACCATTTTACATTACCACTAGCAATGTACAAGGGTTTAAATTTCCCTCCATCCTTACCAATGCTTGTTATTTTCCATTTTTCTTGTTATGGCCATCCTAGTGAATGTGAAGTGGTAACTCGTTGTTTTGACTTGCATTTCTCTAATAACTAATGACACAGAGCATCTTTTTGTATGCTTGTTAACCATTTGTACATTTTTCTTTAGAGAAATGATGGCTCAAGTCCTTTGTCAATTTCTTAATTGGGTTTTTTGTCGAATATCTGTATATTTTAGATTTATGCATTTGTCAATAATATTATAATTCACTGAAAATTAAGGTAATCTTTTAAAGGCAGAATAACACCTGATTTTGAGACTACCAAAAGGGCAGAAGGGAAAAAGAACTATTTCAGATAGTATAGTGAAAAAAATTGGTTGTACATTACCTTTTTTTCCTTTGGAAATGAGTGTCTGTGGTTTTGAAAAACTATCCTCATATTGTAAACTTGAATTTTTGCTAACAGAGTCAATAAGTGTGCTTTTGTTTAAATGTGTGTATTTATAGACCATATTTTAATTAATACTAATAAGTGACAACTACTGATTAAAATGAAAGTCAATTAGGTAATTTACATGCAGTTTGTTTTACATATGAATTTCTCAATAAATTCATCTTAACAACTGTTTTAAACACATATATCCCCAAAACTAAGTCTACAAAGGCTAAATAATATACACAACATCCCACAATCTGGGCTAGCTTCATGGGTAGGCAACCTGGGCAGTCAGACAGAGCTTGATACTCAGAAGGGCTCCACAATTAGTTTGATGCTCTGGTGTTACTATCTTGAAATTCTTTTCTTTTTTTTTTTTTAAATAAATTTATTTATTTGTTTATTTTATTTATTTATTTATTTTTGGCTGCGTTGGGTCTTCGTTGCTGCACACGGGCCTTCTCTACTTGCAGCGAGCAGGGCTACTCTTGGTTGTGGTGTGTGGACTTCTCTTTGCAGTGACTTCTCTTGCTGTGAGCATGGGTTCTAGGTTTGCCAACTCCATAGTTGTGGCTCGTGGGCTCTAGAGTGGAGGCTAGGTAGTTGTGGCGCACAGGCTTAGTTGCTCTGCAGCATTTGGGATCTTCCCGGATCAGAGCTTGAACTCGTGTCCCCTGCATTGGCAGGCAGATTCTTAACCACTGCACCACCAGGGAAGTCCCCCATCTTGAAATTCTTAATAATAGTTCAACAGGAGTTCCCACTTTTCATTTTGCACTAGGTCCAATAAATTTTATAGCCAGTACAGTTTACAAGTTTCAGATTCAAATAAATATGACTTAAAAATAAAACCAAATAGCCTCTTTGCAGAACAAATATAGGGATTTTGCCATAAACTAGATTTAATCTACCTTTGACTTTGACATCGAAAGTTTTGCTCCTACTAAACTTAGGTAATTTGATATTCTGTTAAGTATCTTTTTATCCATTTTTTACATTTAATTTTTCCAGTTTTATTGATAAATAATTGACATATATAACTGTATAAGTTTAAGGCATACAGCATAATGGTTTGATTTACTATATTGTGAAATGATTACCACAATAGGTTCAGCTAATATCTATCTTCTCATATAGATGCAATATAAAGAAAAGAAAGAAAAAAACGGGAAAAAATTTCTCCTTGTGATGCAAATTCTTAGGATTTACTGTCTTAACAACTTTCCTATATATCACACAGCAGTGTTAGCTATAGTCATCAAGTTATACGTTGCATCCCTAGTACTTATTCATCTTATTACTGGAAGTTTGTACCTTTTGACCACCTTCCTCCAATTTCCCCTCCACCCATCCTCCACTTCTGGTAATTGCAAGCCTGATCTCTTTCTATGAGACTGGGTGACTTTGTTGTTGTTGTTTGTTTGTTTACATTCCACATATAAGTGAAATCATACAGTATTTGTCTGATTTATTTCACTTAATGCCTTCAAGTTTCATCCATGTTATCACAAATGGTAGGATCATTTTATTTTTTTTATGTCTGAATAATATCCCATTGTGTAGAATATTATATCACAACTTTTTTATCCATTCATCCATCGATGGGCACTTAGGTTGTTTCCACGTCTTGGCTACTGTAAATAATGTTGCTATGAACATTGGAGTGAAGATATCTTTTCGAGTTAGTGTTTTCATTTCATTTGGGTTTATTCCCAGAAGTGGAATTGTTGAATAATAGAGTAGTTCCACTTTTAATTTTTTGAGAATCCTCCATACTGTTTTCCATAAGGGTTGTACCGATTTACAATCCTTCCAACAATACACAAGGGTTCCCTTTTCTCTGCATCCACACCAGGATTCATCATCTCTTGTCATTTTGATGATGGCCAGTCTAATAAGGAGTGTGGTGATATCTCATTGTGGTTTTAATTTGCATTTCCCTAATGACTCGTGATGTTGAACATCTTTTCAGGTACCTGTTAGCCTTTCATGTATCTTCTTTGGAGAAATGGCTATTCAGGACCTTTGCCCATTTTTAAATTGGGTTATTTGGCTTATATCTATTGAGTTGTATGAGTTCTTTACATATTTTGATATTAATGCATTATCAGAAATGTGGTTTGCAAATATTTTTTCCATTCTTTAGGTGGTCTTTTCACTTTGTTGATGGTTTCTTTTACTATGTAAATGCCTTTTAGTTTGATGTAGTCCCACTTGTTTATTTTTTATTTTGTTGCTCATACTCTAGATGTCATATCCAAAAATTCATTACTAAGACCCACATCAAGGAACTCTGTTCCTATGTTTTCTTCTAGGAGTTTCATACTTTCAGTTCTTAAATTTACATCTTTAATCCATTTGGGTTAATTTTTGTAAGTGGCATAAAATATGGGTCCAGTTTTATTCTTTTACAGGTGAATATCCAATTATCCCAGCACCATTTACTGAAAAGACTATCTTTTCTCCATTAAGTATTCTTGGCTCCCTGGTTAAATATTAACTGACCAAATGTGCTTGGGTTTATTTCTTGGCTCTCAATTCTGTTCCATTGGTTTATTTGTCTGCTTTTATGCCAGTCCCATGCTGTTTTAATGACTATAGATTTATAGTATAGCCTGAAATAAGGAGGGTTGATGCCTCCTGCTTTGTTCAATAGCATTAAAAACAACAAAATACTTAGGAATATATTTAGCTAGGGAGATAAAAAATATATTCTGAAAACTACAAGACATTGATGAAAGAAATCAAAGACACAAATAAATGGAAAGATATCCTGTGTTCATGGATTGGAAGAATTAATATTGTTAAAATGTCAATACTACCAAAAGCCATCTATATTCAATGCAATCCCTATCAAGATTCCAAAAGCATTTTTTAAAGAAGTAGGAAGAACACACCTAAAATTTATGTGGAACTACAAAAGACCCTGAATAGCCAAAGAAATCCTGAGGAAAAAAAGAAAAAAGCAGGAGGCATTACATTTAATTTTGAGGAGAGCCGTTGTCACAGATACAAATTAGATGTTAAAAATTTAGATTTTGCTTTGTGACAAAATACTGATTTTTTGTTCCTCTTAATTTTGATAATATTAGATAATGGAAACCATTTTTTTATTGAGAATATTACAACATATTTTTTTTTCATTTGAGAGTCACTGTAATAAAAATATCGTGTCATGAAATTACAATTAGAAAGACTACTCAGACACAAAATTAAAGAGGGTTTATATTGAATCTTTAAAGACTCCTCAAATCTTACTTGATAGGTTTATTTATAACAATGCTTCCTAGAGATTCATGCCTTATTTTAAAAAGTTTTACTTGTATTATGATCTTTTGACCAACTGTGATGTAGGTAATATTATATATAATGAAATTCTACTTTGCAACTTGCTGCAGTTTTCTTTTCTACCACTTCTGAAATGACTTGCCTTATTACAGTTTCTATATATCTTCAACTTATTGATATACTTTAGATAGTGGAATTGATTTTCATCAGCTAATCTTTTCCCTCTTACATTATTTATTAGTTCACAAATTCAGTTGAGAGAAGATATTTTCACTTGACTTGTACCTAGACTAACCTCATTTTCATGACATTGTACAGTATAATTTTGCTATTTATTTAATGACTAAGATATTGAGCATGAAGATTACTCATAATGAAAATGATGAATAAATAAAAACCCTATTTGATGTTACATGATATTAGAACTCTGGGTGCACCTCATTATAAGAACTAAAATTTATCAATAGTCCAGCCTAAAAATTTGATTAATTTTCAAAATAAGAAATACAAAGTTAATTCCTGCTAGCACAGAAAATGTGAATAAATGTTTTCAAAAACTTTTCTAATAAAAGAAGTATTTCTACAGATGATATGATTAGGAAGAAATGAAGTAAATGACAACTAGCTTTATGGCTCAAGAGAAAAATAATTGTTAGTTAGAAAAAAAACACCTCATATGCGGTCATTTTATGCTAAAATAGGTTAAGTCTGTACTTACATAACTCTGCTAACATTTTTGCATTAAACAAGAAATATACAGATTCTTATGTAGTTAACTCTTTTCGGCCTATTGTAATGGAAAGAGCTTTGCACTTCAATTTGAGAGGTATAATTCAAGTCTTTAGTCAACTATCAATTATGTACATGGTAGTGGTCATGAAATAGGTCCTAGGCCATGGTTTTTCATCCATGGTAAATTGGGGTAGCTAATTTCTTTTTAAAAATTGTGTCCCAGTCCATAATTGCCTATTTTATACATACATTTTGGATATACTGTCTACTTTCTGGTGTCTCAAGTTTCTTGCAAATAATTGTAGAGAGTAAAAAGAGAAGTCATAAACAACCTTGAAAACAAAGCACAATAAAATAATAGTCTAGAAAATAACTGGTTTAAATTGCAAACAAATACATCCTTCATCTTTCACTTAAAATTTTCAGCTAATGATTATTTATATCTTTAAAATGCAAATAATATCTGCTAGTAGTTTGGAGACTTTACTATTACAACAACAGATAATAATCCTCTTTGTAGGTATAACACAATTTGAGTGTAAAGTAAGAATGTTAAGGCTTGATTTGCCCCCAAAGAGTCAGGTCTATAGTATGAACATGTTTGATCGTAGGAAGGCCATGTGTCCTAAGCAGGACCATCATGATGACATGATTTAGAAGCATTCCTCATTGACAAACTACTTATTAAGAACTAATATATAGTAGCCACTATGGAGAAATGTCCAAAGACTTCTGAGATTTTGCAATTGCTTGGTGTCATAGTTTATTTGGGTGTCCTCAAAAGCAGAGCCAGAGGCAAGGACTTGGGTGTGGGCTGATTATTTACGAGAGGAACCAAGGAAGTTGGAAAGAGGAAATAGGGAGACTGTGACAAGGAAGGAAGAAAACCAATATAATGGTGTTTTATTATGGTCACTGCTGTAGGCCACAGGGGCTCAATTCTGCTGGAAGCTCCTGAGAAACAGAGAAGATAGCTATTTGAAAGGTAGCTACTTAAAAGACAGGAGGTCAGATTACTTAGTCAAAGGTCCACAAATTCCCATCTCTCAGATTATTGAGATCTCATAATATAAACAATTTTTCCACCTTGATTCTTCCTTATCTAAAATATGTATCTTGGTGATCACTACATATTTCTACCTAGCAATTCTGTTTCATTCATTTTTATATTACATATGTTCCAGACTGTAACTGAACACAGGTTTGGCTGCTCGCCACTCAACAGCCAGTAAATTGAGGGGCAAACTTCAGTACAGAAGAAAGGTACTTTATTCAGAAAAGCCAGCAATCTGGGGAGAGGGTAAACTTATGTCCAGAGACCAACTCCAAAGACTCTGCTCAGCCATGACAATTTTTAAAGGGAAAAAGGGGAAACATTCTCAGTTAATCATGAAGGCAGGAGGTCAGATTCTCTGTCATTTTCCATTGCGTGCAGGCCTGCGGACTTCTCCCAGTCTTCCTTGGGACACTGTCTTGCTGCATGGTCCTCCTGCAATTGGATGTTCTCTTGCCTGCATGGTTTGCCTGTGCCTATGGGGTCCACCTGCAAATTTACTAAGGGGAAGCTAGGGGTAGAGAGTCATTCTTTAACTACCGAATTCTTCATTCTTATTCCTTCTAATCCAGGAAAGGAATCAACAGGTTAAGTAAGGTGTCGTATATATTTAGAAAAGCAGAAATCAGGAGCTAAGTTAAATGTTGCCTAATGAGCTCATCTTTATGGTTAAGGTCTAAGGAAAAAAAGGATGAACAAATAGAAAAGGGGCAAAAGAGCTGCTTACAAGATTTTTTTTTTTTTTTTTTTTTTTTTTTTTTAAATCTTTCCTCATTAGACTCTGAACTTCTTTAGACCAGGGACTGAGTCTTCCGGTTTTTGTTTTTTTTTTTTTAAAGAATCAATTTTATTTATTTATTTATTTATGGTTGCGTTGGGTCTTCGCTTCTGCACAGGGGCTTTCTGTAGTTGTGGCGAGTGGTGGCCACTCCTCGTTGTGGTGCGCAGGGTTCTCATTGTGGTGGTCTCTCCCATTGCAGAGCATGGGCTCCAGGCATGCGGGCTTCAGTAATTGTGGCACACAGGCTCACTAGTTGTGGTTCACGGGCTCTAGAGCACAGACTCAGTAGTTGTGGCACACGGGCTTAGTTGCTCCGTGGCATGTGGGATCCTCCTGGACCAGGGATCGAACCTGCGTCCCCTGCATTGGCAGGTGGATTCTTAACCACTGCACCACTAGAAAAGTCCCTGCTTACAAGATTATATTTAACCAATTCACTGATGATGGACCTTTGGGTTGTTTCTGAAATCTTATGTTAACAAGTGATATCACAGTAAATAGTGTTTATCATATGTCATTTTGAATTTTATATGGGTTATATTTGGGATATTTTTAGTGGAATTATTAGGTGAAAAGATAAACCTGTATACAATTTTCCAAGAAAATTCCATAGGCCTCTTCACAAGGATTTCGCCATTTTGCATTATCACCAGCAATGTACAAAAGTGTCTGTTTCACTATAGTTCCAACCACAGAATATGTTGTTAAGCTTCTGAATTCTTTGCCATTTGGATAGGTAAGAAATGATACCTCAATGTTGTTTAACTTTGTGTTTTTCTTATTATTTATGAACTAGAAAAATACCCATGGATATATTAGCATTTTCTCAATGAAATATTTATTCATTTTGCCCTATTTTTCAGATGGTTTTTGTTCTTTTATTTTTTTACTTTTTGGAATATCTTCATGTAATAGGAATAGTAGACGTTTTCTAAGATACGATGCATATTTTCCCCAGGTGGGCCTTTTTCTTTCGAATTTATATATTGAATGTGTGAGTGTATATTCCTGTATTTACCATACACAAAGATATTTTATTCTTTCTCTTAACATTATGTAATCCAATTGATCAATTATTTCTTTTACTGCTTATGAATTCTAAGTCATAATTAGGAAAGTTTTACCCACTCTGAAGTTGTAAAGAAATCCAGGAATTTATTCATGCTTTATTTGTTTTAAAACCCTGAAAGATGTCACTATTTTTAATTTTAGAATTCTGATCCAACTGGATTAATCCTGTAGTGTGGTGGTAGGGGAACATATCCATTTTAATCTTTGTTCATTATGTCTGTTCAGGGCCACAATGCCATTTATTTAAAATGTTACCTTTTCTGAATTATTTTAAAACATCAATTTTATTGCATACTAAATTTTATAACTTTTTGTGAATCTTTTTTATTGTTGATTTCACTGATTGGTTTGCCAATTTCTGTACCAATATATACTTTTAATTAGACTTTACAGTATGTTTTATAAGTTGATATCATCCCCACCACCACATGTTCTTTTTAATTCTTAATTGAAGTATAGTTGACTTACAATGTTATATTAGTTTTAGGTGTACAACATAGTGATTCACAATTTTTATAGTTTATACTCCATTTAAAGTTATAAAATAATAGCTATAGTCCCCGTGCTGTAAAAGAAATCTTTGTAGCTTATTTATTTTATGCATAGGAGTTTGTACCTCTTAATCTCCAACTCCTATCTTGCCACTCCCCCTCTTTCCTCTCCCACTGGTAACCACTAATTTCTTCTCTATAGCTGTGAGTCCATTTCTTTTTTGTTATATTCACTAGTTTATTTTGTTTTTTAGCTTCCACATATAAGTGATAACATACAGTATTTTTCTTTCTCTGTCTGACTTATTTCACTTAGCATAAAACTCTCTAAATCCATTTATGTTGTTGAAAATGGCAAATTTTCATTCTTTTTCATGGCTGAGTAGTATTCCATCATGTATATATATATACTCCATCTTTTTTAATCCATTCATCTGTTGATGGACACTTAGGTTGCTTATGTATCTTGGCAATTGTAAATAATGCTACTATGAACATTGGGATGCCTTTATCTTTTCAAATCAGTGTTTTCTTTTTTTCCAGATATATACCCAGGAATGGAATTGCTGGGTCAAATGGTAGTTCTAGTTTTCATTTTTTGAGAAACCTCCATAACGTTTTCCACAATGGCTGACCAATTTACATTCCCACCAACAGTGTACAAGGGTTCCTGTTTCTCCATCCCTCACCAACATTTGTTATTTGTGTTCTTTTTGATGATAGCCATTTTGGCAGGTGTGAGGTGATATCTCATTGTGGTTTTAATTTGCATTTCTCTGATAATTAACATGTTTATCATCTTTTCATGTGCCTGTTGGCCATCTGTATGTCTTCTTTATAGTCCATTTACATTTAAAGTAATTATTGGTAGTTATGTTCTTATTGCCATTTTGTTAATTGTTTTTGCTTTGTTACTGTAGGTTTTTTTTTTGTTGTTGTTCCTTTCTTCTTCTTTTGCTCCCTTCCCTTGTAATTGAAGACTATGTTTAGTGTTTTGTTTGAATTCCTTTCCCTTTTTGTGTGTGTATGAATTATAGATTTTTGGTTTGTAGTTACCATGAGGTTTGTTAAAAGCAATCTATATCTGTATATCTATAGCTATATCATCTATCTATATCTATATCTATATATATACATACATACCTGATTATTTTAAGTTGCTGATATCTTAATTTCAAATGCATTTTAACAACTCTGAATTTTTACTCTCCTCTCCTGACAATTACTCTTTTTGACATTGTATTTTTCATCTTTTTGTTTTGTATATCTCTTAACTACTTATTGTGGGTATAGATGATTTTATTACTTTTGTTATTTAATCTTCCTTCTAGCTTTGTATGTAGTTGATTTATTACCTTTACTGTATATTTTCCTTTACCACTGAAATTTTTCCTCGCTTAACTTTCATGTTTCTCATTATGGCCTCTTCTTTTTGGTTTAGAGAATTCCCTTTAACATTTCTTATAAAACTCTTTTGGTGGTGCTGAACTCTAACTTTTGCTTGTCTATAAAACTTTTGATCTTTCCATCAAATTTGAATGAAAGTCTTGCTGGGTAGATTATTTTTGGTAGTAAGTTTTGCCCTTTCATCACTTTAAATATATCACACCACTCCCTTCTGGCCTGCAGAAGTTTCTGTGGAAAAGTCAGCTGATAGCCTTATGAGAGTTCTCTTGTATATAACTTGTTGCTTTTCTCTTGCTGCTTTTAATATTCTCTGTTTATCTTTAACTTTTGACCTTTTAATTACAATTAATTGATCCTCTTTGGTTTGATCCTGTTTGGGACTCTCTGTGCTTCCTATAGATTGATACCTGTTTCCTTTCCCAGGTTAGGGAAGTTTTCAGCTATTATGTCTTAAAATATGTTCTCTGCCCCTTTCTCTCTCTTCTTCTTCTTCTTATGGGATCCCTGCAATGCAAATGTTAGTATACTTGATGTTGTCCCAGAAGTCTCTTAAACTGTCTTCATTTCTTTTTATGATTTTTTCTGTTCAGCTTTAGTGATTTCCATCACTCTGTCTTCCAGCTCACTGATCTCTTCCTCTGTATCATCTAATTTTGATTCCTTCTAGTTTATTTTAAAAATTTCAGTTATTGTTTTCATCAGGTCTGTTTGGTTGTTCTCTAGATCTTCTAACTCTTTGTCAAACTTCTCACTGTGTTCATCCATTCTTCTCCTGAGTTCTTTGATCATCTTTAAGATTATTACTGTGAACTCTTTATTGGGTAGATTGCCTATTTCTAGTTCACTTAGTTCTTCTTCTGGGGTTTTATCTTGATCCATATTTGGAATATGTTCTTCTGTTGCCTCATTTTGCCTAATTTTCTGTTTTTATTTCCATCTATCTGGTGGGTTGGTTGTTTTCTGATCTTGGAGAAGTGGCCTTTGTAGGAGACATCCTATGTCCTATATTTTCCAGTAGCACACTTCTCTCTGGTTACCAGAGCTATATGCTTTAGCAGTATCCCTTATGTGAGCTGTGTGGGTCCTTCTGTTGTGGCAGGCTGACTGCTGTGGGTGGTTTGATAGGTGTGGCTGGCTCCTGGTCCAGTAGGTTGCCAAGTCCTGCCTTGTGTGGAGGCTTCCAGCTGCTGGTTGGTAGGCTGTATCATGAGGCAGCTAGCTGCAGAACCATGGGGGTACCAGGGCTGATGCTGGCTCACTGGTGGGTGGAGGTGAGTCTCAGGATCTCTGGCTGCTGGGACCTGGAGTTTCTGGAGCTGTGCAGGGCCACTCAGGGAGAGCACTTAGATCATGATGAGACAGAGAGAGAAGGGAGAAATGTGGGCAAGCACCTTTATTTTGGTTACTGTGGGAAGGAAAGGAACAAGGCAGGGTAAGAAGGATTGGCTAATCTGAATAATTTCAGTATGCTCTGGGGCTTAAGGGCTCTTCCTGGTTGCCTGGTACCTGACCCTGGGACAATTAAGATAGGTGTATAGTGACCCAGATGTGTGAGAACACCAGAAGGGAGGTGGCTGAGGCTGTGGACTTAATTAGCTTCTCAAGAAAGGCAAATAACTTTAGCCAGGACTAAAGATAGCATTTTAGCTAGCCAGGGACTCAAGATAGCATTTTTAAAAACTATATTACAGTCGACCCCTTGATGTCTTGACATCACTTTTAAGCTTGATTATTTGGGGTATTTGAGTGGCCTGAATAGTAAAGGAGACTTTTAGACAGTAGGACATTTGTTGTCTAAACAACATAAACATTTTATTATGAGAGTAAAAAAGAGAAACACAAGTAGAATTATGAGTCCTTATAGGCTGGCCCATAAGTAAGTTTCTCATTTATATGACATTAGCCATGAAAACAGATCTGAAATTTCCAGGAACTCTAATAATACAGAGTTATAAAATGTGTTAAAAGTATGATACCTCTCTCTCTCTCTCTCTCTCTCTATTTCTCCATCCGTCCATCCATCCATCCGTCTACTCACCTGCCTACCTATCTACCTTGCTGACAGTAAAATCTTGATATATTCTTGAGTCAAGGTGGCAGGTCTTTTAGTTATGTTGTTGGAGGATATAAACTAATGGTTTAGTAAGGTATACGTAAAGTTTAGTGGTATTTGTATATAATCAAAGGGAAGGGGTTGTTGTTATGTCCATGGTTGAGACATGGGCAGGAGACTGGGGTGGAAAGCTGAAAGGGGGTTGAGTAGGAGAAAGCACTGGGGGATGGTTCTCTTCCTAGGGGCTCAATGGGGTGACTATGAGGCAGGTGCCTCCTGGGGAAAGCAACAGTCTCCACTCTTTTTTAGAATGGAACAAATAGGAGTAACCTCTACCAGATATCCCTTTAGGCATGGGGGTATAGGGGTGTACATTTTGGCAAGAGCAAGGAGTGTAATGTGATCATTGGCTAAGCAGACAGCAAGCTCAAGGAAAATGATAGAATCCATAAAATCAAAGGAAAAGTAACAATAACCGTCCTGTGTCCAATTTGTCAGCACTTTAGGGGAGGCAGCCTGTGGGTGTGGCTGGGAGAAAGTTTTAGTGTCTGGGGTGAAATTGTCTTTGACACAGAGGGTGAAGTCATTTCCACTGGTAGATCTCAAAGTCTTGGGCTGGGCGATGTCATCTGGAATATGGGACTGAGGTATCCTTTCCAAGTGAGTACCCACTCCAGTTGATGTGGTTCTTGTTTATATGGCTCTGTGGTATCATGAGGCTGAGGTCAGAGCTCCAGCATTAGCTTGTAGGCAGGCCCAATAATTTAGCCACATACTAAGGGCGCTTTGCCTCATTTGTTGGTTTGTTTGGTGATGGCAACCAGAGAGTTCTTTGGATTATAAGGCTTCTATTAGCCAAACTTGGTGGCATAAGAGTCTCAACATTTGCCATGTTTGGTTGAAACAATAGCTTACTTGGAGGATTAGGACCTCTTGATTGCAAGCCAATGAAACCACCCAGACCAAAAGTAACAAAAACAAGAGACAGTAGAATGATGTGCAACTGTACTTGGCAGGCTTTTGCTGTTTGCTGTTAATTTTCCACCTGCATGTATTATTACCAAGAAGACATGGTCTGATTTCATCATCATGGATATAGTTTTGATTTCAGTATCTCTGAATATGATTTTTATTTACTAAGTAGAGTTTTCTCTCTCCCTTTTTGGTAGCCCACACTGTCTGTGGGAATGTCCCCGTAGTACAATTTTAATTTTCTGGAGGGGATTAGAGGGAGAATCTATTTTAATTATTCACCTCTTATAACTTGAATATTCAGGAAGATTTTTTGGATGGTGAAATTTTAGGGTCCCATATCAGATAGGCAGCTACAAGGCTGTGGGACAATCTATGGTTAAGGGGTCCCAGGAGAGTTTGCACCTTGATCTGGCCTCCAGGCCTTATAGGTTAAGGGTAAGAGGGGAATTTATAAAAATAGGGAGAGACATTATTAAAGGGCCTCATATATAACGAGTCTTCACATACATGTAGGGGAGGCATCTTCCTCTTAAACATGGGTAGGAAAGGTCTGTGGGAACGTTTTTTAAAGTTGGTGTGAGGTGTGAATCCATCAAGGGGCCTTGAATTAAGAGAGATTAAGGCCTGGATCAAGGTAGAGATCCACTGAGGAGTTCATTTGATGGGAGTTTATAAAGGAGATATTTGAGCATATTCTTATTTCTGACCCAAGAGATTCCTAAGTTCTTTACCCTGAAGCAAAAAGCTCTTAGATAATGGACCAACAGTGTAGAATAAATATGAAGATCATCCATCTGTTGGCCAGAGCATTGAGAGCTAAAATGATGGCCTGAAATTTGGGCAATTGTGTTGACCCTTGTGTTTCACCCTTTACTAGGGTCATCCTGGCTAAGTGGGTAGAAAGCAGCACCAGTCCATTAAGCTCCAGCATTAAGGATGGTGTCAATGCCATCAGTACAGACTATGAAATCCCATTTGTTTACTCCTCTAATCACAAGGGGCTCTTAGATAGCCAAAGGCTCC
Source organism: Balaenoptera borealis (assembly GCF_965194805.1). Lineage (NCBI taxonomy): Eukaryota > Metazoa > Chordata > Mammalia > Artiodactyla > Balaenopteridae > Balaenoptera > Balaenoptera borealis. The sequence continues at coordinate 69,921,336 of NC_138866.1, read as the reverse complement.
GGGAAGGGGTAATCTCCTCTAGCACCATGGCATCTGGCATCTGGCAAAAAACTGAGGACACAGAGTCCACCTTCTCCTATAGGTGGAATATACCAGAGGGCCTAGGTTTATCTCCATTCTATATTAATTGGGCTTCAGTAGTCACACTGAGCTGTGGGGTATTGTTTCCATGATCCAAGGTATAATGAGCATCTGGGTATAGAGAGTCACGGGCTCAAGGTCGATGAGAGCCTGTTTCCAAGAAAGCCTAGGATGCAGCCAGCAAGATTTTTGTTGTTGTTGTTTTGTTTTGTTCTTAATGGTGTATAGCATAAGGCTGAGAGAAGCAGAATCTTGCATCTGAAACCCTTGGGCAAATTATGGCCATCATAGATGTGTCCAGTGTCTCCAGGATGCATGAAAAGAGTTTGTGAAAACCTCTACAGTGAAGAAGTCTCTGAGAACAATAACAGGAGTGTCTCTTGATTTTAATTTTTACACATTCAACAGCCTTTTGTTGGGGGGCCCTCATTTAAGGTAGACTGATTTGTAAGTAACAGCATTACTGAGATTAAGTAAAATTTGTAAATGAGGAATACATTGCCACCAGAACCCAAAAAGGACTACACCATATTGCATTCTTATGTCCTTAATGAGTATGTCAAACAAATCTCCTTGGCGGGGCGGGGGCGGGGGGGTGGGGTGGTCATCAATTTAATGCAATACCTGTACTTTTGGAGAAAGGTGGATACAAATAATATCTTGTCTTCAGAGATAGTGCGTAATGGCAATGCTGTTGAGGTATCCTATAGATAGCCTAGAAAAGATGTACTCTGTCCTTTGGAGATGAAGATAAACTGCAACTGAGAAGCTATTGAAAGAGGCACTGGAAAGAACATATTAACCAAATGTATAATAGTGAAACATTTGCCAGTTATCATCTGGATATAGTAGGTAATTTTAATAATATTTGGTATTGGGCGTAGAGGATTTAATGAATAGGACCACATCATTTAGTAGTCCACCATGATGCGCCTTGTATTCTTTCCATGTTTAAAAACAGGCAAAATTGGGTTGTCAAACGGGGAAGCAGTGGAGATAATCACCTCCTTATTAATTAGATGTGACATAATAAGTTTCAATACTTGAAGCCATATTTTAACTTATTTAACTTAAAGTGGGACATATTAACTATTTTAACTAGAGATCCATGGGGCTCCATTTTATCAAGCCAGTTTGTGAATGTCAAAGACTTAAATTAATTTGAATTTACTACTCATTGTGCTTGAGTGTCTATGCCAACTATGGGTTATTTCAGGGCAATGGGTACTATGACTATGGTGATATATCCCTATTTTTCTCTATTTTATATTGAGCTACTTTCCTAAGATTATAAGCAGTACCACGTTTAAATTTAATGGGATACACAGGTATAACTGTAATTTGAGCCCCAGTATTTATTAAGTCCACGAAACTTCATCAATTGGTGCATTTTAGAAGATGTCAAAGTTAATTTAGAACTTATGTTGCAGAGGCACAAAAGCCAATCAGCATTTGTACCCCTTTTATTTATTTTTTGTTATATAAATTCTTTTAGTAAATTTTGAATTTCCAATTGGGTCAAATTATAGACATTTGTTTTTATTTAGTTATATATATAATATACAATATATGATTATATATCATATATAATATTGTTATATATATTACATATGTTATATATTATTTATATATTTACTTTTATTTTCTCCCCTTGAATCTAGGTATTTTTAAAAATTCATCCTTCCTTCCTTCCTTTCTTTCTTTCTCTCCCCCTCCCTCCCTCCATCTTTCTTCCTTCCTTCCTTCCTTCCTGTCTTCTTCCCTCCTTCCCTCCCTCCCTCCCCTCCCCTCCCCTCCCCTCCCTTCCCATCCCTTCTCACCACCTGAAGCCATGGTTTTTAGCTTCTGTTTTTGTCTGACAGCTCACAGTGCAGTCCTAGGTGGCTACAGGAGAAGGTGGTGGTAGGCAGTGGGAACGGGGCCAGTGGCCTGTCTTATAGGTCATAGGTTCTCCTTCCAAGGCTTCTCAGTCCACCCCCAGGGACTGTGATTTGCATTCAGACAGCTATAGCAGTCTTTCTTGGGACAGCACAATTAACTCCCTTGTCTCACATATCAGTACCATTCTCACTGTCTCTTTGAACAAACATTTTTAAAATGGCTTTTATTTCTAGGTGGGTAACATTTCTAGTTTTTCTTTTAGTCTCCTGTCTGCTCCTGACTGTTTTTATTCTTTGAGGGTTTGATAGATAAATTTTTTGTATTCCATCATGGGCCTGTACATAGGCATCTGCCTCTTGTTCCAGGGCATCCCAGTTGACCTGGAGGAGCTGAGGTTGGCACCCAACCCAGGAGAGTAGTGGTGGCTCTGGTTCTTGAGAGGACTGGTAGACCTTTTGATCTCAAAAACAAGCTCTTAGCCTGACAATTGACTTGGCTTGGAGTTTTACATTTATCTGGGAGCTTGGAGATCTCTCCTGGTATCTTAGTGGGGGATGGGGATGAAATGTTCTTTTCCTTTTTCCTGCTTCTTATGATTTTAAACCATTGGTCTCCATGGTGTGTACCCCAATAGTCTACCAGGTCTGGGGATAGAGAATGACAGACATAAGATAAGCAACAACACAGGAGACACTAGCCCGGAAAACACGGGTTTTATTCCCAAGGTGCCATAAATCCTGGGGAGGCAGTGCCCACGTACAAGCACCATGTACCATCAGGGGCTTGTAGATGATCTGCGGGCAGTCTACACCTTCTCCACTCTCAGGCAATAAGAAAATAGATTTTGACTCATCTACTGGCTTTTATATAAAACTTTGTATTCATTTTGTATTGCTTCTACAATAGAAAGCATTAGAATCTACTCAAATCTGTAATCAATTTATCATTGTAGTATAAATTACATAAATGTATAAAATACCAGATGCTGTGAGTGAGACATTCAGATTATATTTGCAAATGTTTTTAGATAAAAATATTTGAAGAACTATATAATAACTAATGAAACATTTAGTTTCATATAGTGAAATGTTTTTAGATAAAAATATTTGAAGAACTGTATAATAACTAATGAAACATTTAGTTTCATATAGTGAAATGATATGAAGTAATTATATTAAGAAACATCTATGAAGTTTTATGGGTAATTTACAAATACCATAAACTTTTGAAAACATAGGCAACTCTTTATTTCTTTCATTTTGATTCTTCTCCCCATATATATCTTTATTTCAATCTATATTTAAAATTACTTCTTGTGTTTTTTACTGTCATTTTCTTGTCTTTCTCTTTCTTTCTCTTGTCGTTGTCTATTTCTACCTTGTATTTCTTTTTTTAATAGTCTACCTCTTTTATTTTATCCTTTCACCATAATTCATATTATTTTCTTTAATTAGCTGCTCATACTATAACGTTAAAAATCTACTTTAAAATATTCTTTATTCAAGATAAACATGAATTTTCTCTATTCAGTATCTTCCTCATTTGTTCATGAGCATATGCTAAAATGTTTAAAAGTTTCTTATTTTGTGTGTTCTTTGATAGATATATTTTCCTTGTGGGTCATTATCCCTCAATAGAACAATCTGCTGACTTAGTTCTTGTGCAAGTAATCTCTCCATTTCATTATAAATGCATAAAATCTGTGGCCTCGTCAATAGCCAAATTACAGAGGACATATGACAGTAATATTCTCTCAGATATACAAGCATGACTGAAATAACAACTTTTTGGTAATCATGAGAATGCACAGTATTCAAATTTGCTTCAGATTTGTAACGAATGTCATCTTGACCTTTCTGCTTTTGTGACAGTGTCAGCTATTAACTTTCTTTTTAATCACCTCATTTTTAAAATTGAATTTGCAAAGCTTGAAGCAAGAAAGAAGGATTATAACAAATACATATATATATATATATATATATATATATATATATATATGTTTTAAGTCATGGCCAGAACTTGCTATTTGATTTGATTTTTTAAGGAATCATATAATACTTTTCATTGAAACTGAAAAACAAAAAAAAGCTTTAACTTAGCCACTGAGTTATTTGAAATTTGGAGAATGAGGAAGAGGATATTCATTTACAGTCTTTCTTGTATGTTGTCCTTTGCACAAATTCATAATGTTATGTTTATATTGTTCCAAATCTTATTGTTTATTATTAGGGTGAATATTCTTACAAAACCAAGTCATATGTATCTGTGGAAGGCCTGTAACACAGCTCTAACACATAATATTCTTTCTGAGTGAATTAATAAATGCATGAATAGATGAATAAATATGGACATACATTGTTGGCCCTCATATACAATCATAACTACACTCTATTACAGTTTCAAGATGTGGCATTGAGTAAGTTATGTCAGCTTCTAATAATCAGTTTCTTCTGCTAAATGAGGTTGAAAATAGTACTTAGTTTAGAGTTATTTTGAGGATTATTCAGGAAAATTTTATATTAAAATTATTATCAAAATATCTGGCATACAGTGCATTTCAGTAAATATTAGCTCTTATTTGAAAGCAGTTATAGAAATAATATAAATCATTCTCCCTTTTTCACATTGGTCATTACAATAAAAGAAATAATTCTTTCCTTCAGATAACTTAGGACATCAAATAAGTGGAAAATCTAGGATTCAAATCCACATCTACTTGATCCCAGAGCTAATGGTCTTTAACAACCATAAAAAATATATCAGAATAAAATATAATGAATAGACCATGGAAAGCAAATAGAAAAGGAGAAAGACTTTGACAGAGACAATTAGGTATGCAATTCTGTTTTTTTGGAAATATCCTATTGCTAATCATTAATCAACAATATTAGTGATAACAATGCAGCCTGGAAAAATGTACTGATGTATACTCTAGGACCTAGAGTCTAGGTGGCTTTAAAATAACCAACTAAGAATACCAGATATTATAAATTAGCATATATTGGGGTAGCAAACCACCCACAAACAATCACTTCTCCTCATGAACTATCCAAAGATGGTAAAGTTCCAAACATTGATACAAAGGGGAAACAATTTATCCTTTGTCATGAAGTCCTACTATAGTGAACTATGGGAAAGTTAACTGTACTGGGTGAACCTACTTTTCCTAAGTTTATCAGATTTAAATAGCTTCAGAGCAAGCAAGTTTTTGTGTACTCTGTCTTTTAATCTTTTCCCCTTTTTTATTACAAAGGTGTCTGGGATCTAAAAAAGCTACTAATGTTAGAGAGAATAGAAACAGTGGAAAGTGGGTTCATCTTATGCAAGTTCTTATTCAATTTGACCTAGGACCTAGGACCCAACCCCTTCTTCCATTACCACATTGGCCCTAGGAATTGCTGCAATTTTCTATTTCCATAATTTTTCTCCATTTGGTAATTAAAATTCTATTTGAAAGCTCCCAGTATGTAATATATTTATTGTCTCACACACACACACACATGCATACACATGCACACTAACACACATACATATGGAGAGAAAGAGATTTCTACATCTACCTATCTGTGTGCTTTTGTGTGTGTGTTTGTGCATAAAACCATTAATTCATACTGATCTCCAATTCTAATCCAACACTATAGGGTTCATTCTAATCTCTTTTTCTTTCTCTATTTGTAGCTCCTTTCTCTGCGAGTAAGAAATCACATCTTCTTTTGAATATTAAATTTACTTATGTGCTCAGTCCTAGAATACACATAAAGTAATTTCAGAATTGCTAACCTATACCTTCATGAAAAATGAATTTGCTAACTAGAGTACAATATTTGTGTATAGCCTTTTGTTTTGTCTTTCATCTTAGATAAAGATGGCCAAATCACTGTCTTCCAACTTTCCTGAGGTTAATTCTTTTCTTTTCCACCTCATTCAGTTTTTATGTCATTATTTATAATACAATTATTCATTTTTTCCTGTTTTTATTGTAGTTGGATTTCCCTCCACATCCTATTTGAACCAGGTCTAGAATTTTTCCTTATCTATCACTTGGTTAAATAGAAACACCCCTCCCCACTCAAGGCCGTAGATACGAACTGAGGGAGATAATTCGGTGCAACAGTCATAGGAATCTAGGCCATCTATTCTCGTAACTCATTTCTGTCCCCTAAACCTGTTTGAGCTCTCTCCTGAATGCACCATTTCAATTATATGATAAATTGCCACTATGCATATTGGACCTTAAGACTTGGCAGATCGGATAATAAGTTGTGTACGCTAGGATGCTCTGGTAATATAGCCACTTGACGTCCTATGATCAGGCATGTAGTTTCTACTAGGGCACAGTAGTATACCAATGTACAAACTACCCATTGTACAAAAGCTGCCTTTTGTACAATGGGTAATTTTCTGCTGTAGAAAGCATGCACTTACTAAGGTGCCCTAGGAGTCTGCACTGTGCTTCCTTTATCTGGATTTGTCAAGAACTCTAAAGAGTGACTCAACCTACGGTCAATACTATAAGCACCGTGATACGTAATAGGCTATATGGGACAAGAGGCAGAACCACTTGTACTGCAGTTTGAATCTAATACAGAGTATTCTCTTATTCTGAACCCCAATCAAAACTATCATCAGAATTATATAATAAATTGGTAAAACTGTAATTTTCAAATGTGATATGTGATGTGTCTAAACTTTAAATAAGCCTACCAAGAGCTGCCACATTTTCTTAGTGACGAGAAATGAAAGGTGCAATAATTTGTCTTTTACCATGGTAGGGATGGCTTAGTATGACGGATTTTTACATGCCATCAGTAATTGAATTCTTGTTGTTTTCTGGTCAAGGATGGTTTACATCTACAAGTTAGTAAAATGTGATATATCATGTTAACAAAATGAAGAATAAAAATTATACCATCACTTCAATCAATGCAGAAAAAGCATTTGACAAAATTCAACATCCTTTCATGATGAAAACTCAATAGGTAAGGTATAGATGGAATGTACTTCAACATAATAAAGGCCATATATGACAAGCCCACATCTAATATCATACTCAATTGTGAAAAGCTGAAAATCTCATTTAGAGAAATTATGCAAGAAAAAGATATAAAAGTATCCAAATCGGAAAGAAAGAAGTAAAATTCTTTGCAGATGACATCATTCTACCCGTAAAAAACCCTAAAGACTCCACCAAAAGACTGTTAGAACTAATAAACAAATTCAATAAATTTGCAGGGTATGTAATCAATCTACAAAAATCAGTTGTGTTCCTATACACTAAAAACACATTTTTGGAAAGAGAAATTATGAAAACAATCCCGTTTACAATAGCATTAAAACAAATTAAATACTTAGGCATAAATTTAACCAAGTAGGTTAAAGATCTGAAAGCTGTAAGATGTTGATGAAAGAAATTGAAGAGGACACAAATAAGTGGAAAGATATTCTGTATCCATGGATTGGAAGAATTATAGTGTTGAAATGTCCATATTACTCAGAGTTATATACAAATTCAATGCAATCTCTATAAAAATTCCAATGGCATTTTTCACAGAAATAGAAAAAGAAATCTTAATGTTCATATGTACCCACAAAGACCTTGAATAGCTAAATCAACCTTGAGTAAGCAGAACAAAGCTGGAGGTAACACTTCCTGATTTCAGAAATAAAGCCATGCATATATGGTCAATTAATTTTTGACAAAGGCACAAAGAATACACATTGGGGAAAGGATAGTCTCTTCAATAAATGGTGTTGATAAAACTGAACATCCACAAGCAAAGTATGGAATTGAACCCCTATCTTACATCATACATAAAAATCAACTCAAAATGGAATAAAGACTTGAACATAAGACTTGAAACCATAAAATTCCTAAAAGAAAACATAGGAGACAAGCTCCTTGGCATCAGTTGTAGCAGTGATTTATTTTGGTTTTGACACCAAAAGCAGCAAACAAATAAACAAAAACCCAAGTGGTGCTACATCAAACTGAAAAACTTATGCACAACAAAGAAACCATCAACAAAATAAAGGGCATCCTATGGAATGGGAGAAAATATTTGCAAACCACATATCTAATAAGGGATTAATGTCCAAAATGTATAAGAAAATCATACTAATAGCCAAAAAAAACCCCAAACATTTTGCTTCAAAAATAGGCAGATAATCTGAATAAACATTTTGCTAAAGAAGACATACAAATGGTAAATAGGTATATCAGAAGATGCTCAACATGACTAATCATCAGAGAAATGAGAATCAAAACCACAATGAGATATCCCCTCATACTTCTTAGAATGTCTATCATCAAAAATACAAGAGGTAAAAAATACTGGCCAGGATGTGGAGAAAAGGGAACTTTTGTACACTGTTGGTAGGAATATAAACTGCACAGCCACTAAGGAAAACCTTATGGAAGTCCCTCAAGAAGATAAAAAATAGAACAACCATATGGTCCAGCAATCCCATTTCTAGTTTTACATATTTGAAGGAAATAAAATCAGTATTTGGAAGACTAACCTGCATTCCCATGTTTATTGCATCATTATTCACAGTAATAAGTATGGAAGCTACCTAACTGTCCATTGATGGATGAATTGATAAAATTATACATATAGATTCATATATATGAATTGATAAAGAAAATTATATATGTATATATATCTGCAAAATTACATAAATTGTCAAGAATTAGGATTGGCGCTGGCAAGAAGTAAGGGTGCTTGTTAAACAAGAATTGGTTGAGGTCCAAAATGTTTACATAGTTACAAGGGGAGACCTTGAGACCATAAGGTTGCAGCTGGAAGCAGCTAGTAGGTATTGTTTTGAGAACTACTGGTGCTATCCTTGAGTCTGATACAGTTCAGAAAATTCAAGTACTCAGTGATGCAGGAATGTGTCTGAAACCACATCCACAGTAGCCATCCAGTTCCATTTTGGATTCCTGAACCACAGGTACTCCATCTTGATTTTTAAATGCACTCCTTTCTTTAATGGTTAAAGCAGCTGTACAATGTATGTTTAATAGGCCACAAACAGGCTATTCTAGCTAGCATAAAGTTTAAATTAAATAATATTTAAGCCAGAATTACTTCCTCGTAGTCAACATGTGAAAATTTCTTGTATCATACTGTATCGTATAACAGAAATTTGCTAAGAGAATAGATCTTAAGCATTCTCAACATAAATAAATAAATAAATAAATAGATAGATAGATAAATGGTAACTATGTGAGGTGATGGATGTATTAATTAACTTGATGGCAGAAATCTTTTCACAATGTATACATATATCAAATATTCACATTGTATACTTTAAATATATTACAACGTTATTTGTCAATTATACCTCAATAAAGCTGAAAAAATTTCAATAAAGAAGTAAAAATTATGTTTACAATTTTATGTTATGTGAATTTTACTATAATAAAAAAGTGGGAAAGAAGTCGAATTGGTAAAACTAGAAAGATGGGTATAAAATAATGAGTACAGAGATTCAATTGAGTTGATCAAGAAAGCCAAAAGCTGGTTCTCAGAAGTTGATTCTTGCCTAAATGTAGACAAATTTACTGATCAGAAGAAACAAATATATTTAGATCAGACATTTACCATACAAACTCCAAATTGAATATTGCTAAGGCTAGAATCTAGAGTTTGCCCATATGATTTCCAATTAACTGCTTCTCACTTAGGCAAGTTCATATAGCAATTTTTTCCCTCTGGTGAGTAGTGACAGATATTTCAAGATAGTTCATGAGTATCATTGGAACGTAAGGTCCTTGAACTTTTACTGTACATTCATTTTAAAAACTCCACCAATTAAAACAATGGCAGACATATATAAAATCTTAATATTTATTATTTGTTGAATCACTGAGTTATTACAAATGATCATAGAAAAGCCCACTAATTAATCAGCTAGCCATTGAGATTCTATTCCAGCTCAAGACTGAATCCTAAATAGAACTTTAAATTCAGCAAAGGGTCAAACATTTCTGATGAAAGGCTATATATCTCCCCTTCATTTGTGGATCATTTGAATCTGCAATTTTGAAAAGACTTTAGAAATAAACCACTCAAACAAATGGAGAAACAGGATTGGTGGAATAAAAACACATAAACCACATAGCTACAGGGAGTCAGATATTAAAAAATGTATATTTATATCAAGTCTCCAGTTATAGCTTTCAATTTACAGGAAATTAGTGGGATGAAAAAACATATTAAATAACATCATACTTACGCCACCAGCAAAATACAGATTGTAGAGAACCACATGGTGAAGGACTTATCTTCAACAAAAAACTTGTAAGGAAAAAGAAGAGATGGAAAGGACACCTATAGTTTAAAAGTGATTGGCTGAATTGGTAAATTTTGAAGATGGGTGATTTATTATGGTTTATTATGCTAATGTCTCTTCTTGGGTGTATGTTTGAAATTTTTCTCAGCAAAAATTAAAGAAATGTACGGATAAAATAGTAGGCATTTATTAAGAATCTATGCTGAAACTATTGGCAAAGCAGGTTTTGTATACTATACCATTAAACTATCTTGTAAATTAGGTATTTTTCTTCAATTTCAAATAATTAAGTTATTGTCTGTGGTCGGTGCTAATAAGAGATTAAACCAGACCTAATGATGTATTTGTAGAATATTTTTCCTCTGGGTAATTAATACTTAATTTCAAGAGAGAATATTTGTGAGGTCAATTTCTAACTCAAAGAGGATGATACTTTAAGAGCCCACCCTTACCCTCTACTTTTTCTCTATATTTTAATACTCAAAGAAGTGCATACACAAATATGTATCATATATATGTATGTATGTACATATATGTATGTGTGTGTATATATATATATATATTTATATATATACACAGAGAGAGAGGATATTAATTGATCCTGTTCATTACATTTATCTATGCTTGGGGAACAAGAATGTCATGCTTTTTATACATCCATAGACATATATAGGAACAGAGTGAAAAGAAGAGGATTGAGGCTTTAAAGTAATGATTTCCAGAGTAGTGTCTCTTATGGGTAGAGATAAAGGAATATAAAAAAAAGAGTCTTTAATAAATAAATAAACAAGTAAAGAACCCATCTTTTTTTTTTTTTTGGCCATATTTAAATAATAGATGGTTTTCTGTTGTGTCACTTTGTTACTGGAATGCACTGTCTCAAAATACTTGCAAGTTTTAGACATTAAACTAGGAGAAGGATACCCATAAAACCAGCATCATAAACAACCAAATGTCATACTCCTGATCATAGTATGAGAAAAATACAATTCCTTTTATAATTTAGGACTAGACTTCTTAGAAAGAATTCTGAAGGAAAGGGTTGAATAATTAACACTGCAAACTATCTAATTCTTTTAGCAAAGCTTATTTCACAGTTTTGCTTCAGTGTTCACCAGCTGAAGAGAAGGCAATTCAAACTCCCTAAATTAATCCCAGCTGCAGTGCTTGCAACACAATTAACACATTTAAAAGTGATAAATATATATTAAAAAAACCAACAATTTGGGGTCAATTTAGAATGAGCTGTCAGAAAGTCGGAAATTGCCTAAATCCTTTTCATTTCTTGTCTGTTAACTGTAAAATTCCATGATCAATTTGGATTGAGAGAAAGGTTTTAAATTACTAAAATATTAATACTATTTTCAAATATGTGTGTTCTCTTTAATCTTAAGGTGAAGGATATGACTAGAAAAATGTTTAATAATTTTAGAGAACTTGGAAGATATTGGCTTATCTACTTGGACATTCCAGAGAAAAGGGAGAATAATCCTGGTGCCATTATCAAGGGGACATCTCTTGGATAAATAGTTAGAAATAATATTGATGGCTGCTGTGTTAGACACTCTCAGTGTCTAACAGTGTCTAAATACCATGTGATTTCCATGCCACACAACCTTTACAGTAGCAAATAATTGGAAGGAATCACAAGCTTCAGGAAGTGGTGGTTTGATGATCTGTATACATAGGACTGATTTGGAGGCCTCCCATTGCCATTTCTCACCTCAATCCCACATCTCTGAAGTCCATATTTGAAAATACACACAGCTTGGCTCAGATAGTATTTAACAACAACAACAACAAAAAATATGTTTCAGAAGATTTGAGGATTTTAGCTGCAAAATAGATTGTACCTTTCCTTCTGGAAACAAATGGGAAGGTCTATTGTACACTAGTCATTCTTCACTTTTTCCCCATTTTATCATTTTATCCTCACAATAATTGTGTGAGTAGTATTATCTCCATTTTTATACTTGAGGAAAATGAACCTCATAATAAATATTTGCCCAAGAATAAAAAGCAAATAAACATGTACTAATAAAAACACACACACCACTGTCATTTTTTACTTCAATGGTGCACAGTGTTTCTAAATATTTCACAGCTCTATCACTCTATAAAGTCTGCTTTTTTGTCCTCATAAAGTAAGTAAAAGATATAGTTAAAATTATAGTACTATTTGAGATAATTTAGCACCTTCATTTGTGGTGGTGGTTTTTCATATTAATAGGCTTAAACTAGAGGTGTGGCAGAGAAAATAGTAAGACATGGTGATAAATTAGGTACAATGCAACAAAGAGCAGAAGTAGCGGCATGGTCACTGAGATCGGGAATTTAGGTGCCTGGGAAAATGTCGATCTGCTACTGGGAGCAATAGCAAGCTTACGGAAAGGAATGAAGTTTTAAATTTTAACATATGAGGTTTAATATGTGAAATGGCTGTTAAAGGAAATATTAAGAAAATGAGTGATTAGCATAATAATTTTGCATACAGTACATTCATATGTTGGTCAATTTGAATTCAAAGTGAAGAAAATTTGAAAGAAAGAACTTGGGCTTCCCTGGTGGCTCAGTGGATAAGAATCCGTCTGCCAATACGGGGGACACGGGTTCGAGCCCTGGCCTGGGAAAATCCGACATGCCGCGGAACAACTAATAAGCCCGTGTGCCACAACTACTGCAGCCTGCGAGCCTAGAGCCCGTGCTCCGCAACAAGAGAAGCTACCGCAATGAGAAGCCCGTGCACCACAACCAAGAGTAGCCCCCGCTCGACGCAACTAAGGAAAACCCATCTGCAGCAATGAAGAACTAATGCAGCCAAAAATAAATAAATAAATAAATTTATTTGGGGGGGAAAAGAAAAGAACTTGGCAGAGGGGAAAAATTTGGCTAGTAAAATAAAAGATCTAAGAAACTTTGTCTAAAATAAAATCATAAAGCTATTTAAACACATAATTATAGAGATTATTCTCAGGAAATAAATTAAGGAGATGTAATGTGGAATCACATACTGTTTACAATAGTAAGAAAACAGTAGCTAACTCCGGGTGATTAAAGTATTAACTAGAACCTATGGATGAAGGACTATGGAGAACAAAATCTTAGCAAAAAGAGAAAGTAATATTAACTTTGAAAAAATTACATGAAAAGGAAAAGTATATATTAACTGGAATTTCCTAACGTATTGGATGCAAAATAGAATAATTTACATACTGTTAAATCTTTACAATGGTACGTGCCAAGCACTTTTCTAACTTCTTGTATATAGGATTTCCAATGCTTTTACAACCTTAGGAAGTAAATGCTATTATTTTAATTTTACATGTCTTCAGATATGTAAGTGCCTTGCCCATGTCTCATACCAGATGAACTGTGGAGCCAGGAGTCAACCTCATTTAAAAACTTGTTCAATTCTACTTTATATGATCTTCTACCATAATAGATTCATTTAGAAATAAAGAGATCCAGTGAATAATATGGCCATTTTGTGGAAATAAAATAAAAATCTATGTAACAAATTAATAAGGAAGGCATGTTCCATCTGTAAAATTCTTCCCCCTTGGTTTCCATGATATTATTTACAGTTGTTCTACATCCTTCTCCAAACAGTTCCAGTCTTTTTAGCTGCTGCTTTTTGTCTCTTATTGATGGAGTACCACATTTTTTTGGTATCTGCTTCCGCTTCCTCATTTACATTCAGGTTTTTACCAACTGTTAATTTCACTTACTAGCAACAGGATCTCTCCAAATGTGTGTCCTCAAGAATTTTAAATTTATAATTTTAAAGTTTCAAGTCAGAAATTCTCCCATACCAAGTTGTATTGGCAACTCAGCTGATCGTATTTTTATTGACCCAGGTATTAAAGCTAGAAATATGGGCCATTCATTTTTCCCTTCACTCCCTACATCAAGTCAGTCTTTGTCATTCAATTTAAAATATCTCATCTGTCCTTCCTTTAAACACCTACCAAACTTCCTTAGTTTGCCTTCTCTTAATTTTTCAAATCAATAATGGCAGTAAGCAACTAGCTATTTTTCTTACTATTAAATCTTCACCCTTCAAACTTCACTGCCTCCAAAAAATTTTCTCTACAATGTAATGACACCTTAGTAAAATTTAGTTACTTATATAATTAGAAAACCCACAGTTTTACAATTATACCATACATACCCCACTATTTCATGGAAATGACTTAAATGAAGTTATGTCACCTATAAAGAAAATATGCTACTTGAAGTTCTTGTATTGCTTTTCCAATTTGTAATCATTTTCCATAGTGCCAATTATACTTTTCCAATGTAAAACCTAATGCAGAGATACCTGAAATTTCTCAGTTTGCAGTGACATTACTGTCTCAGGAATTTTTCACAGTGCTCCTAGGCAATAAATAAAGATAATAGAAAGATAGATAGATGAATAGATAATTGTAATCTTTAAAGTTCCATTTATTAAGAAGACAGGTATAGACAACATATTAAGTATTTATGTCCTGACAATTTAGTAGCTGCTTGATAAAATAATACACATAAAATGAAAAGATAAATAATATTTTAATTTAATTTTTAAATAACCACAATTACTCACTGAGATGATGTGTGTGTCTATTGGCACTACACAATTTCTTAAAGCTTAGATTATTTACCACCACTCCTGTTTTCTGTTTAACATTGCCTTTTGCTTATTACTTGCTTTTTCTTACAACTACCTCCAAAAATCCAACTTTATAAAGATATGATGTCATCAAAAGGAAAGCTGTGTGATCTAATGTTGAAATTGTGAATTATCTGGAGTTAGTCTTCCTATAATGACTGATACGTGTTGAGCATCACCAAGTTTCCCTAGAATTTAAGAAATATTAAGAGGTATCATTCTAAGTTTACTACAGTGTCTTTGGATGATTTGGCACACAGTTTGGGAATCACACACCTAAAACAAAATGAAAGCAAACAAGCAAAAGAGTCCTACAAGTCTTATTTTTTCCTTTGTAAGGCAGTGCTTACATGGTTTAGATTTAATCAGTTGCCCTAACCAAAAATTTTAATTTTAAAGAGAAATTGTATCTTCCATCTTGCTGGCTGAGATCTTGGAAGAGGCAAGTGATTCAGTCTCTAGCAGTATTTTCTTTTTTTTTAGAATGGTAGTTCTTAACAATGTGTCTGTGTATGTGTTTGCCAAGGACCACTGAAAATATAAAGCCTCAGATGTCTTCTCAGAATAATGTTTTTCAAATACAAAATATATAGTCATAGTGGAAGTCCTAGATAATGCAACAAGACAAGAAAATAATGCATACGTATATGGGGAAAGGAAAAAATAAAACTGTCTTTTTTTAGATTGTCTATGTAGAAAATCAAGAATCAACAACAAAACAAAACTCTTGGAACTAATAAGCAACAATAATAAGGTTTTAGGATACTAGATTAATATACAAAAGCCAATTGCTTTCCTGTATACCAGTGACAAACAAGTAGAATTTGAAATTAAAAATATATTACCATTTACATAGCATTGAAAAAAGTGAAATACTTAGGTATAAATCTAACAAAATCTATACAAGATATATATGAGGAAAACTATAAAACTAATGAAAGAAATAAAAGAAGAACTAAATAAATGAAAAGATACTCCATGTTCATTGTCAGGAAGACTCAATATCATCAAGATGTCAGCTCTTCCCAAATTGATCTATAAATTTCATGCAATCTCAATAAAAATCCCTGTAAGTTACTTTATGGATATTAACAAAATGATTATAAAGTTTATATGGAAAAGCAAAAGACCCAGAACAGCCAACACAATATTGAAGGAGAACAAAGTCAGGTGACCTACACTACCCAACTTAAAGACTTACTATAAAGGTACAGTAATCAGGACAGTGTGGTATTGGTGAAAGAATAGACAAATAGATCAATGGGACAAAATACAGAGCCCAGAAATAGACCCAAATATTGATAATATAGTCAATGGACTTTGACACAGCAGCAAAAGTAATACAGTGGAGAATAGTCTTTTCAACAAATGGTGTTAGAACAACTAATATCCATGTGCAAAAAAAATGAATCCAGACACAGACCTTACACCTTTCACAAAAAAAATTAAGTCAAAATGATCATACGCCTAAATGCAAAACAGAAAACTATAAAAATCCTAGAAGATAACACAGGAGAAAACTTAGATGACCTTGAATATGACAATGACTTTTTATCGCCATTTATCAATACCAAAGGCATGATCTATGAAAGAAATAATTGCTGAACTCCATTAGAATTAAAAACTGCTGTCTGGCAAAGTCACGTGAAAATAAGAAGACAAGCCACAGACTGGGAGAAAAATTTGCAAAGGACATATCTGATAAAGACTGTTATCCAAAATATAAAAAGAACACTTAAATCTCAACAATAAGAAAATGAACAACCTGATTAAAAAAATGGGCAAAATACCTGAACAGACACCTCAGCAAAGAAGCTATAAAGATAATAAATAAGCATATTAGAAGAGGCTCAATATCAAATGTCATTAGGGAATTACAAATGGTATACCACTATGCAACTATTAGAATGACAAAGAGACAGAATATTGAATACACTAAAATCTGGCAAGGACGTGAAGCAACAGGAACTCTTCTTCATTGCTAATGGGAACGCAAAGTGAAGCAGCCACTCTGGCAGCTTCTTACAAAGGTAAACATACTCTTACCATATGATCACACTACATGACATTTACTCAAAGGAGTTTAAAACTTATGTCCAAATGAAATCCTGCACACACATGTTTATAACAGCTTAATCATAATTACCAAGAATTGGAAGCAACCAAGATGTCCTTCAGTAGGGTGAGTTTATAAATAAACTGGTATATACATCCAGACAGTGGACAATTATTCGGTGCTAAAAAAAATGAGCTATTAAGTCATGAAAAGACATGGAGAAAAGTTAAATGCTTATTACTAAGTGAAAGAAGCCAATATGGAAAGGCTACATAATGTATGATTCCAACTATATGATATTCTGGAAAAGGCAAAACTATGGAGATCAGTGGTTGCTAGAGGTTAGGAAGAAAGGGAGGAATGAATAGGTAGAGCACAGAGGATTTTTTAGGGCGATGAAACTATGGTGTATGATACTATAACTGTGAATGCATTTCATTATATTTGTCAAAACCCATAGAATGTACAACACCAAGAGTGAACCCTAATATGAACTATGGTCTTTGGTTGATAATGATTTTCCATATAGGTGACAAATGTACCACTCTGATGCAGGATGCTGGTAAGTGGGAGAGGCAGTGTGTGTGTGAGGGCAGGGAGTATATGGGCACTCTCCATACTTTCTGCTGAATTTTGCTGTGAACCAAAAGCTGCTTCTAAAAATAATATGTATATAAAAGAAAGCAAATGATTACAAAGAAAACTCAGAACTACAGCATCAAAATATTTTTAAAAGTTTGCAATATGGTAATATATTTGTATTTTATAAAGAAATAAATGACATGACCAAACACTAGGTCTATTACTTCCCAAAATCTTGAGGTAATAATAAAGATAAATAGTATCTTGACAAATTTACAACTATAGTGATATGAAATATCTCTACATTTTAATTGTTGTCTAAGTCACTGGTGCTACTAATACTATTGCCTACTTTTATAATTGCAGAAGTTAACAAAAGTAAATATGGTATGTAAATGTTTTTCCCAACAAACTTCTCAGGCACTCTGAATTGTACCCGAAAATCTTTTGGAGATTCATGAAACAAAAGTTAAGAACCATGATTCAGAATGTCTTCGTGAGACAGAGGCATGTTCTCTTGGTGAGACAGTTCTGTAGTATGATGATGAGAGTTGATTCTGAAATCTCAGACTAGAGTCTTTTTTTTTTTCATTTTTCACAATTAAGGTCTGTCTACATGCCTTAAGAAATCCTTTCTCCTTATGTTAACAAGAGTGAATTCTCTTACTGCAATGAGAAATTTGTTACATATGCTAAAAAGAATAAAAAATGTGTCAAGAATTCAGAAATGCAGGACCCTGTACCCTTTCCCCACCAGCTCAGCTCCAAACTCAAGAGTAGTTTCCATACATATTAGAGTCATAGATGAGATTTCCTTTGGGAAATTTTTTTTAAAAAGTAAAAATAAAACTAAAAAAAACTTCATTAGCTAAGGAAATTGACACAATCAGAGCTGGGATTTATATCCATGTTTTATTTTAGAATCAGTGTTCTTTGCATATTGCTCATTGTCTACATTTTAATTTCATCCAAGAGAAAGGCTAAGCCACAGTGAAGTCCTACCTCTTTAAGAAGTTCTTATTGTACAACACTCATATAAAATAAACAAACTAATAATATTTCAAGAGACTAATGAGAGTTTTTATAATGTTATTACTTAAATAATTTTGGTGTTCCCCATTTATACTCAAAACTCAAGGAAATATATATGTGAAAATAAATGGAACATGAATAAAGTACTCTAAAATCCTTAAAAGCAGATTAGTGATATTACTGGTTTCCTGGATATTGCTTTGTTGAGTTATACAAGGAAGAGAGAAACACTATAGAGAGGTTGTTTTATATCTAACTAAAGATTGAATTCTCTTTTGTAAAGGCAAGCAAGAATATGTGTGGGTGTCCTTGTAAAAGAGAAAGAAAAAGCAAGAGAAGAGACTCAGAGTTCAAGGTTCATATCCAATAATGCAATGTAAACTGTTATCCAAGGCCAGCGTCTGAGAGCTATTCAGATCAGTTCTGCATTATAAAAGTTGCTGTCCTAAGGATGAGGCTCTTTATGGATTTTTTTCCTTCTTCTTCATGACAGGAACTTTATTTCAAAGGGAGATTTGAACTTCATTCTGTTGGACCTCAATAAATCCAGGCCAACTAAAGTGCCAGAGAGAACGATAAAGCTGAATGAGATATAAAAAGATTTACTATTTGTCAATGTGTGGAGAGAAATTCATTCAACCATTAAAGATTGTATTTCCCAACCAAAAGAGAAAAAAAATAACATGGAAGTTGGTCTATATCAACAGATTGCTGATGAAATCCAGAGTTATTAATTCAGTAGAGATCTATAGCATCAACTGTATCATTATCTGCATCTCAGAACATCCAACGATCTTCAGAAAAAAAAAATGAAAGCAACACAATTTTTGTGTAATGCATCATCCTTAAAAGTCCACACAGAGGAAAGCAATTCCCACCAGGTTTAACCTGTGAATTACGTCTGAAAATACAGTTATTACAATTTTCCATTTCTGAGCTGTTGGCTGGCTGTGCCCACCTTTCTGTAAAGTTGAATTGCTTATATGTGAAGCAGGAGGAAAGTCAATGTAAAATAATACAGAAAGTCATCATGAGGAAACTTCTAAAGGATTGATTTAATTGTCTTAAGACTGATTGCACTGAATAAAACACTTGATTTTAATTTCCTTCTTTTTCATATTTCTCATTAATTGTTCTACACATGTTTTGAGTAAAATCATCAAAATATTACCTTGCATATATATAAATATAAATAATTTGAAGCTTTATTAATATCATTTCTGACCACTTTTATTATTTTTAAAATGCTTAATTTAGTGAAATGAAAAATTAGAATTTAGAAATAGTTTCTTTAGGCATCCCTATGTTTGCCAGTTTATTTGTAATTTATGTCAGTATGACAATATCGATAAATTAACTTCTACATATTTTTTTGGCTTGACTAAATCTGCGGGAAAACTTAATTTATGTTTAGAATAGGATGAACTCCAATTAGTCATTGCTCTGAATTGGGATGAATGGATGAATGGATGGATGGATGGATACCTAGATAGACAGATAGATTATAATTCACATGCAGAATTCTAATCTTGTCCACTTAAAAGATTGCTGGTCATAATGCAATTGTCCATTTTTTTTCCTGAAAATAGCTAAAGATTAATATGATAGTGAGTCAACAAGCAAGAACCAGTGCAATATGTGGACTGTGAGAATTTTATCCTCACTTTAAAAAATATGGTTTTTATGCTTTTGAACTTTCTCAAAATATATTAAATCTTTACTTGAGATTGAATAGACCTAAGCATTTATATATTTACTCAGAGTCTTTAAGTACATTGACAAATAGCCTGACCTATCATCAAAGAAGCTGCTTATTACATTGTTTAATATCTGAAGGTACCAGAAATGTAGAGTCTGAAGGGTGATGCCCTTCATTTATATTTTTAACTGAAGAGGAAAATAATTTTTAAAACAGATAGCTATGTCCTGTAATCTAAATGCATCACAGCAGGTTAGGAAAAACAATAATATTCATTTTCCCTGTGTTGTGTCAGTTTCTTTTATCAGTAGGGTGAGTTTTTACTACTTTATCTCTCTCTTCAATAAGTTATTTTAATAAACATGCATATGAAATATTTGGCAATCCCAAGAATAATGGGGTGGTATTATGGTTCACAGTAAAACTATTAAATTCTGAAGTTCACTAAATTTCTCTGCTTAAAGTAAAGAGGAAATAAAGGCAAATCCTAATACAGACATTAATATCAACTATTATTTTTTTTAAATTCCCTACTCATGCTTCCAGGTAATTTACCTATCACTATAGTGCAATTTATCTAAGAAAGAACTTGTTAGGTAATGTAATTATCAGTTCAACTTGAACGTATGAATTACATTATAAATTACACTAATTTTTATATGTAATTCAAGTAATACCCAGGATCCTGTGGGGCTAGTGTCTATTATAAACTTTATACTATGTAGAAGAACATTAAAAGAAATACAGCCTTGCCATCCAAGATTATATAAATAAGCCTCAATTTTCTGTTTACTTGCATTTCTCAAAGAACATCAAGGGATATCTAAATCATAGTATGAAACTTTCCAACCTTCTTTTTTTCTTCACCTGTTACTCTCAGTACTGTCAAAATCTCTTTCCAAACTATAAGATTACAAGATCCAGATTTTCTCTTTTTCTCATTCATTTAACCTCTATAGTTTTTCACTCCTGTAAATAAAACTTGTTTGTTTATAATAAAACATTCAACTCTGATTTTCTATTTCTGTTTCTTCACCCTAATTTTCGAAGTATCCATCACAAAATTTCAGAACTCAAGCTGACTATTACCTTATAAGGTGGAGGAGCTGGAAAGATTATGTACAAAGACAGAAATCTCCTTGGGGGTAGATAAATCCCAGGATAAATGGCAGAAAGTGATATAATAATAAATATTATTATCACTTACATTTATATATTTTATTGCTCTTACATATTTATCAGTCTGTATGAATATATTAATTAACTTGTTCTTTTGAGAAAAAAAAATATTTTCTGGTCCTTGGCTGAGAAAAAAAATCAGGTTTCTGAAACTACATATTTGAAGTAATGTCAAACTGTAGGGACCTATTATGGTTACCATTTGGCTTTCCCAAGTTGATAATAAACTTATATGCACATCTTTTCATCAAACAGCAAAACGAACCTGTTTACAGTATATGAGTTGTTGAACATTCTCTTCCTTTAAAATTTTCTACCATAAAATCATTTTTAGCTGAAAAATTGATTTTTTTACCAATCTCTATGAATATGCATTATCACAGGTTGGATTATTCAATTTGCCAAAAAGAGAACACTTTCAAAGTGATACAAAATACACACATAGTTTATGCAATTTA
Source organism: Balaenoptera borealis (assembly GCF_965194805.1). NCBI lineage: Eukaryota > Metazoa > Chordata > Mammalia > Artiodactyla > Balaenopteridae > Balaenoptera > Balaenoptera borealis. The sequence continues at coordinate 69,899,419 of NC_138866.1, read as the reverse complement.
ACAAATAATTCATCAGAAATAACTCCTCATTTAATTGAAATGTTAAAAATTTATGTTTGCCTTTTTTATGCTGTATTGAGAGTGTTGTCCTGTGTGTGTGTGTGTGTGTGTGTGTGGTATTTTTCCACACATATTATCAGAAAACACATGAAGGACAAAGCTAGGTTTAACTCATTTGGCATTCTCCCTTAAGTACTGCTAAATTGCCTTATACATTTGCTATTAGCTATTGGCACTGTTTGAAGAAATATGGACTCTGTAAAAGTTTCACAACAGTCAAATGTACCAAATAATTGATGTGGGTATGGGAGAGACATGAAGAAAACAAAATGGGGAAAAAATGTGGACCCATGAGGAACTTTAAAAGCTGCCTAGTTGTGTCTTCTGTTAGCCCTATTGACATATAGTCATTTATTTAATTAATTGACTAATTACAGAACAAAATGTGTTTTCTAAAATTTTATATGTAATTTTGTACCTAATTACAGGAATAACTGAAATAGATCATGTCCTTTATTTTATTTTCCTCATGACTTTGAGTATATATTTAGTGTGATAAGAGGAAATTATTTTATGTCTTCATTTAATAAATTTGGAGGGAGAGTAATCAGTCAACTAAATTTAAAAAGACATTCTATGTATTTTGCTGAAATAATGAATAATTCTACAGAAATATAATTATTATATTCAAAACAGTCAGTAACATTCAATCTGACCATTAATGGATTTGAGAAATGGGTACTAAGAGTTCTTAGAATATATTTTTTAAATGATATCAGAAGAAAGCACAATGAGAAACACAACTATGTGAGGTAAGGAAGTCTATCTAGATAATTCAATATATTAATATGTTTTTCCTCTAATTTACAACAAGCAAAGCAAATTCATGATGACTGTAGAATCTGTACTTTGTATCATAAAAACGATAGATACATTTTTGTTGGGAGTAGATTTCCTACATTTAATACACATCCTGTTTTTTCTGTTATCTAGAAACTCCAGGTTCCTTGTCTAAAGAATCACATCTCAGCTCAGGCAACAGAGACATTGATCATGGCAGTGGTAGTAGTAGTTTTAGTGTAAGAGGAGATGGTATTTGTGGGATGTTAGGGGTTTTCAAGAGGAGAGGAACATACCTAGGGGAAGAGAAAATGTCTAAGTCCTCTCTGGTTTATTTTTGCTTCCATTTTCCTACTAATCCAATCTTTCCTAATCACATTCCAGAAAGACTAAGGAGTCTGAATTGTTGATGCTTGCAGATTGAAGCAACAGTTTCCCATTCCAGCAGAATGTGCAGTGTCCTCAGACAAGTGTAACAGAACTTAGTGGGAACCTTGAGATATCTTCTAGCATGGCTCATTCAAACAGGCAATCACATGATTTTAGGTTCATCTTTGTAGCTTCTAATACATGCCTCATTATTATTAAGTAAGGGGAAAAATTTTTAAGGATGTGTCTAGTTTAGCAATTGTCAAAATTGACTACAAAATAACATGAGCAAGTTGTCTTCTTTGCCAGTTATTTGGAGACACCTCATATCATTTTCCCCCTATATCCTTGTATTTCTCAAAGTTTGAATAGAAAAATATCTTGGACATATTGAGAAGAATATAAATTCAGTGTGTATGGTACTTAGATCCATTATGTCATGCATTTTAGCATATCTACTATATAGTCTTCACTGAATCAGGGCGGGGGGGGGGGCAGAGAGGCATAGATACAGAAACAATATTGTCATGTCTTAGGTCTTAAGTGATGAGTGCTTTGGGAAGCAAAGACTGATAGACCTGAAGTAACAGAAAGGAAATAAATTGTATAGTATCTATATATATGCCATAATTATTCAAAAGAGAGGAAGATAAATTGTTGGGACTATTAAGTAATTATTTATTGAAAAAAATGGACTATGGTTTACACGCTGAAGGGTTGGTGGGAAAAAGAAACATAGGAGAGCAACACAGAGGAAGAGAAAAACTGGAGTGAAGCCACAAATCAGGGACAATCTTTTAGGAAGATAAAGGACAAAATAGAAGCAGAAGAGAGGAAATGTTTTTGAAAGCTTTGTAATTTAGCTTTTAGTACAACACGTAACTCATAGCTAAATTATTTTTAATAGTTAAAGTTCCATAATGTCCTAATTTCGGTATATTAAGATAGTATTTCATCCTGTGTTTGCAAATATTCTGATTTTTTAGAAACTATTTATTTTCTCTCTTTATTTGTCTCTCTTCTTCTTTACCTTTTGGGCATTAGCATCTCTCATTTCCTTCACATTAACACATGCCTGGCTTCCTGCCATTTGCTTATTATCACCTCCACTGTAGGAAACCAAAGAATAAATAAATAATTAAGAAGAAAAAATACACACACTAGTCACTTATTCTAACTCTTAACCATTTTGCTAATACTTTGGATAAGAGAAGAGGTTTAAAAATATAGGCTCTGATAAAGCTTCATAGTTTTCTGTGAAGTTTACTACCCAGATGGGGATGTATTAGCAAACATCTTTTAGAAAGGAGACTGCAATTTAAAGGAAGGCTGTCTTTGAGTTTATTGTCAGCAAATGAAGGCGTATTCACTAATCATATTTTTTCCTACTGACACTATTAAAAAACACAAAGAAATGAAGATCTTGAGGACGTGGTCATACTTATATCTAGGATATAACTTTTAAAAATATCCTATGAGGGCTTCCCTGGTGGTGCAGTGGTTGAGAATCTGCCTGCCAATGCAGGGGACACAGGTTCGAGCCCTCGTCTGGGAAGATCCCACATGCCGCGGAGCAACTGGGCCTGTGAGCCACAACTGCTGAGCCTGCGTGTCTGGAGCCTGTGCTCCGCAACAAGAGAGGCCACGATAGTGAGAGGCCCGCGCACCACGATGAAGAGTGGCCCCCGCTTGCCACAACTAGAGAAAGCCCTCGCACCGAAACGAAGACCCAACACAGCCATAAATAAATAAATTAAAAAAAAAAAATCCTATGAAAAAAATTTTGATATTCCTAACAATTTATTTCAATGATTTGAATTTTGTTTTTTCTTGGGTGATTTATATATATATATATTTCAAACATAATATTTTAATACCTATTATCTACCTAAAATCAGGAATAAAAAAAAATATGGTTAACTCACTAAATATTTTGGACTGAATGTAATAAATTTTCTGTGAAAATAATGGGTAGATGGGGGAAAGAGTTGAGGGAGAATATGAACTGCTCTTAACTACCTAATATTTAAAGATTATTATTGGTCTAGAAAGAGGAAAATCATCCAGCCTACATTTAAAGGCAGAATCTGTTAGAGATCCTCAAACTTTTGGTTTCCATGAATGAGAAAGACTGAAATTTTTTGTTTTCCAAGAAAGACCATAAAAAGTAACACTAAAAATGATAACTATGATTCTGTGTTCTTAGATATTACTTGTTTTACAAGAGCTTATAACCCTTTTGCATAAAAATATTTAAAAAATGAAGCAAAACTGCTATTCAGCATTTTCATGACATTTACTTATCTGATATTGATGGGATATTTACAGCTTTGTTGTTTAAATGTCATAATCATTTACTAACAGAAATCTTTAAAGTAACATAATTTAGAAATAAAAACATTATATTGTCTTTATTTTACTGTTTTGCCATGGGCCCATTCACAACAGTAACCATAATCATGATGATAATAGCTAACATTTAAAAACACATTATATGCTAAACACATTGTTCAAGATACATATGTATATACACGTGGGTATACACATTCATTTTATCTTCAAGCAAAAATAAAAACAGTAACACTATAACACAGGTATTATTTAATTATCACATCTAATAGAGGGTTAATCTAAGGCTTAGAGAGATTTAATAACTTGCCCCAAATCCACAGATATGTGGATTTAAACACAGCAGATGTTAAGTATTGGCCTCCATCTTTACTATTTTATGGATGTAAGGTATTGTACAAAACTCTAAATTACCAGAGTGGAATCTGTGAAACTAGTGAAGGCAAAGATAGTACATATACTAACTTTGAAAATTCTTAGTGAAAAGTACCAATAGTCAGGTCAGTTTTGAAAGAAAATATGATGACAGTCTCATCCTGAATCTCTAAAGAGGGATGCCTAACAAATGTTAGGCCTGTCCTATTTCTCTGTGCTTCAGGTTAGTAAATACATTTTTTTTTCAGTAATTTATGTTTTCCTCAAATTTATATCACTATTTCAAATAGATATACTTTGAGTATCTTGTTGTTATCAAACAATGTTTGGGCTGAACACAGCTTCTTATTATTTTTATATTTGTTATTTGCCGTAAGTGCATTTCAAGACTATACATTATATATTTTATTTATATTATAACAATAAATATGTGTTTAGATATTTGCACATATATTCATATGTGACATAGTTTCTAGTGAGCATCTGGTAAATTAAACATTGTGATAAATTGCTGTACACATATTAGTTAATATTACTTTTAACAATGATATTTAATGATAATATTTAACATTTGAGTTTTTACTACTGATCAGGCTATCTAGAGAAATAAATATATATATATCTATCTTAAGAATCCTCCTAATTTAAAAGCAACTTTATATTCAAGTATTGCTATTTTGATTTTTTATTAGGGTCCAAAATTTTCAGGCCATGAAGTGTGATTTCAGTCATAGATTATTGGACATCATGAAATTCTCTGAATATGTGACAGAAGGAGAATGACTTCTCTAGTCCAAAAAGTCACCATTTTTTTAAAAAAAATTTGTAGCGAATGCTTGTCTATTTGGCTCTGTAAGAGCACCATCTGGTGGCATCCAAGACTTCCAAAACAATCTGTAGACATCATTGTCACCAATGATTTGGTGGGGTATAGCGGTAAACTTGTTAGAATGAGGTTTATATCTTTTAGATTTGTTTTGTTTGTTCTAAGTTCAACAAGGCAGTTATTTATTATTTTGAGTGAATAATCCATACATGAAATCAAATTCCATGAACGAAGTACATAAAAGTCTATCTTCCCACAAAAGAAAAAATATACCTTTTCTTGATTGCTGAATGTTAGGCAGAAGTTTACAATGACTGGGGCTTAACCACAGGGAAATCAACTTGCTTCAAATTGAAAGATCTATATGCCTGTTAAGGTTATATTTGGGAGCAGAGAAACTGTTAAAAAGTGAACAAGATTCACTGCCAAACCCTCTATTTATTCTAATTCTTTGTAGTTGCAAAATACGTAAAAATTGCAAGAACTTTTTACTGAAAATACTACTAAATGTTGGGATTACATTAACTGAACTTTGAAAACATCTGTTACATTCACAATCTTGCCAGGACCATGCCCATAAAAGTACATTTTATGCAAGAAAATGTGTAGACTGGTGAATGGTTGACTAGCTTGTAACAAGATATAGTTCCAATAGAATATAATATCAAATTTAACAAAAAATACCATCCAATATTCTACTGACTATATTTCTTATAAAAATAAAAATTTCTAGGGAAACAAATATAGTTTGTAATACCTATAGAAAAATAATTAGTAATACAAGCATTGTATAAGTAGACACTTATTATCTATAAATTAGGAATATAAGAAACCAATTTTAGTAAGTCTACACTTTTTTCCTATATGAAAATAAAGTAAAGATCAATATTTCTTCTCTTTTGGTTAATTAAGGATGTTCTTGTTCTCCTGAATCAAGTGGAGAATTAAAATTCATGTATATAAATACATTTTGGAAATTTTCAGAGCAGCAAATCTCTTCCCAGCATGTCTTTTAGAATTCAAAAGATTGTAAATTACTTGATATTAATTTTGACTCTTTTATTAGTGAATTAAAAATAATTACCAAAAGGCCAATGGTAAAGAATTTAAGTTCTGGAATCAGGCTGTCTGGGTTTGAACCTCTTGCTCCTTTCTAGCATGTGCTCTTGGACAAATACATGAAACCTTGTCATAACCGTACTTGAGCTATGGCTCTAGGCCATAGCTTCCTTACTTATCAAATGGAGATAGGAGCTCCAACCTCACAAGGTTGCAATAAACATTAAATTATTTAACACAAATAAAGGACCTGAAGTAGTGGCTACTTTTATCAAGCATTAAATAAATATTAGCTAGTATCTATTGAAATGTTTTCATAAGAGGTATTCATTTGACTCCACTCTGTAATTTTCTATGGAAGTACACTTAACTAATATTCCATTTGTCTCTTGATGCAATGTAAGAGTCACTGTATGTAATATAAAGTATATTTCTATGGCAGAATTTCCTAGCCAGTGCTGAGAATGAGTCCCATGTGCCATGGCCCTTGGTGACCAGAGTTCCTGGGTTTGCCTCTATTGTCTGTGAACACTCGTCTCTCTCACTACAGTATGTTGAATAAGTGTTTCTATGTCTTAACTGTGTATTGACATGTAAAGTTTTGGGAAACTGTGCTCTAAGTTGATGGTATGAAGCAATTTATATCGCTAAAATTACTGTATTTAAGAAGACCAATCATATGTGTTTCAGTAATCCATCATGCTGTTAGAAAGACTTAGGGCTTATAATACATCAAAACAATACCCAAGCAAATTCTAAATTAGTCAGAGATTTTAAATGAACAGTTCCTATACACAACTGTATGGAATTCTAGTGAATATCTCTGATTGCCTCATTGAAGGATCAAAACCCATTGTCAATTTTCTTTACTAATAGTTGGTCTTTCCATAATAACACTAGGTTGAATTCTAGATTTTCTCATAACAAATATGCTGTTTCTCATAAGTGTCAACATCTTTCATTCACCTGCTTATAAAAATGTGTCTGTTTTCATTCTATGAATTTTTAAAGCAACTTCACGGGGTTTGACTCACTATTGATTATTTTTCAGATATCATCTCACCTAAATGCACTTTAAGGATTTCGTTTTGGGTATGGCCTAGCAAATCAAAATAAGCAAGTTAAATTTCCATCCATGAAACCAATTCAGAACAATAAAAATTGAAATGATAAACTGAATATGTTCAAGGAACTGTTTTGATATAAATGTATAGTCTAAGCCAGAGAACAATCATTTTATTTTGAAAATAGTGAGTTAATGGGGAAAACATCTTTGGGCCGAAATGATTGCATTTACTGAGATTTAGATACAACAAATAACTTAGCTGGTTCCATATTCTTCCATCTGATTTTTGCATATATGTATTCATTACCTAAGGATAATATTGTTTAAATAGGAATAAAATTTTATAGAGCAAGAGATTACAGAAAAGAATTGTGTACACATAAAGCACAAATAAATTAAGGTTATCTAAAAGTATAATGAACTGTTGATTAATAATACATTAGCAGTTAACACAAAAATCAAATTAGTCATGTAAAGAAGTTTGCATATATATGTTTCCCTTGCAATTGATGGGGCTGTAATAGTTTTTAAAGCAAGTACGCCTATATGATGAGTTCTTTTGGTATTCAGTGTAATGGCACAGATAATAATGAAGTCATTTGGCTTCCATTATATAAACATTAGATAATGGATACTTATATTAAAATGCAACTCTTATGTTTGTGCTTATTTTTATCTTCATTTGTACATAGTACTAAATCTTTAAAGTTGAGCTTTTATGCAAATTGTTAACATTTATAACTCTGGATCTTGAGTGACTTTTATGGACAAAAACATTCCATTATATTGTTTTATATTCCAAGATAAACTACAGTTGGATTGTTAAAAAGGGTGCTCTTATGGTTATTAACCAGTTGTCTAATCTCATTCTCCCCTTCCATTTTTTGTTGGTCTCTTTAAGGGAAGCAAGCATCCACAAGAACATCTTGAAAAAATATCCCATTATACAATATCTCTGAAATGTTTGATTTTACTTTTTTTATTTCTTGGGTTTTTGTTTCTTTTGTCCTTACCTTTTTTCATTCAAATGCCATAAAACAGAAATAAAATGCAAATTGTATTTTTAAATTACAACAAAAATTTTCCCTTCCAGAAGCTGTTACAGCTGTAGGATAATGGTTAAGAAAATGACAAGTATTTTTAGCTTTTTATCCTATTGGATGACATTAGTTATTTCTGCTATGTGAGGTGGCATAAACTCTCTTTTTTGGGAGAGGGAGGGTTTACACTTGTTATTCTTCCCCATATTTGTGTTTCTAAGAAATTGCCCATTTCAGAGTTTGGAAACGCCAAATAGATGCTGATTTTCTAATTTCAAAAAACAAGCAGATACACCAAGCATATTAAAATTTTTCTTGTATATTTTGTATATGTTCAATATTTTTTGTAAATCTTCATTGTCGTGTACTTATATTGACAACATAGAGTTAAAAAGAGAGTATATAGATAATTATAACAGCGTACCAATAATTGTAATGTTGGAATTTAAAAATTGTGCTGCACGAGCACGGAAAACTTTGATTACTCTTCAGTTTTCATGGCCTGTTACAGAGAATTCCAAGATAAGTCTTACTTAAATTATGGAGAGGATAGGAGGTTTAGGTTGAACTTTACTTTTAAAAATGCTTTCTCTGTATAATGAGAAAATCCCAAGTATGAAACAGCCTTCAAATTTGAAAAGAATGAGAGAAGAAAAGAGTTTGGTAGAAAAAAAGACTTAAAAGACCGACGTGTAAGTTTTCCTGTATCTGATCACTCTCTTCTCTGTTCTCCAAAATCATTGACTATAAACCTATTCTTTCTTTAGGTCTCAGATTTGAAGGCCCCCCTCTGGCCCTTCCTGTGTTGGGTGCTCCTCAGCCAAATAGGTCCTTCTCTATTGTGCTTCTGCATATAGCTTAATATGATATGCTGTTTTGTTTTAGGTGTATTAAAAAAAATCTATGTACACAGATATGTATTTGGAAAATGAAGGATGTTTTAATGGCTGTTTCAGATAATGGTGGATATTGTTTGGTATTGTAGCAAAATTTAACAATGGTAGTTTCTTAAAGATCATCTGCAGTGTGGAATCTAAAACCATATCAATGAAGTTCTCATAGGCTGCTCTATGAAACTTCATTAGCCTATGTTACATTTTTTAATGGATCTTTTATTTCTGCATGCTTTTGTCATACCGTGCTTAGGTCATTTAGAAAATACAGTTGACCCTTTGAACAACACAGGTTTGAACTGCAAAGGTAAACTTATATGGGAATTTTTTTCAATAGTAAATAACTACAATACTATATGATTCATGGTTGGTTGAATCCTTGGATGTAGAATCGTGAATAAAGAGAAACGGTGATTGGGAGGGCCAACTATAAGTTATAAGTGGATTTTTGACTGGGTGGAGGGCCAGTATCCCTGATCCTCACTTTGTTCAAGGGTCAATTGTATAGGTTTGCTGAATTATATAGATGTTCAAAATGATGAGCATTTATATTTCATTATAAAATATCAAAAATTCATATTTGTTAATATCACTAACAGTCTCATCAAAAAGCTTTTAAGTATTGGGAAGATCTCAAGCTCAAAGTGGCAGATACAAGTTTTCCAAACTTCCAATTTTCATTTGAAAGTTTGAGTAGTATTGTTGTAATAAATATCATCTATTATTTTTCTTGAAGTGACAGCCTTACTTATTTTACTTGTTACAAAATATCTACCAGATAACCATGTATGAATAACTCTAGTTTATCTGTCAGTTGGTATTTCATATGAAAATATTTTTGTATGAGAAAAAGGGCACACAAGCACTTTTCTTAACAACCACTATCATATTTAAGCAGGTAGCTGATGTGCTTTATATGTGCTTCCCATTTTATAACATAGAATATTAAAAAGACATGTACTTATATGGTCCACATTTAATAAAATTAATTTTTACTGCTTCATCAAGGACATTCTTAAGTGAAACTGGCTTTTTATTTTTTTCTGACTACAAATATGTGCAGTGTAGAATCAAAATTATCAAAGTTAGCATCTCCAGTAACAGGTAAAATTAACATCATATTAGCTTCATGATGTGATGCATTGCGATAGACACAGTATCGCTTTTATGACATTCTCACCAAAAATTCACAACCTAAATTGAATCATGGGTATACTTAAGGCAAACCCAAATTAAAGATCACTCTGCAAAATACTGGCCTGTTCTCTTTAAGAATCAAAGTAAAGAGCAAAGAAAGAATGAGGATCTGATTCAATAAAAAGGAGATTGAGCAACATGATAGCTAAATGCAAATGTTATTCTGGATTGGAATCTGGACCAGGAAGATTTTTCTTGTCATTTGTAGTAGGTTACAAGAACAGAAATACAAAAAGAATTCTGTTGTAAATTTGTGATATCTCTACATACTCTAACCAAGTATTTTATTATAGTCTATTTTATTTTAATTTTTCCCTGTTTTAGTTTCCTGTTTCTCTTTCTCCTTTTCTTCTTCCTCTCCTTTATTTTATTTTATTTTTTAAATTTTTTTCTATTAAAATAGAGTTGATTTACAATGTTGTGTTAGTTTCAGGTGTACAGTAAAGTGATTCAGTAATACATATATATATAAATATATATATTCTTTTTTAATATCTCTTCCATTATAGGTTGTTATAAGATATTGAGTATAGTTCCCTGTGCTATACAGTAAGTCCTTGCTGGTTATCTATTTTATATATAATAGTATGTATATTTTAATTGCAAACTCCTAATTTATCACTCCCTCCCTCCCCTTTGGTAACCATAAGTTTGTTTTCTTTGTCTGTGAGTCTGTTTCTGTTTTGTAAATAAGTTCATTTGTATCATTTTTTAAGATTCCACATAGAAGTGATATCATATGATATTTGTCTTTGTCTGGCTTGCTTCATTTAGTATGATAATTTCTAGGTACATCTATATTGCTGCAAATGGCATTATTTCATTCTTTTTTATGGCTGAATACTATTCCATTATATATATATATAATATTCCATTATATATATATATATATATATATATATATATATATATATATATACATACATACATACATACAACATCTTCTTTATCCATTCATCTGTTGATGTATAGTTAGGTTGCTTCCATGTCTTGGCTATTGTAAATAGTGCTGCTATGAACATTGGGGTGCATGTATCTTTTTGAATTATGTTTTTCTCTGGTTATATGTCCAGGAATGGGATTGTTGGATCACATGGTAGCTCTATTTTTAGTTTTATAAGGAACTTCCATACTCCATACTATTCTCCCTAGTGGTTGTACCAATTTACGTTCCCACCAACAGTGTCCCTTTTTCTCCACACCCTCTCCAGCATTTGTTATTTGTAGACTTTTTAATGTTGGCCATTCTGACTGGTGTGAGGTGATACCTCATTGTAGTTTTGATTTGCATTTCTCTAATAATTAGCAATGTTGAACATATTTTCTTTCTTCTTGTGCCTTTTGGGCATCTGTGTGTCTTCTTTGGATAAATGTCCTTTTAGATCTTCTGCCCATTTTTTTAATTGGGTTGTTTGTTTTTTTGATATTGAGCTGCATGAGCTGTTTGTATATTTTAGAGATTAATCCCTTGTCAGTCACATTGTTTGCAAATATTTTCTCCCATTCTATAGGTGGTCTTTTTGGTTTGTTTATGGTTTCCTTTGTCGTGCAAAAGCTTTTAAGTTTAATTAGGTCCCATTTGTTTATTTTTGTTTTTATTTTCATTACTCTAGGAGGTGAATCCAAAAACATATTGCTGCGATTTATGTAAAAGAGTGTTCTGCCTGTGTTTTCCTCTAGGAGTTTTATAGTATCCGGTCTTACATTTAGGTCTTTAATCCATTTTGAGTTTATTTTTGTGTATGGTGTTAGAGAATGTCCTATTTCATTCTTTTAGATGTAGCTATTCAGTTTTCCCAGCACGACTCAATTGAAGAGACTATCTTTTCTCCATTGTATATTCTTGCCTCCTTTGTTGTAGATTAATTGACCATATATGTGTGGCTTTATTTCTGGGCTTTCTATACTGTTCCATTGATCTATATCTCTGATTATAAAATACAAGAGTAAGACAAAACCCAAACATCTCCAAAAAATGGCTAGCATCATAAAGCATTAAACTGACTAGTAATATGTGATTGAAATTTTTATTAATTTCTTATTCTTAAATATTTCTTGAAAAACATATGTAAAAGACAGACCCAGAAAGTCATATGGTGAGGGCCGACTGTATGAGTATCTCTCTAGTGACACACTGGAAAGAAGAGCAATCATGAGAGTCACAACATGGAAGTTCTCTAAAAAAAATGTCTGGGCTGTTTATAGAGATGCCCACCTTCTGGTCTCCATTCCCTATCACTCTGCCTTCAGATCGTTTTTTGAACACTTCTATAAGTTTCATTGCTGGAACAAGATTTAACACTGTTTTTCACTATGATACTTATTATCTATGCTAGTATTGACACCATACTCTGTATAGTCAGCATTTCTTTTTCGATTTTTCCCCAAGGCTCTGGGTTTCATAATATACAGCTAAATTGATCTAGAAAGCCCAAAAGTAGTTTTTAGACATATCATTTACCCTTAGGAGCAAATAATACCAATAACAGTAGCAACAACAAAAAATGGTTTCTCTAGAAACTTCTCTAGTTCTCTCCTACCATAATGGAAAATGCAAAGATGTCAGGCCTCTTATATTCTCTAATTTAGATGGTTGTCTTTTGTGTCTATAGGGTAAATTTAGTCTTTCATTTTTCAATTTGTTGGGTTCATATATAATCTTCATCCTCCTATACAAGGACTCTAATCCACCTGCTATGTGATGGACAGATATCAACCACAGTCATTTCTCAGTACCTTCTAATGTGTGTCCCGTGTGTTCTCATGACTATAGTCTTTGCCTTTCCCTCCATCTTCTTGTAGCTCTTGCTCTGGCTCCCTTTAGCTGGTTCTTGTTGTCCTAGGGAACTACTAAAGAAGTATCAATCTCCATTTCTCCTAAGAATTTTCTTTGTGAGATTCCCAGTGCATATACCAGGGCTTCAGACATTTCCAAAGTGGTCTTGGATTCATTACGTAAGTTTGGAAAATGCTCACTCTGTGGGTCCAAGCCACAGGTGATCAGCTGAGCCCTGAAGCGGTATTGCTTTCTTCCTGAATCTCCACATATCTAGCAAGGAAAATTTTAGGTATTTGAAACAATAATCAAAAATTCAACAAAAATATTTGTTCCTTTGGAACAGTAAAAAATTTAGCTGAGTCTCATTCTTCCCTTCAACACTCCCATTCCAAAACTAACCAAAAACCAAAAAAAATCTCTTGACCAAAATAGTAGTTAGCTTTAAGACACAATTTAATCTCTTTTACACTTGGCAATTTTCATTTACAAAACATAATATCTGGGCTTCCCTGGTGGCGCAGTGGTTGAGAAACTGCCTGCCAATGCAGGGGACACGGGTTCGAGCCCTGGTTTGGGAAGATCCCACATGCCGCGGAGCAACTGGGCCCGTGAGCCACAGCTACTGAGCCTGCGCGTCTGGAGCCTGTGCTCCGCAGCCGCGATAGTGAGGCCCGCGCACCGCGATGAAGAGTGGCCCCCGCTTGCCGCAACTAGAGAAAGCCCTCGCACAGAAACGAAGACCCAACACAGCCATAAATAAATAAATAAATAAATTTAAAATGCATTAAAAAAAAAATAATAATAATATCTAACATCAACATTAGAGTTAAAGTTGATTTTATAGTTTTCAACTTGTATAACTAAATGTACCCCTGGTAAATTTTTTAAAACATAAATCTCTTTGTCCCAAAGATGAAGTTTAGTCACCACCTCTAGAAACACGAAACTGCTTATAATTATGTTTTCATCCTATTTTATTTTTAATAATTTTAAAAATGGTAAGGTTCAGGCTCAACTAGGGCATGGATTTGGGCAGCTGACCCACATTGCTTTTGGTCATTATGATTCTCCTAGGTCACAGAATAGTAGAAGACTTAATCCTGACTTCGTATGTACAAATGGTCTAGATTTCTGATGTGACATCCAATGAGTAATATGTTCCAAGATATTATCTCTTCCCTTATTTCCCCGTAACTAATTCATGGTTCCTCCACTAGCATAGATGTGTATGAATCTTGTCGTGGCCTTCTATAAAGTGTCTTAGGCCTATTTGATTTGCAGTAATGACAATTATTTATATCCATTGTTTCTGCAACTATGCTTTGGTTTGAAGTGCCTCTTAAGCCATTGTGTAGATGTGTAGATGACACAATTTTCCAGGCATCTGATTCAAAGCATGAAGTCTCAAATTTTAAAGTATTTCTAATTTCTGCCACTTGTGGTGCAGTTTTCCAGTGATGATCAAGGCAATAGAAGACAGTGCTTAGTGGGACTGAAAGCTACTAGTCACAAGAGAAGGCAGGTCTGTGTGATTAGTATGTTGAAATAGAAAATGAGGGATGAGGAGATGTTGTGATGTGTTATTCAAAACATTGATTGGTCTGTTGATCACTACATGCCCCAAGTTGGGTAATCATATGATTTTCTTATGATATTAAACACAAGAAAGATGTAAATAGAAAATAAGATAAAAATAAAGATAGGGTATGTTGAATATGCTATGAAGAGAACTCACCAGTTTACTTGTTTAAGAAGAAAAGGGAAAAATCAATAAAGAAAGTAGGAGAATACATCAAAATTTTCAAGGAATATCTTTACATAGAGAAATTAAACCCAACCAAACTCAGCAGCTACAGTAATGCAGATTGGAGGCCAGGTTGCTTAAGAGCATAGAATCAGACTAATCTGGCCTGATATCTGGCTCTGTTGGTTACAAAGTATAATTTCTAGAAACACCTTCAACCTCTCTGATCCTCGTGGTTCTTAGAATCTCCTTCATAGGGATGCTGGGGGGAATGAAATGAGAATTACATTTAAAAGGTACCTGGCACAGAGTTGGTGGCAAGTAGCTGGTTATTATCATTAATAGTAGAAACAATATCACAAGGTCAGAAAAAAAAGTCGTAATGCCCTCTTCAACTCTAAATGCATTTTTTTTTTTTACAATGCTTTCCACTTGATAGGCCCAGTGCAAGATGGTCATATCCAGAGGCTCTTAAATTTTAATCACTGGTGTTGAATTATATAGTGCAGGAGCTACTCTGAAGGCAGCTTTTGAAATGGAGACTAAACTTTCACTAGTGGTTGGAAGTGGATAAATTAATTTATCTTTTCATCTCAGGTGAGCCCTTGGAGGAAATCATTATCATAAAACATTGTAAATCTATAGACTTGGCAGCTTTTGCCCTGCAGAGAGTCTCGGGACTTGAGTAAATATGGAGATTTAGAGATTTACTATCTTTTCCTTTGAAGAGGTGATTTCCCTTGGTACGGAAAGATGGACATGGCAATAGGAAAAAAAAAAATTCTTGTTTTAACTTTGAACTTGAACCAGCTTTGAAATACATATATCTCTTTACCAGGATAGCTTTCATAGCTGCAAAGCCATTTTTGTTAAATTACAATATTAAACTTTAGAGCAAAGATGAGCTGGGGGAAAAGATCTTACTCAATATATGCACCTATCATGAATCAACATTAAAGGCTGCAAATCATTATCAACATTTCCTCTGAGGCCTGGAGAGACAGAAAAACATTATTAGTATATATTCTCAAGCCAAGAAATTGAAAATGGAAAATAAAAGTAACCACTGAGCCTAAAAGTAAAGAGTTGCATTTGTTTGAAACAAACAGAAGTTTTTAAGAAAACGTTTATGTAAGATTCTCACAGTAATTATCAGACTCTTTATCTGAAACTATCCAGAGATACACATAATTAAAGCCATTATATATTCGTTAGACATACATAATCACTTAATTCAATAAAATCATTTTATGAAATCTCTTGAAGAGTGCCTAAAGGAGGATGTATCTTCATTAGAGAGCATGCATCCTTGAAGTTAAGCAGTTTTCGCTGGAATCAATTCTAAATGACAGCACGTAACAATGAACTGGGATTCAAGCTCAGGAGTACCTTGTATATAGGACAAAAGAAAATGAAGGAAAGTAAGTTTTAGAAGATACATGTTGATTACTCAGAAATGGAAAAACCAGGGACTTCCCTGGTAGTGAAGTGGTTAAGAATCTGCCTGCCAATGCAGTGGACATGGGTTCACTCCCTGGTCCAGGAAGATCCCACATGCCACGGAACAACTAAGCCCGTGCACCACAACTACTGAGCCTGTGCTCTAGAGCCCACTCGCCGCAACTACTGAAGCCCGCGTGCCTAGAGCCCACGCTCCACAACAAGAGAAGCCACCGCAATGAAAAGCCCTCGCACTGCAACGAAGAGTATTCCCCCCTCTCTGCAACTAGAGAAAGCCGGCGAGCAGCAACGAAGACCCAATGCAGCCAAAAAATTAAAAAAAAAAAAAAATGGAAAAACCTGTGAGGTAGGACAGGTTGCTTTGCATGTGTTTCTGGGTGTATGTGAGAGAGAGGTGAGAGAGAGCAAAGGAGAGAGAGACTAACTGATAGGGAATGTAGCTATGTGACGTTATGATCTAAGCTCTCCAGCTTAATTGCCAATGAACACAGGCTAAGCCTTCTTCATGTGCTAAGGTAATGCTCCTCTTTCTTTTGTCCCATTATTCATTAACACCATCAAAAGCAATATGTCAGATAATTGGCTTAAAAAGTGTGCTAGAATTGTTTTTTCTCTGCTATGGATATGACAACAGTGCTTTAGTTAAGAGAATATGGGACTTTCAAAAAAGACAGCGTATGAGAGCATTGATATACCATGTTCTGAATATCTAATTACCAATAATATCTGTAATGACAACTTTCAAGAACATAGGCCACAATACCATTTGCTGTGTTTTCTAGAGTATCTCACAGTACTACAAGAAGGAAATTGAACTGTTTATAAATACAGTCATCCCTTGGTATCCAAGGGAAATTGGTTTCAGGACCTACCCTAATACCAAAATCCACGGATGTTCAAGTTCCATAGTCAGCCTTCCAAATCTGAGGTTCTGCATCCTTGGATTCAACCAACCACAGATTGTATAGTATTATCTG